>NW_024080952.1:191968-446268 GCF_003009895.1 Hyaena hyaena | reverse complement strand
GTGCTGCTATGAACATTGGGGTCCATGTGCTCCTATGCCTCAGCATTTCTGTATCCCTTAGGTAAATTCCCAGCAGTGCTATTGCTGGGTCATAGGGGAGTTCTATTGTTAGTTTCCTGAGGAACCTCCACACTGTTTTCCAGAGGGGCTGTACCGGTTTACATTCCCACCAACAGTGGAGGAGGGTGCCCGTTTCTCCACATCCTCGCCAGCATCTAGAGTTCTCTGATTTGCTCATTTTAGCCACTCTGACTGGCGTGAGGTGGTATCTCAGTGTGGTTTTGATTTGTATTTCCCTGATTAGGAGGGATGGCCAAAGCTGGATTCTTAACCAACTAAGCCACCCAGATGCCCCTATTTATGTCTCTGTATTTAAAGATATTTATAGATAACATATAGTTGGATCTTAAATCTTATCTAACAATTTTTGCCTTAAATTTTTTTTAAATTTTTATTTATTTTGAGAGAGAAAGAGTGAGAGAAAGAACTAGAAGGGAAAGGATAAAGGGAGAGGGAGAGAGAGAATCCCAAGCAGTCCCCACATGTAGACCAGAACTCAGTGTGGGACTCAACCCAACAATTACAAGGTCATGACCTATATCAAAGTCAAGAGTCAGACGTTTAGCCAATTGAGCTGCCCAGGCACCCCAAGCTTTGCCATTTAATTTGAATAGCTAACCTACTTATACTTAATGTAATTATTATATAATAAATTTTTTAATGTTTTATTTATTTCTGAGAGAGAGAGAGAGAGAGAGACAGTGTGAGCAGGGGAAGGTCAGAGAGAGAGGGAGTCACAGAATCTGAAATAGGCTCCAGGCTCTGAGCCGGTAGTCAGCACAGAGCCCAACGCAGGGCTTGAACCCACAAACCGTGAGATCATGACCTGAGCCGAAGTCAGATGCTTAACGAACTGAGCCACCCAGGTGCCCCTACAATAGGACTTTAGTCTGCTATTGCACTATTTATTTCCTATTTGTTTCCTCTGCTTTTTGTTCCTCTCTTCCTTTCCAATCTTCCTTGCTTTTTTTGGAAACATGTTAGCACATTATTTTAATCTGTTATCTTTTAAATATGTTTCTATGTATTTATTTTTATTAGATACTTATGAATAACAACATGTATTGTTAGCTCAAGACTATTATATTTAATATTGAATTATTATTTTTATTAAAATATCAGAATCTTGAAACAGTATAATCCCATTTACCCTCTCTCTGTTGTGCTGTTGTTTCCATACATATTGTATCAATGTACCTTTAAACTCAACACTGCCCTTTAAAAAAATAAGAGAAAAAGGTTACTTTATGTTTTAACACTATGTATATTTTCCAGGGTTTCTATTTTCTTTCTGAATATCCATGTTACCATCTGGTGTCATTTCCCTTAGTCTAAAGTAGTTCCTTTAGTATTTCTTGTGGTGCCAGTGTCTTAGCAAAGCATTTTCTAGTCGAGAAATTCTTCCTCATGTTTTTATTTGTGGAATACTTGCACTAGCTATACATTTCTTACCTACCAGTTTTTGTTTTTGTTTCAATTTTTCATGAGTAAGAATATGTAAATCCAAGGTCATTGGGCCTGCATCAGTTCTGGTAATGTCAGTTGTTGATTCACTGCACAAATGTGTCTATTTTCTTGTGCTGCTTTCAAGATTATATCCTTGGTTTTCAGGTATTTCACTATGGCATGCTGAATTTGGAGTGTTCTCTCTGTGTGTATATTTATATTATTTGAGCTTCTCGGATCTCTTAGTGAATGGGTTTTCTTTAACAAATTTCAGAAGATTTGACCTTTTTTTTCAAATATTTTTTTCTACCACCTCTTCTGTCTCTGCCTTGTGGAACCCTACTCATAAGTATATTAGACTGTTCAATACTGCACCAAAGTTCTTTGGAATTTTGTTCATTTTTACTAAATATTTTTCTCCATTTTGTTAATATTGGATAATTTCTACTGATTCAACTTTAATTTCACTGTTTTTCTTGAGCTGCTATTTCTATCTTTTGTGTTCATATAATGATATGTTCATATCCAGGACTGTACTTTATAGTTTTAGAATTTCCATTTGGTTTTTTCTTCCAGCTTACACTTCTCTGTTGAGATCTCCTATCTGTTTATTCATTAATATTATATTTTCCTTTAATTATCTGAACGCATTTAAAACTGCCTCTTTGGAATATTTGATTAATTCATCATCAGGGCTTACTCAATGTTAGTTTCTATTAACTATTATGCACAGTCAGGCAAAGATGTTTTTTGGTTCAAAAGTACATGTTGTTTAAAACCACACATTAATTTTTTATTTGAAGGTATGTGTTGTAGATTACACCTTGTACTGAACCTGGGATATACTAAAGATTAGTGATTTGTTTGTTCTACTTTTTTTGTTCCAATGGGTCATGTACTTTTCTAGAATCAAACTGTGAAATAGTCCTCCCTGCTACGTGCAGCAGCTGGTGTTTGATCAATTTTCATTGGCTTCCAGGAGCTGCTTGTTTGGCCTGACCCCTGGAAGTCCCCTGTGGCTGCAAAATTTAGTTGTTAGCCAAAGATTGGGGAAATACTTTATATTCAGATTTTAGGGTTCATTCTTTCTCTGGTTCTCTTTCTCTGGGGGTTTTCCTTTAAACTTCCAGTTGTTTTTCCAGAATGGACTTCATACCTCTGATACCTAAGATCAGGAAGGATTGTACTTTTTGCCACTTACACTGCGTGATTTGGAAAATACACTTGATCAAAATCAGAGTAAACTCAAAACCTCACCAGAAGTTCTGAATTGCAGCGGTAGCTGACCCTCCAATTTCTATTTCATTTCTTTCTGGTCTCCATTATTCTAAGCATAGGTAGTTTTGTTGTCATGTTGGGATTTGGGGAAAGTTTATACTCATATTTTAGACTGCAGCTCTTTCATTTCCAATTTCTTTGGTTTAAAGGTCAAACTTTTCTGTGCTCTGAACTCTATCATCTGTTACTTCCAACTGGTAGGAGAAGTTGGTGTAGTTTTATTGAGATAATTATAATTTAAATGAAGTTCTAAAGAATAATAAAGAGGGATCTCGTGTATGCTTTATTCTATTTACCTCACTGGTAATATTTTGGAAAGCTACAATACAGTAACACAACCAGGATGCTGAAACTGATAACAATACACTGATCTTATTCATATTTCTCCAGCCTTCCTTACTTGTGTGAATATATATTTTATTCTACAAAATGCTATCACATATGTAGATTTGTGTATCCACCACCATAGTCAAGATACTCAATGTTTCTATCAGAAGGATATATTGTGTTGCCCTTTTATGAACACATCTACCTTCTGCCTGCCCCTATTCCTTCCTAACCTTTGGCTACCACTAAGTTGTACTCCATTTCTAGAACATTATCATTTCAAAATGTTACATGAATGGAATCATACAATATGTAGTCCTCTGGGACTGACGTTTTTCACTTAGCAAAGATTCATCCAAAGATTTGTCCAAGTTGTGGCATTTATCAATAGTTATTTCCTTCTTTTTTGTTGTGGTAGTTGTTGGAATAAATACATACATGGTTTGTTTGGCCATTCACTTGTGGAAGAACATCTGGACTGTTTCCAATTTTTAGCTATTATGAATCAAGCTGCTGTGGACACTTGTGTGTAGCTTGCTGTGTGTGTGTGTGTGTGTGTGTGTGTGTGTGTGTGTGTGTGTGTAGGTTTTCATTTATCTGGGACAAACTCCCAAGAATATAATTGCTAGGCCATATGATAATCGCATATTAGAGTTTCTTTTTAATTGCATATTAGTTTTAAAAGAAATTGCCAAACTGTTTTCCAGAGTATGCTAGAGTGACTATACCATTTTTCATTCCCATCATCATGAGTGACTGAGTTTCTCCATGTTCTTACTAACATTTGGTGTTGGTACTATTGTTTATTTTAGTCTTTAGTCTTTTTTTTTTTTTTTTTTTTTTTTAGGAGAAAGAGAATGAGAGAGAGCAAGCAAGGAAGAGGCAGAGAGAGAGAATCCTAAGCAGGCTCCATGCTGTCAGTGCCAAGCCTGGACCCTGACAGGGAATTCAATTTCACAAATCATGAGATCAAAACCTGAGCCAAAATCAAGAGTCAGACACCTAAACAACTGAGCCACCCAGGTGCCCTTATTTTAGCCATTCTAATTGGTGTGGGGGGTTACCTCATTGTGATTTTATTTGCATTTTCCCAATGGATAGATTGAATATAGAATATATAGATAATCTTAACAACGAATCAATTAGAAGGGCACCTGAGTGGCTCAGTTGGTTACGTGTCTGTCTGAATTTGGCTCAGGCCATGAACTCACAGTTCATGGGTTTGATTTCCACATCAGGCTCTGTGCTAACAGCTCAGAGCCTGGTGCCTGCTTCAGATTCTGTGTCTTCCTTTCTCTCTCTGCCCCTCCTCCACTGGTATGTTCTCTCTCTCTCTCTCTCTCTCAAAAATAAATAAATAAATATTTAGAAAGAAAAAAATACAAATAATCAGAAAGTGTGCAAAAGACAAAAAAAGACATTTCACTGAAGATGATATACAGATGGCAAATTCTATATGCATCTTTTAAAGCTGTTTTGTAGGAGGAATTAGCTGACATTTTCATGCCACTATTATGTAAGTGAAATTACACAGAAAAACATCTATAACATAGCATAACATAGAATGGGATTTCATTAGATATTTGAACATAGCACTATTAAAAATAAAAACAGGGACTTTATAGATGAAAAACTAAGAATAGGTATACCAAAGTTACAATGATTATCTTTGATGATACTAACATGAGTAATTTTTGTCTATTTTCCATTTCTTTGTACTAGTGGGTGGCTAGTTGTTTTCTATAATTACAAATTATTTCTGCAGTTTTATTAGGTTACTTAATCATTGCTGAGATTATTTCTCAAAGAGATGAATGAAAATTACAAATGGAATATTATGCATAGTCATAGGCCTTTCTACACACTCCCTAACTTGACTTTGTGAAGGTAATACACTTTTCTAAATCCCCTGAAACCATAAGTAAGTTGTGATGAGAACAAGTAGCTTTTCTATTATCAAGCAAGTGTTTAGGTAATGATTCCTAATTGATTTAGTATCAACAATACAAATTATATGTATATAACATATTATTAATTATAGTAACATCTCATGAATAATTTAAGCAAAAAGTTAACCATCACTTAAAATAAAAACTTTAAGTCTAGCCTTCTAAAATATTAAATGTAGTATGCCAACAATTAGGGTAAAAATACAATTAAAGAATATTATTCAAAGATGAGATGTATTTGGAGTTGAATATTTTTAAAAGTAGTTTCCCATACAATAAATTAAAAAATAAGTAATGAACTAGAACTTTTATGGGAATTTTGGCGAAGTCTTTTAGGATAAGCTGGGCCCTGGGCTACTCTTTTTAATTTGCCAAAGATGATACATTCAAGTTATAGTCAGTCAGTTAGAATTTCCTATAAATGCAGCTGAACATTTTGGATTTGCTTAGACAAATCCGCATAATCCATTTAAAATTTATTTTGGTTCATTTTCCCCCCAGGAACAACAGAGAAATCTGTCCTATCCCAAAATCAGTAAACCCAGCATATTAAATTTGGTCTTTTAGTTTCAATTATTATATTCAACATTCCAGAAAGTTTTGCTTTCAAATTTATAAAAGTTAATAAACTCTCATAATTAAAAGAGAAATAAAAATGACTTATTAGATAATCAAGCCATTCCCATGCCAAGATTACAAAATTCTAAAATCCCTCAGTGGAGTATATAAACCTGTCATTTTCATCATACAGCCATTAACATTTAAAATTTGGCAAGGTTGGCATTTCATGTAGTAAATAACTTCTAATAATACTACCATCCACACATCAATGCCAATGACCCATGTTCCAACCTGACCTGCCTATTTATGGAAGTCAATGAGTATTATTTTTAAGAATATTCTTTTTGCCTGGAATAGAAGTTGGAGGGGAAATCCTCAGAGTACAATATTAATAGTTAGTGAGTTGATGATTAGTGTACATTTAAGAGCTCATAAATTAGAAGTTCAAATCATGAATACTGCAAACACTCCACTAACGCACATGCTTCTAAAAACTCAGTGGGCCATAATGAGGGAGTTGAAATGGGCTAGTTTAAAAAATTTATATACTTTTTATTTCCCTTTGGTTTTTATAATAAACAACTACTCAAAAGAAATAAGCTGCCAAAGAAAAGTTATAGTAATGTAATCTAGGGGCTGGGACTAAATCAGGGAGTAAGAACATTCTTTATTAGTGCTGAAATTCTGCCCTAACAGATAGAGCCCTGGCCTGGTCGTGGGAGCTCCGGTTTGCTTCCTAAATCCACAGGGAATAAGATTTAGGGATTTAACTTACTGCTTCTGAAAGGCATTTTAAGTTATTTGACAGGAGTGAAATTGGCAAAATGGCTATACTGATATTACATACCACAGATAGTCTTTCAAAGATTTCTCAGCAGGCAATATCCTCAATTTACTTCATCTACTACAATGTTACTTTTTGCTTTAGGTACCTTATTTTAATGTGAAAACATCCCATTGAGTATCAAGCATGTATGAGGAGTTTATGCCTGAGGAGTTTTCCCTCTTGGTGCCATTTCCATCTTGGAAATGTGGTTGAACTGGTGAACGTTATACCTTGATAGAAATACCCAGCTGGCTGCTTTGAATGTGGTATACACCAGTGTGATGCATTGTTCTTTTCTTCTTTTTTCAGTGATATATCTTGCAGGGTCAGATGCTAAGGACTGGGAATGCGCGAGCCCACTTCCGTCAGAGAATTTATGTTTTGGTGCATTGCACTCTCTCATAAAATAATTTATTTTTGTTTCACTGACAGTGACGCCCACTGTCCTAACACTGGCATCCTATAACACATTTCTCTAAGAGGCTCCAACCACAGATGGGTGGTCTTGAATTCTAGTCCTTCCCACCCCACTAGCTCAGTGACCTTGTATGAAAACTGCTGTGAGAGAGGACAAGACAGCAGAATGGCATGGAAGTTTTTTGTGTCTCCAGTCCCTGAAATACAACCAGATCAACACTAAACCATCTTGCTCACTTAGAAAACTGATTGGAGGGTTAACACAACAATCTGTAGAACCTGAACCACAGAACTCGGCAGGTACACAGCACAGAGAGGTGAACTGGTGGAGACAGAAGCTGCAGAGGGCAGGGAGCTGCTTTTGCTTGTGGAGAGATGACAGAGATGGGGGAGAGTATGGGAAAAGCACTCCCCTCCCCAAAAGCAGCTGGAGATAAAAAGCAGATTGGAAACAGCCACAAGGGAACAAACAAAAAAGGGAGAAAGGAAAAGGGCTTAAATTCCATTAAAACTTTACAAACAGGGCGACTACAGAGTCTGAAAACTCCACAGCTTGATACCTGGCAGGGCTCTGGTGGGAAGGGCAAATCCCCAGGAGCAGAGAGCAAGGTCTGAGGGTTCCTTGGGCCACATGGGGGAGCGGTGGTTCCTCTGCTGGGAGGACATTTGGTAGAGGCAGCATGATCTCTCCATAGGCAAAGGTTCCAGTGAGACCCAGGGAACGACCACATTCACTGGTGTTGGAGTGAGAATGTTAAGGGTGAAGCCTGGTGGCAGATGTGTATTGTGATTTGCCATAATCCCTCAAACACTGCTGCTACACGATCATGCGAAGTTTTTCTGGGGTAGACTGGTGTCCAGCTGAAGTCTATGAGCATCAGCACTGACTTGGTCTCACAAACCTTCTTTGGGGCAGGCTGGCACCCAGCCATTGCTCGGCAAGACCCTCCCCTAGAGGGTCAGAATGGGTCAAAGCCACCGTGTCTCAGACGTGAGGGCTTGGGAACCACAGCCCCATCTGAGATAAAACTCAGAAGGGAGGTTCTGCCTGGAAGACAGATGGCTCGGTCAGGGACAATGTAAAAGCAGGAAGTGAATGGAATCTGAAGACAAAGGAGGGGTACTCATTTGCCGGCCGGGGAGAGCACACATTTCTGATACTAGAGACTGGGTACCTGGGAGATGCCCTTGTCACCCCTCCCATGCATGTGAATACAAGCCTACATGTACCACAAAAATCCACCCCAGTAAGCTAAGCAGCGCCATCTAGTGGAGAATGAAGCCATTAGAGTAAGCCCTGCCCAAGTGAGCCAACAGCACTCTTGAGGAACACTGCCTCTGTCTGCTTAGTTTATAGACTATAAGGTACTTCATAGTTTGACTTCTAGGGGAAGATGCATGTAATTTCAATCGTATTTGATTCTGTTCACTGGTCCATCTATTCACCTTTTTCCTTTCCTTATTCTTGAATAAAAAAGTGAAAAAAATTATTTTTATTTTCCATTTTCACTAAAAGATTTTCTTTAATTTTTCTACTATATTTTTTTGCTTTTTTTAAATAAATTTTTAAATTCTATTTTACTTCCATAATGTAATTTAATTCTATTTTATTGTATCTAATTTTTCAAATTTTCAAATGTTTTCCTTTTTTTCTTTTATTTTCTCTAATCAAGCTTTTCTCAACAACCAGACCAAAACATACCTAAGATTTAGCATTCTTTATTTTAAGTGTTTAATTTTAATTGTTTTACTCTATTAATTACTTTTCTTCCTTCAAAATAATGAAACAAAGGAATTCACCCCAAAAGAAAGAAGAGAAAGAAGTGATGGCCAGGAACTTAATCAACACAGATACAAGCAAGATGTATGAACTAGAATTTAGAATCATGATAATAAGAATAGTAGCTGGGATTGAAAATAGATTAAAAAAGAAAAGCTAGTCAGGATGAAATAAATAATGCAGTAACTGAAATGCAATCTCGAATGGATGCCACAGCAGTGAGGATGGATGAAGCAGAGCAGTGAATGAGCAATATGGAGGACAAACTTCTGGAGAATAATGAAGCAGAAAACATAGGGAGACCAAGGCAAAAGAGAACAACATAAGAATTAGAGAACTCAGTGACTCATTATAAAGGAATAACATCAGAATCATAGGGGTCCCAGAAGATGAAGTGAAAGAAAAAGGGATAGAAGTTTTACGTGAGCATTTCAGAGCAGAAAACTTTCCTAACCTGGGGAAGGTCACAGACATCAAAATCCAGGAAGCACGGAGGATTCTCATTAGATTCAATAAAAAGTAACCATCAGTGCTCGCTTCGGCAGCACATATACTAAAAGTAACCATCAACAAGGCATATCATAGTCAAATTCACAAAATTCTCAGACAAGGAAAGAATCATGAAAGCAGGAAGGGCAAAAAAAAAAAAGTCCTTAACCTACAAGGGAAGGCAGATCAGGTTTCTATCCACAGAAACTTGGTGGGCCAGAAAAGCATGGCAGGATATATTCAACGTGCTGAATTGGAAAAAAAAAAAAAAAATGCAGCCAAGAATTCTTTATCCAGCAAGGCTGTCATTTCAAATAGAAGAAGAGATTTAAAAAAAAAAAAAAGTTTCCCAGACAAACAAAAATTAAAGGAGTTGGTGACCATCAAACCAGTACTGCAAGAAATTTAAGGGAAACTCTCTGAGGAAAGAGAAAATAAAACAAAACACAAAAGACCAAAATCAACAAAAACTAGAAAGGACCATAAAACATCACCAGAATCTACAACTCTATAGGCAACATTAGGGCAATAAATCCATTACTTTCAATACTCACTATAAATGTCAATGGACTAAACACTCCAATCAAAAGACATAGGATAACAGAATGGATAATAAAACAAGATGCCTCTATATACTGTTTACAAGAGACCCATTTTAGACCTAAAGTCACTTTCGGATTTGAAAATAAAGGGATGGAGAACCATCTATCATGCTAGTAGTGGCCAAAAGAGAGCCAGAGTACCGATACTCATATCAAACAATCTAGATTTTAAAATAAAGACTGTAACAAGAGCTGAAGAAGGACATTGTGTCATAATTAAGGGTCTATTCACCAGAAGATCTAACAATTGTAAACATTTATGCTCCAAAAGTGAAAGCACCCAAATATATAAATCAATTAATTACAAACATGAAGAAACTCATTGATAATAGTACCATAATAGTAGGGGACTTCAGCATCCCACTTACATCATTGGATAGATCATTTAACCAGGAAATCAACAAAGAAACAATGTCTTTTAATGACACACTGGACCGGAAGGACTTACAGATATATACAGAACATTTCATCCTAAAGCAGTAGAATACACATTCTTCTCCAGTACATATGAAACATTCTCCAGAATAGATCATATACTGAGACACAAATCACCCCTCAAGTACAGAAATATTGAGATCATACAGTGCATATTTTTAGACCACAATGCTATGAAACAAAATCAACCACAAGAAAAAATATGGAAAGGTAACAAATACTTGGAAACTAAAGAATATCGTACTAAAGAATGAAAAGACTAACAAAGAAATTAAAAAATGAAATTAAAAAGTACACAGAAGCCAATGAAAATGATGACACCACAGCCCAAAATGTCTGTGACGCAGCAAAGGTGGTCATAGGAGGGAAGTATATAGCAATCTGGGCCTTCCTAAAGAAGGAAGAAAGGTCTCAAATACAGTACCTAACCTTAAGCCTTAAAGAGCTAGAAAAAGAACAGCGGAATAAACCCAAACCAACAGGAGACAGGAAATAAAGATTAGAGCAGAAACCAATGCTATCAAAAACAAACAAAAAATAAATATATAAACAAATCAAATCAAACCAACCAACAAACAGAAAACCCCACAGTAGACTAGACCAAAGAAATCAGGAGCTGGTTCTTTGAAGAATTAACAAAACTGATAAAATCCTAGCCAGTTTGAGAGAAAAGGAAAGGACCCAAATAAATAAAATCAAGAATGAAAGAAGAGAAATCACAACCAGCACAGCAGAAATACAAACAATAATAAGAGATTATTATGAGCAATTAAACACCAATCAAATGGACAATCTGGAAGGAATAAACAAAAAAAAAAAAATCTAAACTACCAAAAAAAAAAAAAAAGGAATGGAAAATTTAAAAAAAACCATAACCAGTAAAAAAAAAAAAAAAAAAAAGGAATTGATAATCAAAAATCTCGCAAAAAACAGGAGTCCAGGGCCAGATGGCTTTCCAGAGGAATTCTACCAAACATTTAAAGAAGAGTTAACATCCATTCTTTTCAAGCTGTTCCAAAAAACAGAAATGGAAGGAAAACTTCCAAGCTCATTCTATGAAGCCAGCATTACCTTGATTCCAAAACCAGATGAAGACCACACTAAAAAGGAGAACTGCAGACCATTTCCCTGATGAACATGGATGCAAAAATCCTCAACAAGATACTAGCCAACTGGATCCAACAATACACTAAGAGAATTATTCACCAAGTGGGAATTTTACTTGGGATGCAGGGCTGGTACAGTATCTGCAAAACAATCAATGTAATACATCACATCAAAAAAGGAAAGGACAAGAAACATATGATCCTCTCAATAGATGCAGAGAAAACATTTGACAAAATACTGCATACTTTCTTGATTAAAACCCTCAAGAAAGTAGGGATAGGAGAATCATACCTCAAGAATATTAAAGCCGTATATGAAAGACCCACTGCTAATATCATCCTCAATGGAGAAAAATTGAGAGCTTTCTCTCTAAGGTCAGGAAACATAACAGGGATGCCCACTCTCACCACTGTTATTCAATATAGTATTGGAAGGCTTACCCTCAGCTGTCAGACAACACAAAGGAATAAAAGTCATCCAAATCAGTAAGAAGGATGTCAAACTTTCACTCTTCACAAATGACATGATACTTTATACGGAAAACCCAAAAGATTCCACCAAAAAGCTGCTAGAACCGATTCACGAATTCAGTGAAGTTGCAGGATATAAAATTAATGCACAGAAATTGGTTGAATTCCTATACACCAATAACAAAGCAACAAAAAGAGAAACCAAGGAATTGATCCCATTTATAATTGCACCAAAACCCATAAAATACCTAGGAATAAACATAACCAAAGACGTGAAAAATCTATACACTGAAAACTATAGAAAGCTTATGAAAGAAACTGAATAAGATACAAAAAATTGGAAAAATATTCCATGCTCCTGGATTGGAAGACAAATATTGTTAAAATGCAATACTACCCAGAGCAATCTACATATGCAATGCAATCCCTATCAAAATAACACCAGCATTCTTCACAGAGCTAGAACAATCCTAACATTTGTATGGAACCAGAAAGGACTCCAAAAAGCCAAAGCAATTTTGAAGAAGAAAACCAAAACAAGAGGCATCACAGTCCTGGACTTCAAGATGTATTACAAAGCTGTAATCATCAAGACAGTATGGTACTGGCACAAAAACGACATTCACACCAATGGAACAGAACAGAAAACCCAGAAATGGTTCCACACACGTATGGCCAACTTATCTTTGACAAAGCAAGGAAAAAAGTCCAATGGAATAAAAACAGTCTCTTCAGGAAGTGGTGCTGGGAAAACTGGACAGCAACATGCATAAAATTGAGCCTGGACCACTTTCTTACACTTTACACAAAAATAAACTCAAAATGGTTGAAAGACCGATATGTAAGACAGGAAGCCATCAAAATCCTGGAGGAGAAATCAGGCAAAAACCTCTTTGACTTTGGCCACAGTAACTTCTTACTCAACACATCTCTGGAGGTAAGGGAGACAAAAGCAAAGATGAACTATTAGGACCTCATGAAAATAAAAAGCTGCTGCACAATGAAGGAAACAATCAGCAAAACTAAAATACAACCCATGTAATGAGAGAAGATATTTGCAAATGACATATCAGATAAAGGGTTAGTATCCAAAATCTTTAAGAAAGATATCAAACTCAACACTCAAAAAACAAATAATACAGTGAAGAAATGGGCAAAAGACACGAACAGATACTTCTCAAAAAATGACATCCAGATGGCTAACAGAGACACATGAAAAAATGCTCAACATCACTCATCATCAGGGAAATAAAAAATCAAAACCACAAAGAAGATGTGGTTTATATATATAATGGAATACTACTTGGCAATTAGAAGGAATAAAATCATGCCATTTGCAACAACGTGGATAGAACTGGAAAGTATTATGCTGTGTGAAATAAGTCTGTCAGAGAAAGACAGATATCATAGGTTTTCACTCATATGTGGATCTTGAGAAACTTAAGAGAATACCATGGAGGAAGTGTAAAGGAAAAAATTAGTTACAAAAAGAGAGGGAGGAAGGCAAACCACAAGAGATTCTTAACTAAAGAGAACAAGCTGAGGGTGGATGGGGAGTAGGGGACAGGGAAAATGGATGATGGGCATTGAGGAGGGCACTTGTTGGGATGAGGACTGGGTGTTGTATGGAAGCCAATTTGACAATAAATTATATTAAAAAAATAAAAAATGAAAGAGAATAAAGAAAACACAATGAGATATGACCTCACATGTGTCAGAATGGCAAACATTAACAAATCAGGCAATAACAGATGTTGGTGAGGATGCAGAGAAAGAGGATCTCTTTTGCACTGCTGGTTGGAATGGAAATGGGTGCAGTCACTCTGGAAAACAGTATGGAGCTTCCTCAAAAAATTAAAAATAGAACTACCCTATAACCTAGTAATTGCACTACTAGATATTTATCCAAGGGATACAAGTGTACTATTTTGAAGGGGCACATGCACCCCAATGTTTATAGCAGTACTATTGACAATAGCCAAAGTAGGGAAAGAGACCAGATGTCCTTCGATGGATGAATGGATAAAGAAGATGTGGTGTATATATATACAATGGAGTATTACTTGGCAATCAAAAAGAATGACATCTTGCCATTTGCAACCACGTGGATGGAACTAGAGGGTATTATGGTAAGCGAAGTTAATCAGTTGGAGAAAGACAAATATCATATGACTTCACTCATGAGGAGTTTAAGATACAAATGAACATAAGAGGTGGGAAGCAAAAATTATATAAAAACAGAGACGGGAATAAAACATAAAAGACTCTAAAGTATAGAGAACAAACAGGGTTGCTGGAGCGATTGTGGGAGGGGGGATGTGCTAAATGGGTGAGGGGCATTAAGGAATCTACTCCTGAAATCACCGTTGCACTACATGCTAATGTGAATGTAGATTTAAAAATTAATTAATTAATTAAAAAGAAGAAAATGACTGCCACTAAATTCTGTTAGTTACAGTATCACTGCTAGTTTGAGAAGAAATCTGTTGTTTTTGCAATAGTATTCAGGGAGATAGCTTATTTGTTGTTTATTTTTGTTTCTGAAATTACAGAGAATTCAAAAGAATTATCTATAACTATCCAATTATTGTATGTAGGACATATTTTTTTTTAAATGTGTCCACACTTTTTGGAGATTTGTTTAATTCTAGGAAAGGCGGGGAGTGAGGCAGGAAGGAAGGGAAAGACTGGGTAGAGTGTTCTAAGCTGGCCTCAGACTCCCACCAACACAGCTGAGTCACTCATTCGCTCATAAGCCATGCCACATGGCTATGCCTAAGAGCACTGCATCGAGAAGATGAGTAGCAGCACTTTATCTACTGGCTGGTCTCACTCTCCCATCACCTATTGGCCAAAGTTCTCCCCATGGGCTATTGTCTTCCTATACCTTTGGGTTATGGGTTATTATCTTCCCTGAACCTTTGGGCAGCTATTGGGAAAGCCAAAGCTCTGCGGGCACAGAGCCGGGGCTGGAACTGCTATAGCTTCTACCATAGGGATAACAATGATTTTCACACAGTAATCTGTGTGAGGAGGAGAGGTCATAAAAACTTCAGAACCATAAGAACAGGAGCTTCCACTGGGGCCGTTCACACAGGAAGCTAAGCAAGCAACTGATGCCCACAGTGAGTGCATGTAGGCTGAGCAGGTGCAAGGAGGCATATAACCTGGATCTCAAATCACCCTCAGAGATCCATACCAAGTCAGCATGGTTCTTTCCCACAGATAGAAGTCTCCGGTCAAGGATTCTTCTTGAGGTATCTTTGTGCAACACAATTTCATGATAATGTGACAGCAAAAGCCAACTGCACTACTGGATAGATCATTTAAGCCACAGATATAAAGAATTACAGGAAGATTTCAATAGCCTTCTTAACTCTCAGGCTTTTTAACCCTCATAACTCTTTCCACACATCTGGTAATCCCAAGTCAAGCACATCTGTGGTGGCTGAGAGGCATGGTTGCTTGAAAGCAGGGCAAATGATGTCAGTTACTATCTTATTTTTTCAATGTTTATTTATTTAATTTAAGAGAGAGAGCACAAACATGCATGTGCAAGTTGGGGAAGGGCAGGGGGGAAAAAGAGGGAGAGAAAGAATCCCAAGAAGTTTCCATGATGTCAGCACAGAGCCTGCTACAGGGCTCCATCTCACAAACCATGGGATGATGACCTGAACCAAAATCAAGAGGTAGATGCTTATCCAACTGAGCCATCCAGGCAACCCTGGGTTTGTTTGTTTGTTTTTTTTTTTTAATTTTTTATTTCAATTCCAATATAGTTGACAAACAGTGTTATATTAGTTTCAGGTGTACAATATAGTGATTCAACAATTCTGGACATCACTCGGTGCTCATCATGACAAGTACACTCCTTAATCCTGATCACCTATTTCACCTACCCCTCCACCCACCTCTACTCTGAATTACTATTTTACTTTTTAAGAAATATTACAGACATTGACATTTAAAGCAACAGGTAACATTCTGCATAAAATATGCTCCACCAGCTGGTGCCACTAGTTGGTCCTTTTCTCTTACAATTTTTTTGCTTCAAAGCCTCCCTGGGGTTTGGCTGGGCAAATACCTTCTTGAGCTGTATTTCTGATCACTTTTCCAGTTCCTCTCTCCTCCCCCCAAATAGGTACCAATCCCTGTCTTCTTCTGATAAAACACACTGTTCTTAACCCGAGATTGAAGTGAACAGATCACTGACTTAGAGATGTGTATCTGTATAGGCATGTCTCCCTGAAAACTCTAGCTTCCTGCTTAAATTAGACCTCTGCACAGTTAGGAGCTTAATATCTATTTTTAAATAATTGCAAAGAAGCTGCTTCGGTGGCAATGGCAGCAATGAAAACAGCACTGAAATAGTTTCTTCATGGGTTTCATTTTGAAAAGCTCCCTGAGGTCAGGAACCATTTCTTCCTTAGCTTTGCATCCTGACTCAGTTGCTAAGCCAAAATCTGCCACATTGGAACTGCTTAGTAAATACCTCTTAAATAAACAAATGGCACAGAGAAGATGGAGAAGATTGGCCCTGAAAAGCCCAGATTTAGAATGCTGAGAAGAAAAATCATGATATTTTAATTACAATGTTACATGGCATATTACACAGAATACAGCTATGTGAATAAGCAGGATGGAAACTATTTTACTCCATGCTAACAAGGCAATTTTGTTAGAAAAGCATATAATCATACACACATGCATGCACACATATAAAAGTAATATAAAAGACAATATTGAAAGAAAATGCAACAAAGAATAGACCCCTGTGGCCGGTTGGGTTATAGATCATGGTTGCCGTGTTGTTTCCATTTTTCAGATTTTTCTGAAATGAACATGTATTACAATTTATAATTTGAAAAATGATAATATAAAAAGTCTTATCCAAAATTCAGTAGAGGAAAGAGGAAATTAGAACAAGACACAATCATTTTATAAGTTACCAAAATATAAGAATTATACTTATCAGAGTATTACTAATACTACTACTAAACTTTATAAAATAATATACTGTACATCAGGGTGAGGCGAAGTAAATTCAGAAGAATTCAGAAGAATGTGCTTCTGCTATATGATTTTCCAGCATCCCAAGACCTGTACCACAGATTGATGGGGATGGAAGAGACTCCTCAAAGAATCACAGAATGAGGATTTGGGGCAATTGTGTGCCCAGCCACTGCCCATGCTACATACCCTGGTAGAAAGTAATTCAGTCTCCCTAAACAGAGCCCTACTGTTCAGGGATAGGAAGCCATGCCATGTTCCTTGTTTCAAATTCTTGCTTTCTCAAACTATTTGAAATTTCCTTTTTTTTTTTCCCCCAAATCTTAAACAGTACAGAATAGAACAAGAGAATCAGAAGGGCTGTAGAACAAACAAACAAGATGTATGATTTTAGGTAAGTGGTTCCAATAGGAAGTCATTTTGCTGACCCAGGGACATGTGGCAATGTCTGGAGACAATCTGGGTTATTAGAACAGGGAAACAGGACACCTGTGGGCACCTCACAGATAGAGCTCATCATCCATCTCAAAACATAAAGTACAGCCCACACAGTAGAATTATTAGACTCCAAATGTCAACAGTATTGACGGTTATTGAACATTATAGAAACATTGCTTGAGAATAGAAAAGAATGGGTTCAAAATGAGAGTTAATGGCCCTTACCACTGTCAGGAAGGTGGAGCACTGGGAAACTACCTGGAAAGGCCTACTTTAGGCTGGAAATAACACAGACACCAGAAAACCACTGCTATTACAACTATCGGTTTCACAGCCAACGCCTTGCTTCCTAGAGTCACATTGCCAAGAAGGCAAATGGCATGCCCTTGGCCCCAGCCTGAAACCAAAATCTCAGGATTACTCACTGGAGCATGTCAAGAGAGAACTCAAGGCTTCTCACCAGGGTCATGCATGCAGACAGAGTATAAGCCAAAGTACACCTACATTTTATTTCTGCTTTCTGAATCTTCCTCTGGAGCATCCAGTTGGCAAAGTCTAAATCAAGGCATGCTGGAAAAACAAGGCTTTGCTTTCACAGCCTGCACTGTAAAATGAAGGTGGCAGGGATGTTAGCTCTCCTTCCCCAGTTCAGATCCACTTCAAACAGAGAAGCCTATATTAAATAAAGGAGCTGTGATTGGCTTCTCTTTTTCCTCTGCCCACCCTCCACAGCTTCCTCTCCAGATAGGTCTCTGAGGCATGAAGAATTTAACCCAGAAAGATATTGGGGTTTAATGGCTGAGCCTGGGACATTCTCCCATGAGGAGCTTCTAACTGTAGCTCCCATGATACGAGCAGTGTTTCTTATATGGCTGCTTTCAGCTTTCCTCCTATTGCTGGATTTACTGCTATTTATTCCTCTCTTGGGTCATTTAGCTCATCCTGGGAGTTCTCTTGGGTGGAAACACTTTCACAATGCTTCTGTGAAACTATTTACCATTTAAAAAAAAAAAAAATTCTTTCCCCTACCGTCACAGGCCTAAGCAAGAAGGGACACCTGTCCACATCCCTTAGTGTTTCTCTTATACCACATCTTACTTGGGTTTAAGTAGAAAGACACACAGCCCTTCCCTCCCCCATGAGGGAACAGTGTGAAAACAGGGTGCACCACACAAACATTTTTCTGTGCCCTTCCCTCTAATTTTAATCACCTATATAAACCAGGTGGATATTCTCAAAACTTGGCAGAATCAGGTTTGCAATTGTTCTAAACTTATATCCAGGATTTAATGTATAGTGGCCTGACCAAATGATGATGCAGAAAAGTCAATATTAACAGAAAGAAGAATTTATTACTTATATTTCCTAAGACAAGGAGACACATCATGCCACACAGAACCATAGTGGAAACATCAGGATGGTTAGAAGGCTAAAGACAGGGGTGAGGGGTAAGTCTAAATCCCAGATCTCATTGGGGTTTCCTTAAGAGAGGGAAGACAAGGCAGAGCAAGCAGTTTAGAACTGGCTAGTTTGAATAATTCAGACACATAGTTGCGGCACAGGGGCTGTCCCTTCTTGTCTGGTTCCTGGCCCTGGGATGATTTAGGGCAGGGAAATATTGGATTGTGTGTTAAGAGCTAGATAAAGGAGGTGGCTGGAGCTATAGATTTGGGACTAGTTGGCTTGCATAGAAGAGATGTGTTCCTGGATGAGATTTTGCTATCTCTAAGAATTGGCCAGCTCTGGAAGGGACATCTCTTCCAAGGTCTGTAAGGCCCCCAGATGACAGAGCATCAAAAATATAGAAAATAAGTAAAATGAAAGCAAAAAAACTTAATTTAATTTTTAAAATTTTAAATTAAGAGGCCTTATGATGAATTACTTTCAAATAAACAAATCTATAAAAACACAGAATGACCATTTCTTAGCATATCCTGCTTTAATGGTTTAACTTCCCACTTTATGATATGAGGATACTTAGTATCTATGGTCTTTTTTTAAAAAAAAGCATGTTTATTTATTTCTTTGGGCTGTTAGAGTATGAGCAGGGGAAGGGCAGAGAGTGAGAGGAAGAGAAAGAATCCCAAGGCCACTCCACACTGTCAGCAAAGAGCCAGACAGAGGGCTCAATCCTATGAATTACAAGATCATCAAAAGTCAGAAATCAAAACTCAGAGGCTCAATTGACTGAGCCACCCAGATACCCCTTTATTGTATTTTTAATATAAGTATGCCACATTGCAATAATGGGGGCATATCGATACTAAAAAGTATTGTTGTGTTAGTTTTCTACTATACCAGAACAAATTACCACAAATATAGTATCATAACACACAAAAAATGTATTATCCTGGACAGCTCTGTAGGTTAGGAATCCCACATTGGTTCCAATGGGTTAAAATCAAGATTTTAGTTGACAGGACTGCAATCATTTCTGGAAGCTGGTGGTACATCCCCAATGTGGGGAACATCTCTTCATGGTGAACACTGTTAAGGTGCCTTGCCTTCTGGCCAGTGATGGATAATCAGACAGGTTTCCTCAAGTATCTGAATTTTGAGCACAGTACTTCAAGATTGGAATCCATTGGAGCTACTTCATCACATCTGAGGGGACCTGCAATGACTGACCACTTGCCCATACCTCCTAGATCCATGGTATTGACTTTTGCCCTTTCTGATGCCTGGATATTTATCTTTTCTCTTGACTCTTTGAGTTACACCTTATCTTTCCAGGAAGTTTTCTCTGCTTTTAACCCAAGTTGGCCAGAGTCCATTTCTGTTGCTTTCTACCAGATAAAAATGGTATGTAGTGTTAATGTTAAACAGAAGAAAAGGGGAAAGGCTTTTGAATAGTAATTCTGCACTGTCGATTTCACAGTCAAGTTGTGTTTCTGTGTTTCCGTGACATATTGGATGCTAAGAATCACAGATCGATAGTATCTTCATAAAGTATAATACTTCATTTTGTCTCACTCCGGGAAGAATTCATTGTGTTTGGGAGAAGTCAATGAAAGAAAGATAACTAATAAAAATTCACTGTTTCCTTAGAGTGATTTAGGTATTTGCTGAATTTAAAATTTTTATGCCAATACTCCATGGGTCACTGATTTAGACAAATTAAAGGCATAAATCATATGAAAGCTGTAATTGCCAGAGTGGCTTGGTTTTCACTTTATATTTATAAAATCTATTTATTTTGCTCTATTTTATTGTCTCTGCTTTACCTGATTTTGTTGTTATGCTAAAACAGTTTCTTCCTTGAGATATCCACTTATCTAGGTCCTGTGTTACAAACTGTGCAGAATCAGTTGGGGCATGCTTGGCTTTACCTGTTTACCAAATAGCATTAACATCTTTTAAAAGGAGACAATATTTCTGCAGTCACATTCATAATGTTATCAATCCATGGAAAAGTCCTCTGGGAGATATCTGTGTTAATAAGTACCTGGGCATCACATTATAATGCAGAATTATTCTTTTAATAAATCTGTTCCTTACTTAATAATTAATTATATGGGGCGCCTGGGTGGCTCAGTCAGTTAAGTGACTGACTTCGGCTCAGGTCATGATCTCATAGTTTGGGGGTTCGAAGTCCACTTCAGGTCTGTGCTGAATGCTTGCTCAGAGCCTGGAGCCTGCTTCAGATTCTGTGTCTCCTTCTCTCTCTGCCCTTAGCTGCTCATGCTCTGTCTCACTCTATCTCTCAAAAATAAATAAATGTAAAAATAAAAAATAATTTAAAAATACTTATAAATAATAGCTACTTTATTAATTTATTGGGCATTTATTTTATGTTAGGTAAAGACAAATTAAATTTAGTTTTCATAGTGACCATATAATTTAGGAATTCATCATGCTCAATTAATAGATAAGCAACCTAGAACTTGGGGACTATAAGCAACATGCTTTAGCATCACCCAGAGGCAGAGCTGGGATTTGAAATGAGACCTGGATGACTTAAAACTCACTGTTTCCAAAGGTTCCAACATTTGGCTTTCCATTCACCTCCTAAATGATTCAAAATGTGCTTATCTTTTTTATCCATTCATTACTTGATGGACATGTAGGTTCTTTCCATAATTTGATTATTGTTGAAAGTGCTTCTATAAACACTGGGGTGGTTTATATACACGATGGAATACTATTTGGCACTGAAAAATAACGAAATCATGCCATTTGCAGCAATATGGATGGAACTAGAAGGTATTATGCTGAGTGAAATAAGTTAGTCAGAGAAGGACACATATCATATGTTTTCACTCATATGTGGATCTTGAGAAACTTAACAGAAGTCCAAGGGGGAAGGGAAGGGGAAAAAATAGTTACAAATAGGGAGGGAGGAAAACCACAGGAAACTTTCAAATACAGAGAGCAAACTGAGGGTGTATGGGAGGTTGGGTGAGAGGGGGAAAATGGGTGATGGGCATTGGAGAGGGCACTTGTTGGTGTGAGCCCTGGGTGTTGTATGGAAGTCAATTTGACAATAAATTATATTTTAAAATGTGCCTATCTTTATTTTTACACTTTCAACAAAATGGAAGCCGAAATCTTTGCATGAGTTATCATAGAAAACTCAGAAATTTCACTTAGGTGTTAACTTCCTTGAAACCCTGGGCCATCTAAGCAACGTCAGAGTGGTTGTTTGGGTATTTACTTGAGGCACTCTGGAATCTTTGTTAAGTCAGTAAATAAAGGGAGAGTTTGAATAACCCCTTTGCAAACAAGTCTCATGAAGGTGTGCTTTCCAAGCATCCATGTAGTTGAACCATGGGTCCACTCACAGTCTCCTACAAGGCAGCAGGTGGAAGATTACAATAAATAGGACTGATCCTTTCCTTGGCTGAATCATATTACCCATCTTATGGAAGCAAAGCTAACAAAGTTGAAGTGGCAGAACTTGACAGCTGACAAAAATCTCAATACAGTCCATTCTTCCATTTTCTATATTAGGAAACTAATTCATAAACGATGGTATACATTCTTCTTAGCATTTTATGATATCTGTTTTTCTACTTGTTATCTGCACATTTGTGAATTTATATATTGACACAATGTAGTATAGTGATAAAATATAGGCTCTGAAACAAACAAAAATTTGCTAGAAACATGTCATCTGTTCCTCAATTTCTTCATCTGTATAAAGGAAATCATAGTTTCTACTTGATTTCACAATTTTTTTGAGGATTAAATGGGGTAATACTTGAAAAGCACTTATAAAAGTTCCTATATTATTTTAAACGCTTGATAAATGTTAGCTATTATTTTGTATATTCATTCAGGTGTGTGTCTCAAATTGTTAAGGGAATATTTGATACTGAAATGAAGGCCCTCAAAAATGACTTCCAAAAAGAATTAGTATATGCATATGGCTATAATGGCCCTGCCACTGGGCTAAATATATCACTTAGCATATGCCAACTTTTACTATTATGCAAAACAACCTTAAAATCTCATTGGCTTGCAAAGTTTTATTTCTGGATTGAGTTTCACAAGTTTCTCAACTGAAGCTAGGCTGCATGTCATCACGTGCATGCTTCATCTTTAAAAGGAGCAGTCTTTCATCCCATGTATTGGCGGGCCTCACGACAGAAGGAAAAAGGAAGCATTGACTAACCACAAACGACTTAAATTTTCTACTCAAAAGTGATATATATCACTTTTACTTGCCAAAGCAAGTACCAGGGCTAGCCTAACTTCAAAAGATCAAGGATATCTTCCTTGATAATCCTATAGGGAAAAGAAGGAAACAATTCAAAGCATACTATTGCTACCATACCAAAAATAACTAGTATTTATGGAGCAACTCCTATATGCCAGCATTGCTCTACATACCATGAGACACATTATAGATATGTAATATCTATATGTAATATATATCTATAATATCTGGGTATATTATATCTTCACATAAACACTGTAAAATATTTCTTTTTTTCTTTCTCTATAAATGAAGAAACTTATACACAGAAAATTCTGATATATTCAGCCACAATTTTTGCATTCAGCTCAGTGATAAGCTTTGCTTTGCACCTTACTGTGGAGGTATAATAATGACCAAGGAAGTCATGACCTTTACCTGCAGGGAACCTGAGATTAGCAGAGGAGATTAGTTAACACATAATTATTTGAATGCAATTGTGATAAGTGTTCAAAGAAGAGGCACAGGATGCTCTGAGAACAAATGCAGAGAGGTTTCAAGGAGAGTTTCTTGGAGAAAATGATTACAGATGAGTAGAAGGTAGCAGGATGAACGTATGGGTGGACTTTAAATACGAAAGGTCCAAGGAGGGAAATGACAGCCCTGATTTCATAGCAGCACAGTTACATGATCAATAGCACTATTTCAGAATTATGGGGAGGACTCAGGTGCTTTTAAGGGAAGGAAAGGAGAAGTCATTTAGCCTAAAAGTTACGAGTATAGGCTCTCAATCCATATTATCCGGATTTAGTCCTGGTTTTCTCACTTACTGTTTGTAAAAGATAAGCAATTTAACCTCTTGTTGTCTAAGATTCATTATAAAATGGGAATAGAAATGATAAGTATTTTCAAATGTTGCCAAACTAATTAATTTTTATAAAGCTCTTAACTTACAGTGCCTAGTACTGAATTATTGTTCAGTAAATTTTAGCTTTTCTTTGTATTATTATTAAAATGCACAGAACAGGAAACACAGCGGCATATCTCTTGATATGCCTGGACACGTGATTCAGGTATCAAGGTGAGCAATAGGACAATGACCAAAATGACAGTAACAATCAAGCCTTTAAGCATGCACTGTGACAGAGTAAGGCACAAGAGAGGTGTGGTCTCCCCATTCATTGTTCCATTGCCCTCCCCCCCCCCCCCCGCCATGGAAGTGTACTGGGCAAGGGGCAGAGGTGCCCAGCAATGCATATGGATGGGGGATTCATCTCATGGCTGAGGAGCCCTGAACAAAGGGCTCCTAATTTCTCATGGGCCCATGGACCAGGAGAGGGAGACGCATGGAAAGAAAGGGGTCTGAAGGGAACAGTACCAAGTCAAAAATAGAGAAAAATGCCTCAGCCATGACCCCTGATAAGGAGGTCTCAGCAGAGATGTCTGGGACAGGAATGCAAACGTGCACCAGAGTATGGCTGATCCTTTTTGCTGAGCCCTTGACTGTAGCCCCCTCCAGAAAACTGCAATGCACTGTTCGTGCACCAAGTCTGGTATGGGGAGGGCAGATACCTCTGATCAGGCCTGCTGGGGAAAGCCTTGGAATTGCCTATGGTTGGGTCTCAAAGATCATAGATAGAATTTTGACCTGGAACCAGATTCCTCGACACTCAGTTAGAGCTATAAGTTTTTTTGTCTTAAATTGTCCCTATGACATTTCCCAGGTGCTGATCATACTGTAATAGAGTAGGAATTGCAGCAGGTCCTCTAGATGGGTCTCTGGTTTCCAGTCTCACTTGTCAGCTTTGTTCTCAATAACCTTCTGCCTCATCTTCATGGTTTTGGAGACTGACTTTCCAATAGGTCGAAGTGATTGCCAACAGCCTAGCACCTTGCTCAGTGCCCTCAAGATGAATTTCCCAAGTGAATCAGCCTCCTCCTGGGTGAGGCTTCAGGCCCATTAGAGGACAAATCCTGCATCTTGTTTCAATAAAAACAATTAAAAGGCCATTGTGACAGAAGTGAGTTTAAATGTAGGCTCAAGATGAGGCTGGAGAACAGAAAGGGACCCGATCAAAGTATAAATGAAGTGACCAAGGTCATACAACTGAATCACTTAGGGAGGCAGAACTCAAAGCCATGTGTGTCTGGTTCCAAAGCCTTGCTGAGTACACTGAGCCAGACATACATCATTATTTATACACGATGATGGTTGAGGAAAGCGTCTTGGTATTTCTGCAAAGCTGTACCTGGAGCAAACAGAGAATGTGGTACTGTTAAACATAGTTCACTGTCATGAATGGAGGATATATTTGCATGATCCTAGATTCAAATTTTAATCTTTTGGTCTTAATAAGAGGGAATGAAGCTCACAGGGCTATGAAGCTGCTGGGAAATGACAGACCAGATGAACAACCTGAATCCAATAGTCTATCAGTGCAGATGCAGCTAATACCCTCTCCAGCAGTTAGCTTTTCCATGCAACATAATGAGGGAAAAAGTAAATCTGAGTCAATGATACATCTGCTCAATAAACTTCCATTTGTTAAATATGAAGCAAAATTCTGACAGCCATAAAACAGGGTGAACAGTTGTGTGTTTGTATTAAAATATCATTGAGATAAGCAATAACCAGCTATCCGAGCAAAGGAACATCTGCGATATTATCACGCTATTTCTGGCTGAGTCATCTCATGCTGGGAGAAAACACAGGGAAATGGAGATATCACTTGTGGTGGTCTTAATTGAGTTAAGAAAGGGCTCTGCTTTTTATCTTCCCAGGGTAGGTCCTAGAAATGCAACAGGTAGCATTTAAAAATAAAATTTTAGCTGATTGTTATAGTTCACTGCAAATCAGTCCTTGCAACCTACTTAAGAAAACTCTGCCATGACAATTCCTGGAATAAAATTTAAGCACTAAAAGTTTTACAATTAACGAATCTAACTTTTTAGTGGTTGGCAGGACTTTTTTATTTGACCTCTACAGAGAAGAACAGTACATAAGAAGCATTCAAAAATGCTGTTTTCCAAGGGCGCCGGGGTGGCTCAGTTGCTTAAGAGTCCAACTCTTGAATTTTTGCTCAGGTCATTATCTCACAGTTTGTGGGGTCAAGCCCTATGCCAGGCTCTGTGCTGACAGCATGGAGCTGCTTGGGATTCCCTCTCTCCTTCTCACTCTACTCTCTCCCACTCTCTTTTTCTCTTGAAATAAATAAACTTTTTAAAAATGCTGTTTATCACGTTTATCATGAGAAACCCTAACTAGTAGGCAAAAACCCCTCTCTAACAGGGACTAATAAGGTGATTAGTAATTTATTAACTAAACTCCTTGAATAAGGATGAGACAAAAAAGACAGTTATTACCCCAAATTACATTCTATAGAAGAGTAATGAAATTAATGGAATCTAGATGTTATATTGTTGGAGGAATCCCTAGAAATAACTTACTGTGAACCTTTCATTATACAGATGCTAAAAATGTACCTGCAGAAATGAGACTGTCTACCAGTTCTCCACAACTAGCAGGTAGGGGTGATAGGTCATAGAAAAACTTTGAGGTCCATCACGTCTAGATTTAAACCTTGGATTTATGGTCTTGAGCAAACTATTTAATCATCCTGAGCTTTAGTTTATTCATCTACAAAAGGGGGAGTCTTCTAGAGTTCTTGCATAGAATAAAACAAGTAACATATTTAAATTGCTAGAACATAATCCTCTACTCCTAGTAGATATGGTAAATGGTTTTTCATATCGGCTTGAGTCCACATAGCCAGTTGACTATAGTAAGCTATATCTGCATATACAGTAAAAAGAGGAAGTCAAAGAAAACTAGATCTTGGAACACTTTGTCAATTTTTCCAGGTGTATCTACCAAGCCCATGAGAAGTATACAGGTCTAAGGATTACCACTACACCTAAGAGTTCCACTATTAATTAATTAATTAATTAATTAATTAAAGCGAGAAATCATGCATGAGCTGGAGGAGGGGAAGCAGGAGAGGGAGAGAGAGAATATTAAGATGCTCCAAGTCCATGGAGGAGCCAGATGCAGGGCTCAATCAGACATGGGGCTCAGTCTCACTACTGACCATGAGATCATAACCTGAGCAGATATCAAGAGTCAGATGCTTAACCGACTGAGCCACTCAGGTACCCGAAGAAGTCGACAATTTAAATCACAACTTATTTAAGACCTTTTCCAACCCAAGTAATGTAAGGAACAAAGCAAATATAGTCTGAGGATTGGTTGAGTGCAAAAGACTAACTAGACTGATCAGATAAGCCTGCCACTTAACTTTCTATGTAGTAGAGAGGAACAGGTATTTTATCATTGTTGCTGACAAGGTAAATTTTGCCAGCTGCTTTTGGTACAGCCAAGCTTTGTATTCAGAAGATCTGATTCACAGGTGTCCTCAGCTTCCCCTGATGCCTACTGAAAGCAAAGAACCCACAGCCTGCAAGTCATTAATTCAGGCAAATTCAGCCTCAGACATGAAGATACATAATGGACTAAATTTTAAAGACAATGATCTCAGTGTACTTCCACTGCATATGTAGATCCCTTTGAAAATTACCTTCAAAGAGCAAAATACAAAATAAACAGCTGGTGACTTGAAGCAGAAATTGACTTTTAAGTAGTACAAACTAGAGTCATCAACTTAAATTTGTGTTCTTTAATAATATAAGCTGTAACTTTGTACAGTACTTTTTATCTACACTTTATTGATCAGACAGCACATTAGAAGTATAAAAAATTAAATAACTCATTAGAAATACTGAAAGCTTAGAAGGGTTGCTATACTTCTAATGCATGGCTCCTATTTAAATATAACTAACTACCTGTGCAAAGATATAATAAGTTTATACCATCCTTCCAAATACTCAGCTCCTTTACCAACAAATGGATTTCAATGGCATCTCTATAAGGCCTGAATAAACTGGTGTTTCGCCTTCATTTTCTATATGTTGTACTATGGCACGAATTACTTCCCAGTGTCAATCATGTTTGTTGGATCACAGTGGAGCTGGCACCCTTTGTGTGGTTGACACACCTCTTTGCCTCCCAGTTGATGGCTTCTTATTACACATGTTATCTAAAATTATTCCAGGCTTGGGGTGCCTGGGTGGCTCTGTCAGTTAAGTGTCTGACTCTTGATTTTGGCTCAGGTCATGATCTCATGGTTCGTGAGTTCAAAGCCTGCTTGGGAGTCTCTCTCTCTCGTTCTCTCTCTGCTTCTCCCCTGCTCACAAGCATGCTCTGTCTCTCTAAAAAATAAATAAATTGACTTAATAATATAAAATTATTTTGGCTTTTGTAGCCTGTGTTTTCTTCCCTTATAAACCCCTGCTTTGAAATGGACACCATCTATGTTCTTGCTTTGCATGAATTCTTATAGGTGTGGACTTCAGTGAACACATGGGCGATGCCTACCAGTCCTTCAAGTTATAAGAGTTCCATACACATCAGAGGTCTCCCACGGAAATATCTCAGGATCATGGGACCTTATCAATGTAGTAAATGAATGTCAAGAGTTGGCTAAAATGAATCTGCTTGTGAAAACCTAAAATCCCTTTAAAGTATTACAGAATTCACACCTTCCAGTATTTGCAACCCCATAGAACACATTTATAGTCAATTGCAGAAAAATTTCAACAGAAATTAACAGAAATGTCACTATCATAGATCACATAAAAACTGACGATTTGATTTTTAAGTGTTACTTTGGATTTTTGTTTCTTTAAATACATTACTTAACATGGTACAAGAATCTATTTGGCATCCTTAATTATGATTTACATTAGTGTTTATATTGATTGGTTTTTGATTGGCTCTGAACTCTTTGTGGAGAAACAAAATATTAATTTCCATGAGAAATTGCCATGGGTTACATTCTGTGGTGTTTAAAATGTGCTCTTTAAAAATACATGCTTTTACAATGACTGGGGCAACAATCATTTTTAACTACATCCAACCTCTAGTTATTGGATTATATTAGTAAAATAATATAAGGTTTACATGTAATTGCCAAATGGGGTTAATATTTTACCCAGGCTGATTTTCCCAACAATTAAATCTTTACTCTAGATTGTCTCAAAATGTTTGAATTTATATTTACACTGAATGAAAGAGGAATTTAGACTAATGTTGCATTTCTCACATACGATTTAGAATTCCCTGGAGGTGCTTGTTATAAATCATGGACTTGCCTCTAGGCCTAATGAGCCAGACATCATAAAAGTTATTGTGGTAGGTGAGTCTTTGGCTTTAAAGCTGGAAAATAAAGAAGATGAGACGCTGATGACCATTTTAACAGTAAAGAAAGTGAACTCAGGAGGTTAAGAGACTTGTCCTAAGTCACTTAGCTATTTAGTAGCAGGTCCGGGACATAAACCTATGTGGTTCTAACACCAAAGCCTACACCCTTCCCCAGAGTGCTTCAAGGTATATCAAATTCATATGAAGTTTATAAATTTATACAAATTTATATAAAAGATTCACAGAGTCTAAAGATAAGACAAACAAGGAAAAACAGTATGAAAAGTCTGGAAGAACAAAAGGGGAAGTTCTTTTCAGGAGACTATAAAGAATTCCCATTGACCCCAACAGTAGCTTCCTTCTGGGTTTTAATGGTTAATCTATGAGCAAGCTCCATAATGGGAGTGAGCAAGATCCATAATGGGAGGCATCTTGAATGTCAAGTTGAGGAAATGCTGGTAAGGAACACAGTGGTTTCTGACTAAACATGCTAGTCTGTCTACTCCTCTGGATACCTTTGGTTCAGAGCACTCTCACCTCTCAAATGGACCACAACATCATTTAAGTACCCTTCTACCTATGATCTTGCTTTCCCAATGTACCTGTCATGCTGGGTCCACAGTGATCTTTCCAAAATGAAAACCATGTCATTACTTCACTTGAAAACCATCTTAGCTTCTCATTACACTCAGAATAATGGAACCTAAGAAATGTACCGTGGCTTCCACAGCCTCTTAAAAATCACACCCCACCGTAACTTTTTACCTATCCAGTATTTACTTCTAATAAAGTCTTTTGTCTGTCTCTGTCTTTACTCAGTCTTCCCAATCACCTATTTCACTCTCACCCCAGACACACACAACTTTTGCTTCCTCACAAGGCCATCATTTTTTCTTTCACCTGGCACTTACATACCCTCCTAGGAACATTTTTATATCATTTTTACATATTTCACTGCCAACTCTTACTATCCTTCGGGTCCCTGTTCATATACCATCCTCCTCAACTCCAAACTTACCTATCCAGGCACATTTGCAAATTATCACCCTTACTTATATCTCATTTATATCACGGTGTTGTAATAAGTTTCATGTTTGTCTAGTAACTCCTTTGAAGGTAGTATTCCTTTGAGGTAGGTTCAAGCTCTATCTTAGTTGCTAGTGAATCCCTAGTGCTTACTATAGTGTCTGCAAGTAATTGCCCAACAAATATAATTTGTCAAATCGATGAAGAGATGGATGGATAAATGAATTAAGTGGGGTGTAGATATGACAGAAGAGATGAGAAAAGATAAGAAAGGGTAGACAGAAAAAAAAAGAAAAGAAAGGATAGAGAAGAAAAACGTAACCAAGCAATTTAGTCACACTGGGTAAATCAAAGAAATATATATATCTTTTCTTTTAAGTTTACTGAGAGAGAGAGAGAGAGAGAATATACACACAGGAGTGGAGGAGGAGCAGAGAGACAAAGTGAGAGAAAATCCTAAGCTGGCTCCACATTGTCAGTGTGGATCCTGACATGGGGCTCAACCTCACAAACTGTGAGATCATGACCTGAGTCAAAATCAAGAGCCAGAGACTTAACTAACTGAGCCACGAGGCATCCCGGAATAATATATTTAAAACCACAATGTATTAAATGTATGCACATTTTCAAAAGGGAGAAAATATTTTCTTCAGGTTATCTTGAAGGATAACAGAATATCTGTGAAGTCTGGAAACAGATAATATTTTATTTCCTATAATTTGAAGATTTCTTTGGTGATATTATATAATAATAGTGATATATTTGCCTACATTTCTAGATTTTCTGGACACGTACAGATGTAAGTATCATGCAAATAACTTTTACAAGACCTTCTGCCCCAATTTCCAACTGGAATGTCTCATCAATGTAGAGCACATCATCTATGTGGTGGATGGCCTCCTCTGTCAATGAGCTCTGCCCACCTCCAGCCACTAGGGAGATGTTGTGACAGGCTGATGGAACACATTGGTCCAGAGGATGCATGGTTTTTAGTGTCATAGAGACCTAGATTCAAAGCTCTGCAGGGCCAGGGTAACCTAGGAACGTTCCAGACACACAACTTTCCATACCCAAATAATATTTTTACAGCATCTCTGACTAGGAAGTAGACTCATCTCCAGGTGTTGTGACCACTGCTTAAAGGGCCATCATCAATTAACAATGTCCCCCAAAGCCTCCTCTTTCTTTTTAAAAGGCATATTTAGAAGGAAACTCTAAGTTACTCTTGGTTGAAAGAATAATATGGATGAAACAAACTGAATAACAGTCTTGCCCACCTAAAAATCAGGACTGCTGTTAATGATTACACAACTCGCCAAAAAAAAAAAAAAAATTGGAAATTTACAACAGTGAAGGGGAACATGTTTCCTTTGAAGAGAGGCATTCCTGTATAAATGCCATAGATTCAACATACCTATCTAAAATTATATACAAGTCTCTGTTAACTATAGTTATCCTAGAAAGGAGAACAATTTCCTCATTAGCTTCAGGTACTCTTTACATTTACTACTTATATATTGTATTACTATTATTTAAAACAAATAGAAAGCACTATGGTGAATTGTTCTGTTAAAGAAGGGACCTCAGTCTATTCTTAGTTCTTTTGCTCCAGGCCTGGAAACCTTTCCAGACTGTCTTATTTTTTGCATTTTTGTGGCAGGATAATCACTTTGGGACATTATGCTGTATATTAGTTTCTTTAAAAATAACATTTCTCCATCAAATATTAAATTCTCTAGCTTTTTATTAATTTTTAGAATATTTCAGGATAGCGGGTTATACTTCTTTTCAAAGGAAAATCACTCTTGGCATCTTCTGCAGTTAGAGCAAGAAACATACTCCTCTTCGAATTGCCTTTTTTATTTTTTATTGTTGTGTTACAGCACAACCAAGAGTGTGTAGCATACAAATGATAGGTGGTAAAGATATTGTGGGTTTGCATGCATAATAAATATGGTTTCATTTCAGGAGTTGGCAAGTATTTTATAATGCAAGAGTGGAAAATGGGACAATTTGAATATTTTGGGAGGCTTCAATATACACTCACGGTGCATGCATATACATATTTAGATACAATTTTCAACATTCTTATTTATAAGCAAATAGCCAAACAGGCAATTATTTGCATGTGGGCCAATATGACACAGTCAATGGTTTAGAAAATCTAGGTTAGTTAACTAACTCATTATTGTAAATAGAAAATGCAAGGAAGGTATATCAGCTATTTGAAACATAAGCCACTGAAGACAGTGTTGCTTCCCTTAGAATCAAATGTAGGAGGTATGTTTAGATAGAAGTCCTCTCCTTTTTGTGATATTTAAGAAAACATGGAATTATGAAGCATCTTAGAAAATTTTTTACAGTAAAATGTGGCCTAGTCCCTTTCTAAAGAAAAAGCCAGCAAATCAAAACCGATGTATTCCCTGTGATTTTACACTTTAATTCCTAGGAATATTATATTAGCTGGGCCGCGGCTTCTAATGCACTTAGTCACCTGAGTCACAAGTAGTAATGCCTGCAGAGAGTGATAAAATAAACCTAATGAGCCCTTACATTAGTGTCAGAGTCTCTGTTGAAGCCATGTATCTGAAATTACCTAAACGAAGTATAAAGAGGAGACACACAGGACATGACGGGACGTTGCAGCGAGTGAAGGTGTCGTATGTGAGTGAGGATGCAGCCGGTGCTCCATCAATGCCCACCCTGCTAAAACACTGAATGAAAATGACTGATCTACAATTTGCATTCCCTTTTCAGTCCATCAGCAGAACATTATTAAAACCAGTCAGCCAAAACCCATTAGAACAGCACTCACGTAGGAAACAATGCCCAGGTCTGCTTGTTCTCCATTTTTATGCACTGCTACAGGACTATAAATATTCATCGTAATGTAACTGAAAATTATTGAAGTGAGAAAAAAGAGAAACAGGGAAGCCATTTGCTTCAATTCATAAACAGCATCTGTTGGGAAGTTATTCATAGATTGCTTCAGGGCCTGCTGAGCAGCAAGCCCACGGAAAAGGATGCCATTGCAAGCAAATTGGCGCAAACTGCATGGAGATGCTATTAGACATGATTCACTGACAGCCAGGGAGCATGATCAGGCACTGGGTTGTTTTATGTGTTCTTTTATCACTGGGACACAGAACTACCCTCTAGCCAAAGTCTCACACAGTTCAAATTAGAAGAGCAACCTTCTAAGTGTATTAAGCCCTAACCAGTAACTAGAGAAAGTTAGAAGCAGCAGCCAAACTCCAGGTGATAGAGCTTGTTCATCTGCCCACACCTTAGGCACACTCAAATCCTGCCTGTACAACCTGGCAGGTTTGAATGTCGCAGTAATATAACATCCGTCAAAAACTATGCCTTAAAGTAAAAAGTTTCTAGAAGGTTGAAACTACATTTCTGGTTGTGTTTCCCTGAATGAAATTAAGTAGAATGCTCACTACTTACCAAACCAATGGTAAGAAGAAAAATTAGCAAAGAATGCTTTCCAATCTGGCATTAGTGATGAAGTCATATTTCATCAAAAACTGGATTTATAGCTTCCTAGTCAAAGCCCCAGTTCAGTTCGAAGAAAATAAACACAGCAAGAGCTTTCAGATGTGGAGTGATCATGAAGAAAATAGATGGATTGATTTAGTAAGTGTTTATACTTATATATTGATTCATGATTTTGTGGTAAAAAGGCATCTTTGACTCAGAAAGAAAATATGCATTTCAGATTTGGGGTGGGGTGTTTTGGCAACATTAAATGTCATCCATTTTAGGCTGAACCCACTGATCAATCTTAATATCACTAAAGGAGAGAGAACGAGACACAGTGTGTCCCCTAAATGGAAGCATTGGGAAAAATTTCTACACTTCCTCATGAAAGACCTTTGTGGTTGCATGTAGTCTCCCCCTCGCCTCCATTCACACACACAAAGAGAGAGAGACAAGGAGAGAAACCTAAATCAGATCAAGCTTTTTGATCCAAGTATGCTCTATAGAAAAAAGACAGCAGATAGGAGAACATGTTAGCAACAGTATGGAAGTAAAATCAACAAAATTCAGACTGAAAAACTTAAGACAAGTGACCTGGTTTCCCCAACAAATAAGTTGCAAAGAAGATAAAGAGGTTGGAGAAAGGAAGAGAGAACCTATAGTTTAAGAGACATGTAAGCGATGTAGCAACCAAGCAATTGTCTGGATTCTGATTTGGATAGGATCTATTTACCTTCCACCTCCCCCCAAAAATCTATATGTAATCAGGCAAATTTGAACTTTATTGGTTAGTAGATAGTTTTAAGAATTATTGTATTTTTTTTTTGTATTGTAGTTGCATTTTTCAAGAATCTGTATCTTTGAGAGACACGTTTGAAGAATAGTCTTCAAAATATCCCATTTGGGGGTGGAAGGAGCAGGTGAAATACAGATGAAACAAGAATTTGCACGGTTTGATAATTATTGAAGCCCAGTAAAGGGAACATGGGAGTCTGTTAGCAAATTCTCTCTTCTCTTTAAAATTATTTATAAAAAGTTCTCATAGCCTTACTGTTATCCACTATTTTGCCTGAATTGTCTTACGCTGCCTCATGTGAGCTGATGGTTAAATTTTCAGAACTTTTACCATCCTGCTGTTAAACCATCAGTGGCTGGAAATCAGCTATAGTGGGTGTGTTTATACCAAGGAAATCAGCTAGTACTATCATCAAGGCCTTTGTTTCCCCCTGAAGAATTGATTGTAAAATATTACCCAGCCACACTACTGGCTGTGACCCCAAAGCCCAATGCACAAAACTCTATATTCAAGGTGGATATTTTGTTAATTAGTCCAAAGAAGCTGCCTTTTCAGTTTAGGTCCCTCTTGTCTCTCCCTTCCCACATTTTGTTGCCCAAGGTGTGGCAATCCATGGATCCAACCTGGAACATTCCCTCCGGGCTTCAATCATTCTTTCTTATGGTAAGTCATTACTATTTCTCCTTTTATCAAAATTTATCCAGTGTGTGGCCCTTTTTGCTCAGGTCTAATCTGACAGAGAACAGTGCTTAGATTATGAGGTTAACAGATTCTGGCTAAGTAGGAAGAAGCCTGAATCCTTCAGAGATAATTTTCTATGGAAATCTCTGACCTTTTCGCAGTCTTCATATTCTTGGGTAATTCTATACCTCCAAAACTCCTGTACACAAATTGGTTCATTTGCTTATAAATATTCTTGGTATTTATTAAGTGACTGCTTATTATATAGAAGATGAACTGTTATTAGAACATTGTCTTATTAAATCCTCAGAATAAAAATTAGAGCTAACAAAGATGCTAGAATTTTGTTCCTCTGACAAGGACATTAAAAAAAAAAAAAGGAAGTCAAATGTCTTATCTAAGGCCACCTGACTAGTTAGAGACAAAGAGTACTTTCTATCATAAATCAAGAATTGTTCTACAAACCACCAACTCACCAAAGCACTGAACTCATTGTTTGGGTGAACAAGCAGATTTTCCTGTCCTCTCCAAGGACAGTTTTGTGTTAGATATATGGATGACAAAGAAAAGAAATCCCAAAAACATTTTTTTTTCTTTTTCACATACATGAGCGTGAAGGTTACTAGTTATTTAAATCCAATCTGTAAGCGTTTATATAGAGCCTACAAATGAATGGAACACCCACTACATGGTATCAAAAACAAAAATATCCTAGATTTTAAAAGAAAGGAATGGCAGCCCCCTTAATTTGTAGTTAGACTATATTGCCAAAAGGGTGTGTTTTGTTTTAATTACTGTGATTTGCAAAATTATGTGTTTGTCATTACTGGTTTCTTCCTGCATTTCAACAGAAGCCATGTCAACCTTGCCCAGAACTATTTAGGAGGCTAGGCTGTTGTCCCATTAACATCTAAATTTACTGCATTTGTGTCCTTTTCAAATGAGATGAGTAAGACAAACAACCCCATCAACTCTTGGGGTTTCCTTTTGCTTTTCCATGACTGTTAATTCTAACTCAAATCCTACAATTGAGAAAATGGCTGAGCAGGGGGCAGGGTGGAGGGGTCCAAAATGTGATCTCCACACTAAAACTAAATAAAGACGTATTCCGTCTCTGTGTGTTCTTGGCAGAAATTTGAGGAGAAATTAAGTGTTCCTAATTGCTCATCAAATCCATTATCTCTTTTTATTTGTGCATTTGTCTATTATTGACGGACTGTTATATGCCAGTGACTGTGTAAGAACTTGGCATATGATAGTGAAAGTCCTTGGTCCCAAGGAGCTCACTAGGATGTGAAAAAATAGACATATAAGTAAAGATACAAGGACATTAGAACATACAGAGTGCTAAATACTGAAGAGTTCAACGAGCATACAAAGGAGGGGTATCTCACCTTTAGCTTGGGGTAAAAAGAAATATTATTAGAGATGGGGACATCTTAGCTAACACAAGAAATACAAAGAGAGTTATTCCAATGAATAAGTGAACTGGGAGTGTTGTGCCTGAATCGTGAGTCCCCTGAGACCCCTAAGGAGCCGTCACCGAGGCAAGTACATAAGGGTCTTTATTACAAGCTCGAGCAGGGGCTCACCGGTCTACCAGCGCAGCGGCAGCAAGGAGAAGCCTCGAACAATGGCGAGCAGGGTTTTTATGGGGTAAGGGACGGGGGTGTTACCGTGCACATGTTGTACGTTTTGCATCATCACATAAGCACCAATCATAATTGTACAACACCCATGGTTATAGTTTTGACCATTCAGTATCCGTGAGGCGACTGTTACTTTTGGCGGGACCCAATCATGACCTTTGAGAATCCTTTGAAGATTACCAATTATGAGGTGAGCTCAAAGGGCCTACCTGGGGTTTAGGCAAGCGGTGAGTGATTGGCTACTTTGTACAGAGTAACTACCTGCAGTTCCCAGCCCTGACTCAGACCACAGGAATGTTACACATTTCTTTTGATTGGCTGATCCGAGGGTGGTCCTGAGGGAGGCTTCAGCTGAAGCTTTCCCTGGAACTGGGGCTACGTGCAGCCCGAGGCTGCTCTTAATGGAGGACTTAATTTCAGGCTCTTCAGGAGAAGACACTGCAGACATTGGGAACAACATATGCTGAATTTGGAAAGACCAACCCTGAGATGACCTGATGCAGTAAATCTGAAATGAAGCCCAGGAAATTGTATTGTTAACAACCACCCCAAGAAATGTTAATGCAAGTGATTAAAAACTTTTTGAGAAGGTCAGAAAGAACATGGTACTTTGAAACAGTTCAGATGTGGTCATCCTGGAAATTTTGGACAATATGTTCAGGTATTTACATAGTACCTTCCATAGTACCTCAGGTATTTACATAGCACCATTTATATAACTAATTCAAGTCATGATGATTATGTATCTGCTGTGTATAAGCATGGGAGCCTAATGTGGGAGCTCTAGAGATAGACCTTGTATAGAGAAGTTCCAACAGAAGGAATATATCACAAGATGTGTAACATTAAAGAAAGGCTTTCTGGGTTCCAAAATGGTGAACTGGGACTTGTGGAAAGGGTAGAATAGGGAACACGAGGGTACAAGCAGTTCCAGTAATAGAGATTTGTAATTTCACAGTCTGCACTGAATCTATGTTAGGCTACTTCCTAGTTGTGACATTCAGCAAGTTGTATGACTTTACTTTGTTTTAGTTTCTTCATGTGCAAAATGGAAATGATAATTATTTCAACTTGGGAAGACTAATGTGAAAAGCATATGATGTGATCTTTCAAGTAAAGCATGTATGGGTTGTGGTACACATTAAGTGCTTAAAAAATTTACTGAACAAAAAAAATGAAAACTAATTGTTATTTCTTTTCTCTCTACAGCTCCTGACCTCAATAAATAGTTTTCTAATCAATGACTTTATATCTAGCAATAATCTCTAAAAAAGCTTATATGTTATCATGGAACCATGGCTCTCTTCAAGGGACTTTATGAGATCATTTGATTCCAGCTCTATATTTTGCAGTAGGCGGAATACGATGGAAAGGACACATGTTTGGGGTTAGATTACCTAAATTGGAATTCTAGTTCACTATTTACTAGCTGCGTAACCTTGAACATGCTTCTCAAACTCTTTAGGCTTGGTTTATACAATAATACAATGAATGTATAACTCTTAGAATTGTGAAAGGGTCTATTGACTCATTCACTCAAAAAAATGTGAACTGAGTACAGTTGATCCTAAACAGTGTAAGTGTTAGGGGTGCTAACACCCCATGAGTTGAAAATCCATGTATACTTTTGACTCCCCCAAAACCACTGACTAGAAGCCATTGACACATATTTTTGTTATTTGTATTACATATTGGATTCTCACAATAAAGGAAGAGAGAAAAAAGAAAGTGTTATTAAGGAAATCATAAGGAAGAGAAAATACAGTTACTATCCTGTACTTATTGGAAAAAAAATCACATGTAATCGGACCTGCACAGTTCAAACTCATGTTGTTCAAAGTTCAGCTGTATTTGCCAAATGTGAGAAACTGGTCCAGGAGCTGAAAACCAGCAGTGAACAAAAATGAGACACCCTTACCTTCATCTACCTTACATATAAAAGATAGCTATATTATTTCTCTAGAGACGTGTAACAAGCTTCTATACACCTGGCTTAAAACAGAATTTATTTTCTCAGCCTGGAGGCTAGAACGCTGAAGTAAAGGTACCCTAGGACCGTGCTCCCACCAAAATCTCTGGTAAAGAATCCTTCCTTGGTTCTAGCTTCTGGGAATCATTGTGTTCCTCGGTTTACAGACCTATCACTCCAATCTCTGTCTCCATTGTCACATGGCATTCTCCTAATGTGTATGAATCCAAATTTCTCTCATATTATAAGGTCAATAGATTTAGGGCCCATTCTAATCCAGTGTGACCTTATCTTAACCTTATTACATTTGAAAAGAACCTATTATAAGATCACATTAACATGTACCAGGGGTTAGGATTTCATCTTATCTCTTGGGGGGACTAACTCAATCCACAACAGTTACTAATGAACAACTTGGCCACATAATTTTTCATAGGTCATCCTAAGATCAAGCTTCCAGGATGCCCTCAGTAAATGATAGCTAATATGGGGTGACATATGTTGCTCACATTTTTCAGGTAAGGTCAGTGAATTTTGCATTGTTCACCAAAGATCACAAACCTAATATAATGAAATTAGAAATCTGATCAAATACAAAGGCGGCTCTCTATAAACAATAGTGTCTCCCAAAATTGGTTATTTATATGCATTATGGCTTCTAAAAAATTTAGGTATTAAGAGGATAATCTTTAATTTTAATAAGTATGTATTTAACATGCTTAAGAAGAAATATTACCAGCACTTAAAACCCACAATTTCACAGATAGCATTTCTTTCAATGTGTTTTATACAGAGTTGTCATTTAAAACAATTAGAGATTTGCCTTTCAGCCAGTACCATCATCTTGTAATTCATCAAAATGACCAGTACAAAGGGCAAAAGGAGAGGCACCCCTCTTTCTAGGCCTTTTATAAAACATGGAGTTGTTTCTTTGGCCACTTACATGGGAATCTACAGGAAAGATGATACTGTAGACAAAGGAATGGGCACTGTTCAGAAAGGGATGCTCTACAAAGGTTACCATGGCAAAACCGGAAAAGTCTACAATGTTACCCAGCATGCTGTTGGCATTGTTGTAAACAAACAAGCTAAGGGCAAGATTCTTGCCAAGAGAGCTAATGTACACATTGAGCATATTAAGCACTCAAAGAGCCGAGACAGCTTCATGAAATGTGTGATGGAAAATGATCAGAAAAAAAAGTAAGCCAAAGAGGAAGGTACTTGGGTTAAACTGAAGCACCAGCCTGCCCCACCCAGAGAGGCACACTTTGTAAGAACCAATGCCAAGGGGTCTGAGCTACTGCGAGCCATTCCCTATGAATCCATGGCGTGATAGGTGTTAAAATAAATAAATAAAAGATCTCAAGACTGTGAAAATGAACAATTAAGCACGTAAGTGAATCAATTGATTTAAAAAATGACAAAAGAGTTGGTAAGTGGCTGCGGCAAAGAATACTGCAGTGGTACTGGGTGATTCAAGTTTCAGACATGTCATACTCCCACATGATATTTCTTTCTTCATTCTGTCAAAGCAACTAGCTTTGCTGGCTGTATGTCTTCACATGGATCCAATTTGCAAAAGAAAATTTCCCAGTTGGGGCATTGAACCTAAAGATGCAATTTGTGTCTTTACGTCAGCTGCCTTTAAACTGATGATCAACTCCTCTCAAAACCACATCTTAAATACTCCTAAAGCTCAGTGTCAAAGCTTAATGATTAAACTACAATAAAGACAGTTTGGTAATGGCATATGACTGTACACATAAATTAGAGGGAAAGAGTTAGGAATCCAGAAGAACTCATACATTTATGGTCAACTGATTTTCAACAAGGGTACCAAGATAATTCAATTAGAAAAGAATGGCCTTTTCAACAAATGGTACTAGGGCAATTCGATGTCCATATGCAAAAGAATGAAGTTGGACACCACTTCATCTCATATACAAAAATTAACTCATCATATATAAGAAAAGAGTATGTTATCCTGGGTGTGTGTGTGTGCATGTGTGAGTATCTATACACAAATATATCATTCCATTCTGGGAGTTCTCTTTTTGCTTTCTTGATGGTATCCTTTGCTATGATTTTTTTTTTTCTCCACTTTGGTTGCATGTGCTTTAGGTATCTTAACTAAGAAACCATTGCCTAATAGAAGGTCATGAAGATTTAGACCAGTGTTTCCCTCCAAATTTTAGTTCTTATATTTAGGTTTTTTTTTATATATATATTTTAGTGAATTTTTAAATATAACATTCTCTCAAATTTTATCTCAGAGGCTTAATTTCTCAACTTTTTGAGATATTTATTTTGATGGATATTTTGAGATAATAGTTTTGATGGAATTTATTGCTTGATAGTCTTTTTGTCTGGACACATTGAATACATCACTACACTGTTTCTAGCCTACATGGCATCTGAGGAGAAATCTGTGATTAATATTATTGATAATCTCTTTAAATCATCTTTAAATGATGAGTCATTTAAATGCTGCTTTCAAGGTTCTCTGTTTGTGTCTGCCTTTCAATGGTTTATGTTTTACCCAGGTGTGAATCTCTTTGAGGGTATCCTACTTGCAGCTTATTGAACTTCCTGGATTGTATATAAATGTTTTCCACTAAATTTGGGAGTTTTAGCCATTATTTCTTCACCTACTCTTTCCATTTTTATTTTCTTCACTCCTTATGTGATTCTCATTGTGTGTATGTTAATACACTTGTATGTCCCTTGGGTCTCTAAGGCTGTTTACTTTCCTTTCTTCCTTTTTGTTTCTGTTCCTCAGACTAGATAATCTGCATTGAACCACCTTTAGATTAAATGATTCTTTCTTTCACTTGTTCAATTCTTCCACTGAGCCCTTCTGGTGAATTTTAAAATTTCAGTTATTGTACATTTTGACTCCAGAATTTCTATTTGGTTCTATTTTTTTTATTACCTCTATATCTTTTTTTTTTTTTTTTTTTTTACAAATAGTTTATTGTCAAATTAGTTTCCACATAACACCCACTGCTCATCCCCACAAGAGCCCTCCTCCATGCCCATTCCCCCTCTCCCCGACATCCATCAGTCCTCAGTTTTTGTCAGCATTCAAGAATCTCTCATGGTTTGTCTCTCTCCCTTTCCCCCACCATTTCCACTTCTTCTCCCCCTTGTTCCTCAGTTAAGTTCCTCCTAATCCTCCTATATTTGCAAACATATGCTATTTGTCCTTCTCTGCCTGACTTATTTCGCTCAGCATAACACCCTCAAGGTCCATCCATGTTGCTACACATGGCCAGATTTCATTGTTTCTCATTGCCATGTAGTATTCCATGGTATAGATAAACCACATCTTCTTGATCCATTCATCTGTTGATGGACACTTAGGCTCTTTCCATGTTTTAGCTATTGTGGAGAGTGCTGCTATGAACATTGGGGTACATGTGCTCCTATGCCTCAGCATTTCTGTATCCCTTGGGTAAATTCCTAGCAGTGCTATTGCTGGGTCATAAGGGAGTTCTATTGTTAGTTTCCTGAGGAACCTCCACACTGTTTTCCAGAGGGGCTGTACCAGTTTACATTCCCACCAACAGTGTAGGAGGGTGCCCGTTTCTCCACATCCTCGCCAGCATCTAGAGTTCTCTGATTTGCTCATTTTAGCCACTCTGACTGGCGTGAGGTGGTATCTCAGTGTGGTTTTGATTTGTATTTCCCTGATGAGGAGGGATGCTGAGCATCGTTTCATGTGTCTGTTGGCCATCTGGATGTCCTCTTTGGAGAAGTGTCTGTTCATGTCTTCTGCCCATTTCTTCACTGGGTTGTTTGTTTTTCGGGCGTGTAGTTTGGTGAGTTCCTTATAGATTCTGGATATTAACCCTTTATCTGATATGTCATTTGCAACTATCTTTTCCCATTCCGTTGGTTGCCTATTAATTTTCTGGGTTGTTTCCTTGGCTGTGCAGAAGCTTTTAATCTTGATGAGGTCCCAACAGTTTATTTTTGCTCTTGATTCCCTTGCTTTTGGGGATGTGTCAAGTAAGAAGTTGCTGCGGTGGAGGTCAAGGAGGTTGTTTCCTGCTTTCTCCTCTAGGGTGTTGATAGTTTCCTGTCTCACGTTCAGGTCCTTTATCCATTTTGAGTTGATTTTTGTGCATGGTGTGAGAAAATGATCTAGTTTCATTCTTCTGCATGTTGCTGTCCAGTTCTCCCAACACCATCTGTTAAAAAGGCTGTCTTTTTTCCATTGGATATTCTTTCCTGCTTTGTCAAAGATCAGTTGGCTGTATACTTTTGGGTCCACTTCTGAGTTCTCAATTCTGTTCCATTGGTCTATGTGTCTGTTTTTGTGCCAATACCATACTGTCTTGAGGATGACAGCTTTGTAGTAGAGGCTGAAGTCTGGGATGGTGATACCTCCCGTTTTGGTTTTATTTTTCAGTATTACTTTGGCTATTCGGGGTCTTTTGTGGTTCCATACAAATTTTTGGATAGTTTGTTCTAGTTTTGAGAAGTATGCTGGTGCAATTTTGATTGGAATTGCATTGAATGTGTAGAGTGCTTTAGGTAGTAATGACATCTTAACTATATTTATTCTTCCTATCCATGAGCATGGAATGTTTTTCCATTTCTTTGTGTCTTCTTCAATTTCCTTCATAAGTTTTCTATAGTTTTCATCATACAGATCTCTTGTATCCTTGGTTAGGTTTATTCCGAGGTATTTTATGGTTTTTTGTGCAATTGTGAATGGGATCAGTTTCTTGATTTCTCTTTCTGTTGCTTCATTATTGGTGTATAAAAATGCAACCGATTTCTGTACGTTGATTTTGTACCCTGCAACTTGGCTGAATTCTTGGATCAGTTCTAGTAGGCTTCTGGTGGAGTCTGTCGGGTTTTCTATGTAGAGTATCATGTCATCTGCGAAGAGTGAAAGTTTGACTTCCTCTTTGCCAATTCTGATGCCTTTGATTTCCTTTTGTTGTCTGATGGCTGATGCTAGGACTTCCAGCACTATGTTAAACAACAGTGGTGAGAGTGGACATCCCTGTCGTGTTCCTGATCTCAGGGGGAAAGCTCTCAGTTTTTCCCCGTTGAGGATGATGTTAGCTGAAGGCTTCTCATAGATGGCTTTGATGATGTTTAAGTAGGTTCCTTCTATCCCAACTTTCTCGAGAGTCTTTATTAAGAAGGGATGCTGTATTTTGTCAAATGCTTTTTCTGCATCTATTGACAGGATCATATGGTTTTTATCTTTTCTTTTATTGATATGATGGATCACATTGATTGATTTGCGAATGTTGAACCAGCCCTGTAACCCAGGAATGAATCCCACTTGATCTTGGTGGATGATTCTTTTGATATGCTGCTGGATTCGATTTGCAAGGATCTTGTTGAGAATTTTTGCATCCGTATTCATCAAGGATATTGGCCTATAGTTCTCTTTTTTTGCTGGATCTCTGTCTGGCTTGGGAATCAGAGTGATGCTGGCTTCATAAAATGAGTCCGGGAGTTTTCCTTCGACTTCTATTTTTTGGAATAGCTTGAGAAGAATTGGGATTAATTCTGTTTTAAATGTCTGGTAGAATTCCCCAGGGAAACCATCAGGTCCAGGGCTCTTATTTGTTGGGAGATTTTTGATCACTGATTCGATTTCTTCACTCGTTATGGGTCTGTTCAGGTTTTCTATTTCTTCCCGTGTGAATTTTGGTAGTGAGTGTGTGTTTAGGAATTTGTCCATTTCTTCTAAGTTGTCCAATTTGTTGGCATATAATTTTTCATAGTATTCCCTGATAATTGCTTGTATTTCTGAGGGGTTGGTTGTAATAAGTCCATTTTCATTCATAATTTTGTCTATTTGGGTGCTCTCTCTTTTCTTTTTGATAAGCCTGGCTAGAGGTTTGTCAATTTTGTTTACTTTTTCAAAAAACCAACTCTTGGTTTCATTGATCTGTTCAATTGTTTCTTTGGTCTCTATGTTGTTTATTTCTGCTCTAATTTTTACTATTTCTCTTCTTCTACTGGGTTTAGGGCGTTCTTGTTGCTCTGCCTCTAGCTCCTTTAGGTGAGCTGTTAGATTTTGGACTTGTGCTTTTTCTAATCTCTTGAAATAGGCCTGGAGAGCAATGTACTTTCCTCTTAGGACTGCCTTGGCCGCATCCCATAGATTTTGAATTGTTGTGTTTTCATTTTCATTTGTTTCCATATATTTTTTAATTTCCTCTCTAATTGCCTGATTGGCCCATTCATTCTTTAGAAGGGTGTTCTTTAACCTCCATGTTTTTGGCGGTTTTCCAGACTTCTTCCTGTAATTGATTTCAAGTTTCAAAGCATTGTGATCTGACAGTGTGCATGGTATGATCTCTATTCTTTTATATTTATTGAGGGCTGCTTTATGTCCCAGTATGTGATCTATCTTGGAGAATGTGCCATGCGCACTTGAGAAGAAAGTAAATTCCCTGGCCTCAGGATGTAAAGTTCTAAATATATCCGTCAGATCCATCTGGTCCAATGTGTCTTTCAAGTCCATTATTTCTTTAGTGATTTTCTGTCTGGTTGACCTATCCATTGCTGTAAGCGGAGTATTAAAGTCCCCTGCTATTAGCACATTCTTATCTATAAGCTTGTTTCTGTTTGTGATTAATTGTTTTAGATATTTAGGTGCTCCCATATTCGGTGCGTAGACATTTATGATTGTTAGTTCTTCCTGATGGATGGACCCTGTAATTATTATGTAGTGCCCTTCTTCATCTCTTGTGATTGTCTTTAATTTAAAGTCCAGTTTGTCTGATATAAGTATCGCTACTCCGGCTTTCTTTTGATTTCCTGTAGCATGATATATATTTCTCCATCCCCTTACTTTTAATCTGAAGGTATCTTCCCGTCTAAAATGAGTTTCTTGTAGACAGCATATTGATGGATTTTGTTTTTTAATCCATTCTGCTACCCTATGTCTTTTGATTGGAGCATTCAGCCCATTTACATTCAGTGTTATTATTGAAATATGTGGGTTTAGAGTCTTTGTATCTTTTGTAGGGTTCATGTTTGTGGTGGTGTCTCTGGTATCTTTGTTCCTTGCAACCTTTCCTTCAGAGCATCCCCCTCAGGATTTCTTGTAGGGCTGGCTTCGTGGTGACAAATTCTTTCAATTTCTGTTTATTTGGAAAGGTTTTTATCTCTCCTTCTATTTTGAATGACAGGCTTGCTGGATAGAGGATTCTTGGCTGCATATTTTTACTGTTCATCACATTGAAGATCTCCTGCCATTCCTTTCTGGCCTGCCAAGTTTCAGTAGATAGGTCTGTCACCACTCTGATAGGTCTCCCTTTGTATGTTAGGGGCCTTTTCTCCCTAGCTGCTTTCAAAATTCTCTCTTTGTCCTTGTATTTTGCCATTTTTACTATGATATGCCGTGCAGAAGATGGATTCAAGTTACGTCTGAGGGGAGTCCTCTGAGCCTCTTGTGTTTCCACATTTACTTTCTTCCCCAGCTCAGGGAAGTTCTCTGCTATAATTTGTTCCAGGATTCCTTCAGCAGCTTTCCCTCTCTCTTCCTCTTCTGGGATTCCTATGATACGATATTTTTGCATTTGACCGTATCACTGAGCTCTTGAACTCTTCTTTCCTGTTCCTGGATCAGTTTGTCTCTTTTTTTGTCAGCTTCTTGTTTTTCTAGAATGGTGTCTTCTAAATCACTTATTCTCCTTTCTGCCTCTTCAATCCGTGCATTGGAGGCCTCTAATTTATTATGTATCTCATTTATTGCATTTTTTAATTCTTCATGCCTATTTTTATTTTCCATTCTGTCTGTAGCCATAGTTTCTTTGATGTCCCCTATGTTTTTTTCAAGCCCAGCTATTAATTTTACCATTATTATTCTAAAATCTTGTTCAGTGATGCTGCTGATATCCGTTTTGAGCAGTTCATTAGCTGTCATTTCTTCTTGGAGTTTCTTTGGAGGAGAGGTCTTTCGTTTCATCATTTTAGTTAGCTTTCCGGCTCTTGTTGGCTTTAAAGACCTGTTATGCTCTCTGTATCTATGAGCGCTGCTGTATGCAAGAAGACTCTTTGACTGTCCAGGGCCTATCCTTTCAGAGAGTGTTTTTTGAATGGTATCTCTTGGTCTCTCTTTTTGGGACCTTCGTTATTTTATTTTCCTATTCGTAGTGATATTTGGAATTCTCCACCTTGTGTACTCTGGCTTGTTTCTTGAGGTAGCCCTGGAAAAGAAAACAGACAGACAAACACACAGAGAGCAGGGGCACACAAACGCACAGGCTAATTCAACTAACATGCAAAGCAAGAGAGAAAACGAAAAGGTTAAGAGAAAAGACGGAGGAGGGAGGGCGAATAATCGAGAGTATAAAATACATAAAAGGGTCAAAAAGGAGAAAAGAGAAGGAAAAAAGAAGAAAACCGATGGACAAAGAATGGTTTAAAGCATATAACCGGATTTCCCAGCTACATTTAAATAGCCGTGTGTATGCAGTGCTGGTTGATTTTTTTTTTTAATTTTTTTTATTTTGGGTTGGGATGTGGCATAATTGGAAATAGAATGAACAGGCAGAAGGGATAAGAAGCTTTTTTCAAAGAGGTAAAGGGTAGAATATGGTTGGATAGGTGAGGGAAGGATGCTGGTATTATCCAGAGAAACGATATAGTCTAATTACTCCTGAGAGAAAGAGATGAAAATATCGGTAGGTGTAGAATTTACATCTACAGAATGGACTTGTTGTGATTGTTTAAGCACGCCGGCGACCAGAGTTAATCAGGTCAGTGTTCTGGGGAAAAAAGAGAGAAAAGAGAAAGAAGAAGAAAAACAAAGGAGGAGGGCAGCTCTCAAGCAGGGATGGGCGTGGCGTGATCCAACGCCTCAGGCGGGAGCTCTGCCTTGGCGGTTGTGGGGAGGAGAGTGACGGTGCTCCAGTCCCTTCTTGAACCAAGCGCTGCACCTCGCTTTTTTGGGCGTGTAAACTCCCCGTACCGGGGGCGCAGCCAAAGTTGGTTGCACTCTTCAACTCAGGCCAGTCCCAGTCTCCAAATCCTCATCCGCGCGCCCCGCTGAAATTGCCTTAGACACAGCTTCCCAGGCAACCCCCTCGGGGCGATTCCAGGCCTCCTGCCTCGCTCTGGGGGCAGAGTCATAATCGCTGCTTCCTTCTCTGGGTCAGGCTGGCGAGCATGGGCGTGGAGCCCGCTGGAGTGAGAAAAACCAGGTCCCTCTATGGCTCGTCACCCGAAACACGAACTCCCAGGCAAATTTCCCAGTTTTTAGCTCTTTGCCTTCCCTCTCGAGTCCCACCAGCCAGGAGCGTGGACGCCCGGTGTCTGCGCGGCTCTTTCAGGGGCCCCAGCCGCCCGGGAGGACAATGGCGGCAGGCGCACCGCCACTCTGAAGTCCAGCCCGCCAGGAGCCAGCACAAAGCAGCAGTCTGTGTGCTCAGCCCCCCAGGACCAGTTGGTGCAAGGGGACCTGGCATGCAGGTATTTGGCAAGTACGGTCTTTCTATGCCCCGAGCAGAGGTTTTTCCCCTCGAGTGGAGGTTTTTCTGTTTCAGACTCTCTTTTTCCCCTCTCACTCCCCGTAGAGGGTAGAGGGGGATCGCCTCCCACCCTGGAGTCTCCGATCCCGGCCCGATTTTATCTTCCCCAGTTCGCACTCATGTTAGAAGGCTTTCTCAGTGGATTCTGCATCCTTTTTCTCCCAATCTCTCAGGTTTTGTAAGGTTTCCAATGGCTTCAGATCTTTTCCGTGTGATGTATGGGCGCGAGTGGAAGTACGGAGCTCCTTACTTCTCCGCCATCTTCTATTACCTCTATATCTTTATTGGTAGTCTCTACCTGGTGAGAAATTGTTCTTCTATTCACAAATATGGTTTCCTTCAGTTTTTTAACTTATTTAAAATAATCAGTTTAAAATGTTTATCTACTTAGTCTGGCATGTGGAGCTCCTCAGGGAGTTTAATCTATCACTCCTTTTTTGTGTTTGAGCTAAACCCTTTTTTACAAGTGCACTCCTTCACCCTCATCACTAATTTAACCCCACCCACCTCCCATCTGGAAACCATCAGTTTGTTCTCTATAGTTAAGAGTGCATCTTGGCTTGCCTTTCTCTTTTTACCCTTTGTTTGCGTATTTTGTCTTTTAAATTCCACATATGAGTGAAATCATATGGTTTTTGTCTTTCTCAGACTGACTTATTTCACTCAGCATACTACTCTCTAGTTCCATCATTGTTTTTCTAAGTGGCAAAATTTCTTTCTTTTTCATGGCTGAGTAATATTGCATTGTATATATACCACATCTTCTTTATCCATTCATCAGTGGATGGAGCTGAGCTATAATTAATTGAGTTGATGAGCTAGACATTCTTATTTCTTTGCATGTCTCATAATTTTGGTTGAAAACTTGACATTAAAATAATATATTGCAGAACCTCTGAAAATCATAACCTCCCTCCGCCCCCGGACTTGTTATTATTGCTGGCTAGTATTTGTCTAGTAATGTTTCTGAATGTATTCTATAAAATCTGTATTCTTTTCCTTATTTGGCCATCAAATTTCTCCTTAGTAGGCTTAGTGATTGCTAACTTGGAAACCAAGAGGCATTCTAGTCTTTGCTAAGGAGCTCCATGTGCATGTTGGGGCACATTCTAATACTCAGTCAACCAGTTGACAACTTTACCTTAGTCTTCACTTCATGCTTCAAAGGAACATCAAGATCAGCCAGAGGAAAGGGGTTAGGACTTTAACTCAGGTCTTTCTTAAGCATTCATGCAGCTGTGGGAATGTACACAGCCCTACATATGTGCATGTCTTCCTAAATTCTCAGAAATTTGTGAGAGTTTTCTAAAGCCTTAAAGGGACTCCTCATTTCCCAGCTCTTTCTATTACGCTTTTTTAGGTAGCCTATTGTTTGCTGCAACTATTGTCTATTGCCTCAGGTAATCACAAAATTAAACAATCACCCCTACACATTTTTGACAAATATCCCAGGAAAAAGTCTTCATGAAGGCTTTCTTCAGTGGGTGAGCTCTCAGTCAGGTCAAATAACAACAGCTTTACTACTGGAGTTATCTTAGAAACTACCAACTACCAATCAGGTAAAATAATGCTAATACTCTAGGAATGTGGCTTTGAAGCAGCTCTAGCCACATTCTGTCCCCTTATTCTCTCAAGATGATGGTCTGCTGGTTTTCAATGTTACTGTGGAGCTATGCAGAGGGAGATGGGAATGGTGTAAGTTAAAATATAATAGAGCTTGCTCTTCTTATGAAGATTTACCTGTTTTTCTTGGATGATAATTCTCCAGATTGCTGCAAGCTTTTAAAATTCTGAAAAAGTGTATTTAGATAATGTTTTCCAGTTTTCTCACTGCTTAGATAAAGAAAAGAACTTTCCAAAGTCCTTATTCTTTTTCAATGATGTCACCTCTATCCTTCTTTCTTTGTCTATAAGTGCAAGGTTGGCTTCTCACCAGCACTATGCTAATTCTTTCCTCTTTTTTTCCTTTTATATTCTCTCCCTTATTTTAACTCTGGAAAATACAAAGTATCATAGTTGGGTAAAGACACCAGTGTCAGATTTGGTAAGTGCTGAGAAGATGAGGATCATTGAAGGCTAAGACATGTTTTATTAATTTTGTCCCATCCCAAATGGTGATTACTCCACTTAACCATGTTGTTATTACACTAAAATAAAGCTGTCTACTAAAGTACACACATTAAATGATATCCATATCCTGATGATAAGAAGAAAGTACATAATGAGATCATCACAGATGCTAACGTTGATTCCTTTCCAATCACATCAAGAAACATGGTTCCTCAGAGTATCCTCACCTCACCAATAACCCACCTTTCAACTTTTACTCCAATTCACCTTCACCTGGGAATCATTTTTCCATAGAAACAACATTACTGTTATTGTTTCAATCAATTGGTGAATGTTACTAAATATAAGAAATAGTCAAATATCAAAGATCCCTCAAGATCTTAATACTGGGCAGTAAGCTAGGTTCCCTCACTAGCTAAGTGACTCATTTTTTCACCTTATCTGACAAAATTGAATATTATCACCTGTTAGGAACTTTTGAGGTCATGAGTGCATAACTCCCATTGTGAATTTTGAGTAGCAAAGACCAATACTTTTATACAAACTTCAGAGACTTTTACAAATGTTTTCTAGAATATGAAATAGCAAGTGATTCATAAGAGCAAAAGTAGAATTCACCAGCTGTTTCATATGCCCTTTCCCATCAGGCTTGACCTTTACTTCATTGCTTCCCCAAATTCCAAATTCTTTCCTGCCTGAGGGAAGGAAAAGCATTTTCTCCTGCCAGCAACAGACAAGATGCTGCAGAAGCAACAGCTGGCCAGAAGTGATTCTACCTTCCCGTGGAGCAAGCCAAGTCATAGACGTGGATCATTATGTTTCTAGGTGAAAATCCCAGACTGGTAATTCTTTGGGCTCTTTTTAACTTCTTTTATTTGATGAATATTTAGCATACCATCTCTCTATCCTCAAAGGTCTAACATTTTGTGTAACATAACCAGAAATATATCTGACCAAACAGAATGAAAATTATTTTGTCTGACTCTACAGCATCAGTATTAATACAAAGCCCATACCACAGTACCTTACTGCAATTGACCCACTAAAACATACACAAATTAAGAATGGTTATGGTTCTGAGGTCTCACTGGCAGTTGGGAAATGGGAATTTTTATTTTAGCATAAGAAATATTTTCTAGGTGGATACCTAGTGTTCGAAATTTGACCAGTTTTTGGTCACTTTAAAGAATTTATTTACCACTTATTATCTAAATATTTATGATTAAGGAATTTTGAAATTTTGGGGCTTTTTAACCATAGGGTTAAAGTGTGAACAAAATTCATTTGTTTTTTTCATTTAAAAAAATTTTTTAATGCTTGTTTATTTTTGAGAAAGAGATGGAGCGTGAGCAGGGGAGGATCAGAAGGGGAGGGAGATACAGACTCCAAAGCAGGCTCCAGACTCCAAAGTGTCATCATAGACACTGATGCAGGACTTGAACCCTTGAACCAGGAGATCCTGACCTGAGCCGAGGTCAGACGCTTAACCAACTGAGCCACCCAGGTGCCCCTCATTGTTTTGTTTTGTTTTGTTGTTTTGTTTTGTTTTGTTTTGTAACCATTGTGTTCAGTGAGGGAACCTAGCCAATGATCCAACCAGGGAGCAGCTCAGCATTTCCCGACTGCTCATTGAGACTATTTTGACCTGCCAAAGACAAAGGCACCAGTGTAAGTGGTGACTGCTCCACTGGACACATTTGCCTGTCTCTATATATGGTCAGAAACATCTGGCAGGGACAGAAACTTACAGCCGCCTTGCTCACAGTTGCAGACTGTTCCTGAATGATCTGAATTGAGGAGGAAACACAAACCAATGTCCTAGCCACTTATTTTAATTCAACAGGGAGATAAGGAAGTAATGACCTTGCTTCTAATGTGAATTCCAAGAAAGGAGATGAATAAATTGCCTCTACTCTATCCAGACCACTATTAATTTATACAAATACTGGTCAGTTAAATTAGATTACACTTGTAAAGTGCTTGGCACCAGGGCCTGACACATAGTAAGGCTTACAGTAAATCTTAGTGGCAATTAATAATAAATCATATTCTGAACTACTTAATGATATTTTGCGTGCATTTAACATTTCAACAGAGAAAATAACCTTAGTGCAAAGACACCAACATAAAGTATACCTTTCAACACATCAGGTACCATGTAATATCTCACATGTCTGGAGAGGATAGGTGTTCTGCTTTTGTACATGTATAAACATCATATGTGGCTGTGTTTGGGAAAGTTAGAAAGACTACCAGCAAGTATAGAGGTGAGGGGTTGAAAGGCATGTGATCATCTAATTAAAGTGATATGTGACATACCTGTTACTTATCTCCTTTGTGGACAGTGTATACCAATGAACCAATAGCATTTCAATCTTTGAACAACTGTGGATTAAGCAATGACCTACTACTTTGTCTCAATATCCTTTGTGTAAGAACCCCAAGTTAATTTCTGCTTTGAGATTCATTTCAGAAAAATCATGGTCTTTGTAGATTAATATATCTGTTTTCTATTTTCAGAAATTGCTTGAGTCACTTGTTATCTTTCTTTTGTTGCTTTAACAGCTTTATTGTTATACCTAAGTTTATCACCCAGGTGGGTAGAATCTGCTCAACCAATGTATGGAATGCTAAAAACATCAACTCCTTCTGCCTTCTCCAGATGGTTTGGAGATGTCTTACCCTACCCAGTTTTGGAAATTGCCTTCGTATATAAAGGTATAAAGAATGGCGTAAAATAGCATCTATAAGAGAATAATGTAGTATAATGGTAAGTTGTGCTGTTTGTGTTTAGAAAACCACTTCTATCAGTTACTTGCCTCTTTAGTTTATCCATGTCCATTCTTTGTCTTTGCTGCTACAGTTTGCCAGGTCAAGATGCCTGTCACCACCCAACCCCCCTCCCCCATCTAAGCCAGGTCAAGTTCCATATCTTTGGCAGGTCTTTAACCTATAACCTATAAACAGCTCATGTCAATTACTATATCTCTGTCCCTCCATTGAGAGAGAATTACTTGGGAGAACATGTGACTCTAGGGGTCTCATCAAAGCAAAGTGCTTTAGTGCCTGGTATATGTGGAGGAACACTGAAGAAAAGAAAATCTCGCCTCATTAATCCTGAGACTTTCTGGTGGCCATGCTGATACACAAAAGAAAGAAGTTGCTGGAAATTTAATAGTGACCCTGTCTCATTGAGTCAACACTCTTGTGAGGGATACCAATGAGTCAATGAGTCATAATAACTGCTAATAGCAAATAAATACAGGGAGCTATGGGACCATTCAGCGGGAGCGCTGACCCAGTTTACGGAAGATCTGTCAAAGAAAACAACATCATATGGATTTTCTGTCACCTGTTCTTCACGGGTTAAATTAAAGATGTTACATTTTTATCCTCAAACTGAGTGCACAGTGAGTAATAATGTTGACACCTAGCCATAGGTATTATCATTATAACTCTAAAACTGTAGCTTTTCCTTAAAATTTCCACCCAACAAGATGTCATAGCCCATTCTATTTTAATAGCTAAGTTTGCATTATTCATGATTATTGCCTCAAAAACATAGATTATCACAGCTGCTCAGCCATCATATATATAGTTTCCAACCCCACCACCCACTCCCAATCAGAATTTTGGCCATGGCCCCAGTTGGTACTGAGAGAGAACACATAAACGTTAAATACTATAACAATCTGTGGTAGAAGAGGAAAAAAATTAGCAACCAACAGTGCTGCAAAATTGTAACCAGGAAAACAAAAATATCTCATCCAAGTACCTATTTTTAAAAAATGATATATTCTGACACAGCAATTCTTTGATAGGTTTAGTAAACCCATCAAAAAGCTGATGGAATGGACTCAATAAAACCTTCCTTTTATGACTCTTTTGCTGAGAAACTAGTAGAGTTGGTCAGGATTTGCACAGAAGATTAATTATCAGAAACCAATGAAGGACAACATGAATTTCGTATATGTATAATTTGCTAGGCAGATAACCTATTAATTCTCTCTCTATATGGATATATGTTTTGACTACATATGAATTGTAAGAACTGAACATTTTCAACCCTTAGTTAAAATTTTGAAACAAAAGACCAATACTATTAGATTGTTCACTATCTGCTTTTGGAAGTTTTTCCCAACCCATTTGTCCTTTGGTTGTTAAGTACAAAAGATTTTGTGAGGAATTACACTGCAAGAGATCCAGGATGAAAGTTGTCAAGCTGTCCTTCAAACCACCCTTATAAAGAATGACTTCAGAATGAAAAACTTAAGAAAAAAACCCCCAAAACCCTAAAATAGAATTATGGTGAAGCTTTCCTTGACTAAGAGTTTTCAAATGTGGATGCATATTTGAGACCTAATCGACAAGACTAGGGCTGATGAAATGTGGTAGCCAGCCTCCAAGAGAGTCCTTAGTCCTTAGTGATTCTTGCCTTCTGTATTTATATCCTTGAGTAGTGCCTTCCTACAATGATAGGACTAGCCTTTTAAACCAACAGGATAATGCAAAATAAAGGAGTGTGGCTTCTGAAGTTAAAAAAAAAAATGTTGTGGCTTCTGACTTGCTTTCTTTTGGATAGGTCAGTCTAGGGAAAGCTAATCACCATTCTATGAAAACACTGGAAGAGACCTCTGAAGAAGACCAAGTGGGAAGGAACTGAAGCTTCTCACTAATAGCTAACACCAGCTGGCCAGCCATGTCAGTGAACCACATTGGAAGCAAATCCTCCAGATTCAGCCAAGCCTACCAACACAGATATGTTGATTATGACCTCATGAGATGCCCTGCACTAGAACTACTCAGCAAGGCCACTCAGGGGATTCCAGATAGACAGAAGCCATGAAATAATAAATGATTATTGTTATTTCAAGCCACAATGGCTTAACGTAATTTGTTATGCTATGTTATGTAACTAATTCACTAGGCAGAAACCTACTAAAGTCTTTTTTCTCTAGACTTTAAAGCTATTATTTATTTAACAATAAAGTGAATAGGTTTCTAAATATTCATCAGTACTGATTACAATTAAGAAGTGAGGCCCATAATATTTTTCCAGTTGTCTACACATGTCAATCTTGAGATGTAATGGATTCCTAAGACTGAAGGCATCTGTGCTTCACATATCCAGTACACCAGGTGCATAGAGGATAAATTGCCCATCTACTCTATTTCCATGGAATTGTTTGTAAAAAGATGCTCATACTGGGGCGCCTGGGTGGCTCAGTCAGTTAAGCGTCTGACTTCGGCTCAGGTCATGATCTCACAGTTCATGGGTTCGAGCCCTGCGTCGGGCTATGTGCTGACTGCCAGCTCAGAGCCTGGAGCCTATTTCAGATTCTGTGTCTCCCTCTCTTTCTGACCCTCCCCTGCTCACGCTGTCTCTCTCTCCCTCTCTCTCAGAAATAAATAAAACATTAAAAAATTAAAAAAAAAAAGATGCTCATACTTTTCCACGCATGCAGTATGTCTCTCTACCTTGACCTTCATAGAATTATTAATTAGAAAAATTGATAAAGATCATAAATATCCTCAATTTGAACCCCTCTTCAACATTCCATATGTAAGTTCTTCAAGCTAAGTGGTAACATTTTCAGTGACAGGAATTCATTATTTATCACAATCCATTGAAAAACTCAAGCAAATTTATTCAAACAAAATCTCTCTCCCTCTAAATTCCAAATACTAGCCTTAGACACTGAGTTAGTCATATGCCACTCCAGTCAGTCTTTCAGATATCTGCAGAAAATAGCATCTTCTATCTGAGATCTCACTTACATAGGATGACAGTATCCAGCTCTGACTATTTCCCATAAGACCCGATTGATCCCCTGATATCCATGATGCTTTCCTCTGAACTTGCCCCAGTTTCTCTTCAATCAGAGCCCATGAACCAGCAGCCTACAAGCCTTTGGATGCTGTTTTGTTCTGTTGTTTTGTTTTCAGATATTTGTTTCTGGATACTTTTAGATGTAGCTTGCCATCTTCAGTCACCACAAATCCCACAACTTCTTGCTGTTGTATAGCTCAGTTCCCATCACGCATTCTTACCTATCTGACTCACGTCTCCCCAAACACAATATTATTGACTTGGGGGTTAAAAGTGCTGCTTCTCCTATTCCATATGTCACAGGTGAGATAATTCAGAAGGCTGCTCACGGTTATTACCAAGAGAAAATCAGGGTTTCATCAACCTTCTTGCCTCTTTTGTAAACATATCAAGTTAGTATCTACTAAGCATCTCCTGAATGTCTCAGATGAGGAGTTGTGTTAATAATACAGAAGATGGGGTGCCTAGGTGGCTCAGTCAGTTGAATGTCTGACTCTTGATTTCAGCTGGGGTCATGGTCTCATGGTTTATAAGATCCAGCCCTGGGTAGGGTTCTGCACCGACAGCACAGAGCCTGCTTGTGCTTGTGATTCTCCCTCTCCCTCTCTCTCCCTCCCCAACTCATGCCCTCTCTCTCTACTTCTCAAAATAAAATAAATAAACATTTAAAAAATAATAATACAGAAGATAGAACAACAGTCAGTTCACTCCACAAGGCCAGGACCTGTACCTCTTATCCACCTACCATTCTCCCTGCATGAACCTAGCACATAATAATTACTCAGCACACATGATTAAAGGGAAGACAGCAGAAAAGTATGTGAGGACTACAACCCCCAAATCTCAATGGGCAGAAGATAAGCAATAACTGCTTGGGAAATCTAAACAGGGGAAAGATGTCTACCCCTTCATATATCCAAGTGGAGGAGACATAGAATGGGGTTAAATTCCTCACTGGGAAATTGTTAGTCTGTTTGGTCTACACCATGAGATTCTTGGGAGAATGACCACTTTGGGGGTGCTTAACCAGTGCCTGGCAACAGCTAACTCTGATTTTGCTTCCCTTTGTTGGCAACCTTAAGGACTAGAAGACATTTTTTTGTTGTTTACTGCATGATTTAGTGATGATATAAATTTTAGAGAGTTAGATCCAAGGTCTTTTTACCTTTCTCTTAAGGAAAAAGTTATAGTGGGTCAAAAAACGTAGGCAGTGAGTTGTTCTCAGTAAGAAATATTAAAGGGAAATAAATAATCCATGGCACCCCTCAAGAGGTCTATCTTTATTGTTTGTTCCATGGTACACACATCCTTGCAAGCCTCAAGTAGAATAATTACTTCTCTAAATATCAGGCGGAGGGGGGACAAAAACCAGCACACAATAGCACTCGACTTTTAATTCCACTGACAGCTAGAACACTATTAAACTGTACTTCAAGTCTTTGAAGTGCTAAAAAGTTCACTCAGAAAATGGAATATGGCCATGTATCCAATTTAATAGCTAATGCAGTTCCCTCTTTCTCCAGTTGAGAAGAACATTCAGACTATAGTGGAGTGGGGTTGGAAGTTTTCAAGATCCAACACAAAGTAGCAAGTCTTTTGGACCAGTTAAGAAGAATGTGGAAATCATAACCTCTTCCAATTTCATTGTCTTTATCCAATCATATTAGACATTCTTGAGAGGCAGTAGAAATTATTAGTTAATAGTACAGGTTTTCTCTGCAGTCAGAGAGACCTCAGCTTGCCAACTAGTCTGAAGACTAAAAACCATTATCTTGGTTCAGACACCTGACTTCTGTGACACTCAGTTCTGTCATCTAAAAATGGAAGTGATAGGGGTGCCTGGGTGGCTCAGTCAGTTGGACATCTGACTTTGGCTCAGGTCATGATCTCATGGTTCGTGGGTTCGAGCCCCACGTCAGGCTCTGTGCTGACAGCTAGCTCAGAGCCTGGAGCGTGCTTCAGATTCTGTATCTCCCTCTCTCTCTGACCCTCCCTGCTCATGCTGTCTCTCTCTCTCTCTGAGGAAATAAATTTAAAAAAACATTTAAAAAAATGGAAGTGATAGTAGTACTTACCTCATAAAGTTCTTTTTCTTTTTTTTTTACATTTATTCATTTTTGAAAGAGAGAGAGAGAGAGACAGAGCAAGAGTGGGGAAGGAGCAGAGAGAAAGGGAGACATAGAATCTGAAGAAGTCTCCAGGCTCTGAGCTGTCAGGACAGAGCCTGGCATGAGGCTCAAACCCACAGACTGTGAGATCATGACCTGATCCAAAGTTGAACGCTTAACTGATGGAGCCACCCAGGTGCTCAACTCATAAAATTCTTAAAAGAGTAAATGAAATGATATATGGTAATCATTATAACTCTGAGTTCTCTATTGAGAGCTTACTATGTGCCAGGCTCAAAGCTAAGGGGGCACATTGGGGTACCCTATTGATGCTTACAATGGTGTTTCCCTTTACAACTTTATGGAGAATACTCAAGCAGAAGCAAATTTGAGGGAAAATAATACTCAATTTCATTTATAACAGGTTGAGTTTGAAATATCAGCAGGCCACTGGAGGAGAAAACATGGTCTCCACATCTCTGAGCCACATCCCCAGGTGCTCTTTGGATAAAACCACCCAAGAATTTTAGACTATTCTCACGTGCCAATAAATGCCTTAGGAATGAGTTACCATTCTAAATGTAACTTGACGATACTGTATGTAGTGGCTCAAAGTCTTTACCTAGGGCTATTTAAACAGCTACATTATAAAAGCTGTGCTTGTTGTCATAAACCTTCTATCTTTTTTCTCCCCTCCTGAGGAGATTTTAATCCAAATCATGCTGATATCATTCTTGGATTTTTGATGCCTCTGAAAATTGTTATCAGAATTAATCTGAAAGGAATTCTCCACTTTTTTAGCTTGTCATATTAGATTTTCATTTTCATTTTGTCTTTTTCACATTAGCTCTCTCTGCTCACCTTGGTACAACCACTATATCATAAGGTGTCTTTTATGATGGACTTGAAGCAAACCAAAACAAAATAACACAAAACCCTCTTTACTCTGTGAAAAGAGTATGGAGAAGGATTTCTAATGCTAGTTGGAGTCCAGCAGGTTGAACCTGACATATCCATACTATTTCTAACATCCAGTATACAGTAACTGACATACTGTCTACATCCAGCTGCAATATGAAACATTTGCACCTTCATCCATCCAGTGCCTTAGTTCTCAGGCCATGAAAGAAAATGCACAGCACAAGAAATATTAGCAACTTAGAAGTGACAATTTATACCATCTAGAAAAGACATGTAGTTATATAATAAGATGTCAGGCCCTCCCTTATTTTGAAAATCAAACTTTCTGTACAAAGTGATATTCAGTTTCTGCAGCTGGAAATGGTTAACCAAAACCAGATTTTACTATCAGGTTTCTAAATCATTCCTGTGCAAGTTGAATGCTGTATAATTGGATATGGCTATACTCTCCTATGATATTAAATACACATTCCTTTGTTATATTCCTGATACAAGAAATGAAACAGAAAGATACATCAAGAATGATGAAGAGAAATTTTCTATTCACCAAAAATTTTCATGGGAAATGTGAAAAGCCAATAGATGTTCATATGGAAAGAATTATTTCCGTTTTCTATAGGATCACAAGGAAGTAGGTTCACAGCTATATAAAAGGACTAAAATTATTTAAAATAGTTAACCACATAGCTCACTAGATATTGAGAAATAAAACTATGAAGGGGTTATAAACAGGTACTGGATGCAAAGTTTAACCATTAGAGTTATATATAGAACATATCAAAGTCCTTTATAAACTTAGAATGAAAACAAATGCCTAGGAGTTTGTTTATAAACTGAGGATTTCAGAGAACAATATTTACCGTGAAGGACTATTATAGGTTGGTTATATATATTTTAGAGATTTACATGGACTTCTAAATGTTTTAATTGCTCATTCCCTAATAACAGGTGGAAAAGAGAATCTGACAAATCTTGACTTATTTTTTAAAATGTTTTTTTTCTAAAACGATTATTTGTAAAATTTTTCTAGGATCATTTTCCTAAAAATTACATCATGGGCCACATCCTTCCACTTCCTGTAAGCTCAGTGGATAGTAGCAGGGTTTGATTCCCAGTCCCATCTAAGTTTGATTCTATAGCTTCTTAACTTTGTAACCTTTGACTCATTACTTAAATTCTCTAACTCTCAGTTTCCTAATCTGTAAAATGAGGATTGAAATTATCTTAGAATAAGAGCATTGACAATGTTTTAATAAGGAAGATCAACTCCTTTTTCTTTTCTTTTCTTTTTTTTTTTTAAATGCAATTTGAAGATTAATTCTAAGACTTTCTTTTCACCTTCTGGCATGGTTTCAAGTTTATGTTCTTGAACTGGAAGAAAAGATATCTTTTTGTGGTTGCTATTAATTTATGTTATGAGTTTGACTCCTTCCTGTCAACTGTGAAAGAATAAGAAAAGAAAACATTTGCAAAAAGAATAAGAAGGCAGAGGAAGAGGAACCAGCAGAGGGATCAAAGGAAAGTGGAAGATTTTTTTTTAAAGCTCTAGGAGGTTAGAATCTGATCCTAGGAACAACTGCCTTAAAAGATTGAAGATCATCTACTCAGAAAGTTCCCAAACTCATGGGACCATCACTTGGAGTGTCATTGTTCACATAGAGTAGTGGGTCATATAGATGATCTATCACTCTTATCACTAATTACCCAGCCATCATTGAAGGAAGAACCTGTAAGGTGAACTTCCCTTGAAAACCTAAAGAACTAAGCATCACCTATAAACACCTAGCAGGAGTGATATGTATTTATAGTAAAACACTTGGTAGATTTCAACACATTTGGCCCAGTGACACTCCATGAACATACCTCTCAATTTCTTAGGAATCTGTATGTTCCTCAAATGATAATAAGACTTTGGACATTAATTAGGGTGATGATGGAGTAGCTATTGGTGCTTGCAGGGCAGGTGGGGTAAAGTTCAACTGAATAAACCCAAGATTTTCATGCTGGATCATTGATTACATATTGCATATTAATTCCCACCTTACTGGGTTCTTGGGTTAAATAAAGTGACTATGTGAAGTTCTTGGCATTGCGAGGGTTCAAAATGGTAGCTACTTACATGGTCATTATCACAGCGGCAGTGCCTCCTTGTGTTATGAGGACATTAGGTAGCTTCAGCAGAGATAGGAGAAGGAGGGATGAATGGTGGAGTACAGTCTGGAACTTTATAAAAGGTAGTCTTGGTCATCGGAAGCTGCCAGAAAATACAGGAGAGAACAAGGGTCATTATAAGAAAAGCTGTCTCAGAATTTTACATTTCTTTGACCTGGAAATAAATGAGATTATCTAATTCCAGTTATTCATATGCAATCACCTCTAACTAGAGATACACAAACACCAATGAGAAGTTAAGTTCCTACAGATATGTTTTCAATAACTGATTAACTAGAATAAGGGGTATGATATATACTCCTGATTTTCACTAGCCCAGGACTGAAGATTTTGCTCTCGAGAGTCAATGCCATTGAAAAGACTTTTTTGTTTTTGTTTTTTGGAAATCAAAATATATTAATCAAGACTCATCTGAATTGCAAGTGAACCCCACTGAAATTCAGTGAAGTAGGAATTTCCTGGCTGACCTGACTGAAATGACTAGAAGAGCTTCAAGCAAGAAAAGATTCAGATGCTCAAAAACATCATCAGGATTTAGTTTTTTTCTGTTATCTTCATTTCCTCTGGGTTCTCTTCCCTCGGACAATTTCTCTCTTTCGAGTAACAGTCAATGTCATAGCCCTAGTTGAAGAATGACTCCCTTCACAATAGTCATATCCAAAATTCCAAAACTGAGTGTCTTTGCCTATCCTGGGTCTTGTGCTACATCTCTATGTCTATGTTGATTGCCCTGGCCTGGGTCACAGGGCCACTCCTAGAGATTGAAAAGTAGTCCATCCTCACATAAATCAAATGAATGAGACTAGGATGTTATCTCCCAGAATAAACTGGGATATTGTTAGGAGAGAAAAAAAGTAGATGCAAGGCAAACAAAAACAACAGATGCGTACTAAAGCTTCTTTTATGAGAATACACAGAGTGTTAGGATAGACAAAATCCAAGTATAAACTCAAAGTTCCTCAGTATACATTATTATTGTTCCTTGTTTTCAGAGAATAGGCAACCATCCAACTCTTAAAACACTTCTGCAGAATGCAAAAGGTCAGAGAGCTACAGACTTCTGGCTTTCATCTCTCTTCATAGACTTATAAACACTAAATCAAGCATTTACAGTTAAACTGTGGTTCCTTTACCATCTTAATGACCAGTTTTATGCAATCAGATTGGTCATTTAATCGATCCTATTCAGTTTGAAAGACAACCCCAAACATCTAATTGACCTTTTCAGTCTAGGATTTTCTTAAGTCCTAGACAATGTCTTCTTCATTCTCATTTACAGTTTTCACATCTATCTTTTTCTTCTACTTTCTTCTTTTCTCCTTTTCCCATATAAACTCTGACTCTTATTGAAATTCTCACAGCAGACCACTGAATTCAACTTTATATTTTCCTTTACTTTCTCTGAGTCTACTAAAGATATCTTGATTAAATTCTACTCTACTCCATTTATTTAACCAATATCTGTGTTCCAGGAAGAATGCTAGGTGCCTGGGTTATAGCCACAGACAAGTCAGACAAAATTGCTGTTCTCATAGAATTTATATTCTAGTGCTGGAAACAGGCAAATGTACTACCAACCTGTGATTCCTTGCCTGCTGCTATCCACCATGAACTGTGGTTGTCATGAATATGGGTAGCTTTTCAAGCACATTATTTGTTATAATCCTCCCAACTCATTATGGAAGGTAGACCAAGTTTCACTAAGTTCATTTTACAGATATTATTAAGCAAAGAGGTAAAGTGAGATTATTAATTTAATCATTCTAGGATCTACCAAATATCTGCCTTAAAAATGCCATATATATGATGCTCAGCATCCCTCCTCATCAGGGAAATACAAATCAAAACCACACTGAGATACCACCTCACGCCAGTCCAAGTGGCTAAAAGGAGCAAATCAGAGAACTCTAGATGCTGGCGAGGATGTGGAGAAACGGGCACCCTCCTACACCGTTGGTGGGAATGTAAACTGGTACAGCCCCTCTGGAAAACAGTGTGGAGGTTCCTCAGGAAACTAACAATAGAACTCCCTTATGACCCAGCAATAGCACTGCTAGGAATTTACCCAAGGGATACAGAAATGCTGAGGCATAGGAGCACATGTACCCCAATGTTCATAGCAGCACTCTCCACAATAGCTAAAACATGGAAAGAGCCTAAGTGTCCATCAACAGATGAATGGATCAAGAAGATGTGGTTTATCTATACCATGGAATACTACATGGCAATGAGAAACAATGAAATCTGGCCATGTGTAGCAACATGGATGGACCTTGAGGGTGTTATGCTGAGCGAAATAAGTCAGGCAGAGAAGGACAAATACCATATGTTTGCACGTATAGGAGGATTAGGAGGAACTTGACGGAGGAACAAGGGGGAGAAGAAGGGCGGAAATGGTGGGGGAAAGGGAGAGAGGCAAACCATGAGAGATTCTTGAATGCTGACAAAAACTGAGGACTGATGGATGTGGGGGGGAGGAGGGATGGGCATGGAGGAGGACACTTGTGGGGATGAGCACTGAGTGTTATGTGGAAACTAATTTGACAATAAACTATTTGTAAAAAAAAAATGCCATATACTCTTTTAGGCTTTTGTAACAATAATGTTGACTTGGCTATTAGACACTGAGAACTAAAATGGGATCAACAACAACAAAAGAACCCTATGAAGTCAAGTACCAAGTTAGTGGTAGACCTACAATAGTTTACAGCACTTCAAACTTGAATCTGTTATCCTTACGAAAGTGTGACCATCTCTGCAAATGATCACTTAGCCAAAACCCGAAGAACGATGAGGCACCAGTAACTAAAGCTCTCCTTACCTTAGTAACTGCTACACAGAGCTGGCCTAAAAAAGAATTTTATAATTCCCCGTCATGACAAAACTGCTATTTCACAAGGAAATCCACTGATCCACCTCCAGTCACTTCTACTCTTCAACATCTACTGAAGGTCTTCATGAATGCATTGGGTAAGAGAAGGTGGATGGGATGGGATGGGAAGTGACAACCCAGCTTCCATCTCAGGGCAGCCTGGATCCAGAAATAAAGCTCCTAAACATTCTGCTATTCTGCCTTTACCAAAGAAGACTTTAATAAAGGGAAAGTGCAATTTGCAAAAGAAAAAAAATTGCCCAAATGAAAAGCCTAGAAATAACATCAGATTAATATAGGGGCATGTGGCTGAGTTGGCTAAGCATCCAACTCTTCATTTCCACTCAGGTCATGATCTCATGACATCAAGCTCTGCATAAGGCTCTGTGCTGACAGCATGAAGCCTGCTTGAGATTCCTCTCTCTCCCTCTCTCTCTGCCCCTCCCCTGCTTGTGTGCTCTTTTGTTCGTTCTCCCTCTCTCACTCCCTCTCTCTCAAAAATAAATAATTTTTTTAAAGGTTAACATAAAGAAGCAACAGAATAGGAATAGTTTTTTTGTAACATGTGCACAAATAGGAAACAGTATTCAGAAAAGATAGGAAGTTCTACAAATGAGTTCTACAAATGAGTTAGTAAAAACAGGAACCAATGATACAACAGGCAAATTAGAAACCCAGTAGCCACAAACACACATATACACAGCTCAACTTCAAATAGCAACCCAAGTATTGCAAATTAAAGAGTGTACTATTTCATACTCTCAAAAAGGGTGAAAAATGTCTGACCATAAAGTGCTGATTACGGTGTATGCTTCTGGAAGGAACTGAGTTGCTGCAACCACTTTTGAGAACAATGTGGCAACATATCAGTAATTTCTTTTTTTTTAATTTTTTACTTATTTCTGAGAGAGGGAGAGAGAGAGGCAGCGTGAGCAGGGGAGGTTCAGAGAGACAGGGAGACACAGAATCCGAAACAGTCTCCAAGCTCTGAGCTAGCTATTAGCACAGAGCCTGACGCGGGGCTCGAACCCACGAGCTGGGAGATCATGACCTGAGCCGAAGTTGGACACTTAACCGACTGAGCCACACAGGCGCCTGCTAAAAAGGACATAATCCACAACACAAGGGTTCCATTCCTAAGTATATACCATATGAAAAGTTTTGCACTTGTATCCCAGAAGACTGTTTGAGAAGGTTTATACCAGTGATCATGAAAGCGTATTATAAAAACCTAAAAATCTTCCAACAGTAGAATACATAATGATAATTAAGGTGGAGTGCAGTTGAATTTAAAAGGCAATAGCTAGACCTATGTGATGTAGCACAGATATTAAAAGCCTAACACAAATTGAAAAAATATACATACAGCACATTATAATTTCTGAATATTTTGAATACTCGAACAATACTATATATATATAGAGAGAGAAATAAAGGATAAAATAGAAAAAAAATTCTAGAAATAGAAAACAATGACCCCAAGTATGCCTCCCTAAGTTGGGAGACGACAAGGGAATACGGGGTGGTAAAAGGAACGCTGTCAACATTGCCTGTTCTGTTTTGTCTCTTTCACGCTAAAAAATGTGAAATAAGACTGACAAATGGAAGTCTTTATCAATGTGAAAATCTCAGTGTTTTTATATAATTTTCTATGCTTTAAATTTTCAGTATTTCTCAAAATTAACAAAACACTCTATATGTTCGCTACTTTATGGTTCCAGATGCCAAGATGAATTTAATGGTAAATTAATGGGGCTCTGGAATTAGAACTGCTTGGATTCCAATATCAGCTTTGCTATGTATGTGGGTAAGCTTGGGTAAGCTACTTCTGCTTTCTGCTGTAGTTCTTCCATGTGTAAAAGGGGGAAAGCAAAATCATCTAGAGTGTGGGGATGTTGCGGGAAACAAGTGAAATGGCACATGTAAAACACTTCTTAGCACGAGGATTGGCACTGGTAGTTACTTTCGTGATGACTAGTGGTAGGGAAAGCTGGCTGGGAGGGACTGTACTCCAGGAATCTATTGCTGAGCCAGAGTCCTTGCCTGCCTGACAGTGCCGCCTCGGGCTTCCAGCCCAGAAGAGAGGTCACATATCATTCACGCATCTTCCCTGGTGCCCTATCCATACTTAAATGAAAAATTACAACTCAGATATCTAAAAATGCAAAGCAAAAATAGGAGCTCCAAACAAAGAAATAATTAATATACACAACTTAACATTTTCTTCCTTTGATCTTTTTCATTCATTGCTTCATTTAATAAGTATTCACAGAATGCCTATCATGTACTAGTGTTACTTGAATTGTGGTCCACAGTTCAGCAAAAGGCCCACAGAATCAGCATCTCTTTTTTAACAAGATCCCAGCTGATACATATTCAATTTAAAGTTGCCTAAATCAACTAATGTTTTTCTTTGTTCGTGTGTGTGTGTGTGTTTGTGTGTGTGTGTGTGTGTGTGTGTGATGCTTAGGTTTAAATCTTTGTTCTGGGGCGCCTGGGTGGCTTAGTCGGTTAAGCGTCTGACTTTCGCTTGGGTCATGATCTCGCGGTTCGTGGGTTCGAGCCCCGCGTCGGGCTCTGTGCTGACTGCCAGCTCAGAGCCTGGAGCCTGTTTCAGAGTCTGTGACTCCCTCTCTCTCTGACCCTCCCCTGCTCATGCTGTCTCTCTCTTCTAGAAATAAATAAAACATTAAAAAAATTTTTTTTAAAAATCTTTGTTCTATTATTACTAACTATTGCTTTTACCATGTGCTACGGCTTGCCTGAGTCTGCTTTCTCATCTGCAAATAGGAATGCAAGCACCTACCTCACTCACATTCAGTGTTAAGAATAAAGAATTGTCTGTCTAGAAGTGCTCAGCACAGCCATGTGACATAACTTCCCAATGGTGTTAGTTTTGTTAAGTTAAAATCTGAAAGAAATAAAAATTAGCCAAATGAAGACATAGAAAGAGGGGAAGGATTTCAATCATTAGGGGAAGAGATGGAGCTGAGGCAAAATGGTCCCAGGAGAAGCAATGGTAAAAAGTTAGATTAGGGCAAGGTGGAGGAATGATTAAAAACAAACAAACAGGGGCGCCTGGGTGGCTTAGTCGGTTAGGCGTCCGACTTTCGCTTAGGTCATGATCTCGCGGTTCGTGGGTTCGAGCCCCGCGTCGGGCTCTGTGCTGACTGCCAGCTCAGAGCCTGGAGACTGTTTTGGAGTCTGTGACTCCTTCTCTCTCTGACCCTTTCCTGCTCACGCTGTCTCTCTCTCTCTCTCTCTCTCTCCTAGAAATAAATAAAACATTTTAAAAAATTTAAAACAAACAAACAACAAAAACCCCAACAACCTTTGCCATATGTTAATCCTAAAATCAATGTATAGCTATATTACATCATTACTTCTGCTCTAGAACTTAACGCAACTAAACTTTCTTCTTCATTCGGTAAAAACACATTTTTGATGGTACTGATAGTTTGTTATGGTATTTATTCCAGATTTTGTTTTGTTTTTAAATGCTTCATCTAGAAAGATTCATGCATGTGTACAGTACAGGTTTTCTGCTCATGATGGAGCAATACCAGGCATGAAAGAGAAGCACTGGACAAAGTCCTACATCCCTCTCTAGGGGCTCTCTCCCCACTCCTGCCGTTCATGATGTTCTGTTTCTGATGTTCTGGTTCCCAGCAGGGCTTAAGACATGTGCTCTCTCACCAGATCATCTTCCACTCTCACCCAGCTGCACCCCCTACTATGCAAAGTAGAAAGAAGGAGATTTTAAAAATAACTTTTCTAATGTTATCATACCATTTAAAGCCCTCAATAGTTGCCTGCTGCTTTTCAACTGTGGGTGCCTATAAAGATGGAACATTTATGAAAGCTTAGCTTTTCAGTCAGGAACTGCACAGATTTCCCTCTCTTACTCCCTGAAGTCATAGCCTGGCTTCAGTCCTTCCCACATACCATGACTGCTCTGGCCCATGCAACTTTCTAAATGGTCAGCTTTCTGTGAGGCCTGCTCACCCTTGGCCTCCACTGTACCAATCCAACTCAGCCCCCAGAGTCTGCTCCAAACATGGGGTCTCCAGTGAGATTTTTGTAACACATGCCTGGCCAACTTTACCCGATTATTGAGCTGGATACTCTCAGAGCACCATCTTGCTTTCCTTCAGAACACTACCTTAGTTGTGGGGCTTCGGTTCTACTGTCTGGTACGTTTGGGGTTTTTTTCTTCTAGCTTGTGAGAATCTCCCTGACTTTTCCCTACATTCAAATGTTTCTTAATATATTTCATCCAGTATTTAGAGTATTTTACAACTGGAGGATTTCTTGTTATATTAGGACTTAATGTTACAAGAAATATAACTAGTCTACATCAGAATGGAAATGTATACTTATTCCATTATTTAAGAAAACTTGTCCATTTCACTATATTGCACGGCAATGTCTGTGTTTGATTCATGACTCTCATCAGTCTTCTTGAGAGTGTCTGGCACAGAGTAGGTAGTCAGAAAACATTTGTTGAATGAATGAACAGATCAGAGCTTGAGGGTAGGGGGACATTTCTTGGAGCATCTTGCTGAATAACGAGCTGATAAAACCTAACCAAAGGCGATATGACACACTCCAAGATGTTCCACGTTCTCCCAGGCACTTCAGATGAAAGCCTCAGAGTCTTTGATCACCAGAAAATGTGGCTTTCCCACGAGTCTAATGTCATTAATCTTTAATGCATTTTCACTCCATCCATCCTACACTTAAGTTTCCATATTCTTCATTAATTCTGACATCAGCAGGCTGAATTCCTCTGAGGCCCAAGGCACTAGAGCTCTCCCTTCAAATACTGAAGGCACATTTTTTAAAAGACAGGCATAATTTTTGCCCACAAGATTTCGTGTAACAATATTACCAATTAGCCTCTTGTATCGTCCAAATAAATTGCCTACTAGTCATCACTTTAAGGGATTAATTGACCATGCAAATACTGAGAGTCATAAAATTCTGCTGCCAAACAGAGACCTAGTTAAGGCCTCTTTAAGTATTTCTCCTTTGGAGCAAACTCCTTTATATTTTAATGATATTGTATTATTTGAATAAAACTCACAAAGTACACTTAAGCTTTTTGTCCCTAGGATCATCCTCAGTTTATTTGTTCTTTGCCAGACTAGACTTGGCCAGACTTTCTTCAGACATTTTACACAAAGGGGGCAGGATGCTGGAAGGTAAATGTTAGAATTTCAGCTGGTTTTCCATACCTCTCATGGTACCTTGGAGAGATCAACCATGGAAGAATTCCATCTGACTTATCTGAACTATGGGTAGAGTCAGAATATTGGTAATGGGAAGTTTATTAAGCATCACCTACGTTCAATGACAGGTTGGGGAAATAGATAAGGCAGACCCTATTAGAAAGTGTCCCACCAGGAAATAAATGGCACAAAGAGAATAATGGGGATAGCTTTACTAAAGAAAATGTTTACAAGGGTCTAAGAAAACAATAAAGGCTCTGACAGTTCCGTGCAGTTAAGAGCCAACAGAGCTGTTACCATCCCTTTGCTGGAAAGGGCCAAGAGAGGTAACAGTTATAAGAACTTGGAAAGGAAAAGACATATGAAGAGGGCCCCCTTTGAAGGAGCTATATTTGGTCAAAGTGAAAGCTAGCCCAAAATGATCCCTTAAGGTAGGAGCCAAGCCAAGGGAATAAAATAGACCAGCCTCCCTCTCCTTGCCTCCTCCCATATCCCACCATAGCTTCCCATTGGTTTCTCCCAACAGGAAGCTAGAAAGCAAGGAAGTTCACCAAGGCAGTCCACAGAGCTTGGCTTCCTGAGATAAAGAATGACTGAAAGAAAAAAAAAAGTTGAGCGCACATCTAGAGGGTAAAACAGGAGATATCCAATATAGCAGATGCATCTAGGGAAAACTCTTAAAAACGGAGATTCCAGGGACACAGCCCACTCTTACTGAATCAGAATCATAGCAAAATTCAAAGGTACATGAATTTTGGGAAACACTGCATAGGCAATGTGTGATGATGCATACTTATGATTAAGAATAGCTGGCATTTTTAGTTTAAAACCCTAATTTTAACCTTTATTTCACAGCTCTTAGTAGCCCAGGAAAATTAACAATTTTGGTGTTGCAAATTTGTCTTTGTACAACAAACATCAATTTTCATGAACTATCCAAGGGAATAGAGCTATTTAGGGACTCAGGCTTTCACCCTGGGTAGATATCCACCCTGTTCACACTGTTTTTGCTATGCCAGTGGAAAAGCTATTTAAATACATATTAGTTGGTAAATAGCCATTATTCTAAGCTCCCAAGTATCCAGTCTCTACCCTTGCTGTCCAGAACTTCTTCAATACAGTAACCGAAGGTTTAACACCCCAGGTTCCAGTCTGAGTAGATGTTTTAAGTACCATATCTCAGTTTTCAACAGACTTATTCTGCTTTTCCACCATACTTTACCTCTTAACCAGCAATTCTAAAATATAAAATTGATAAATCTCTGGCAGAATTATTAATAAATCCAAGAGCCAAAGACTATTATTAATGAGACATAGAAACCTACTAATCAGCTAGATGCTTTACCCCTAAGTTAACAACAGTGGACGTTTTCCCTGTACCAGTTTTCAACACTGAACCCAGTAACTGTCAACGTTAAATCCAAGAACTAGAACAGCATAAACCCAAAAGAATGGCATTTGCAGTCAAAATCTTGCATTCAGGTTCAGTTCTGTTACAACGAGCTGGTTAACCTTGGTCTAGATGTTTAAAGTCTGCGCTTCAATTTTCTTACCATTTCAGGATTAAAAAAAAAAAAAAAAGGAGTGATCAGGTGGCTCAGCTGGTTAAGCATCTGACTTTCGATATTGGCTCAGGTCATGATCTCATAGTTCATGAGTTGAAGTCCTACAGCAGGCTCTGTGCTTGACAGCATGGAGACTGCTTGGAATTCTCTGTCTACCTCTCTCTCTTCCCCACACTCTCTCTATCTCTCAAAATAAATTTTAAAAATTACAACTTTAAAAAACAAACAAAAAGTTTATGATGTTTCTGGACAAAATACCCTAATTGAAAACAGACCTCATGTTTTAATGGTTCAGCTAGTAAAACCAAAGAGAAGAAGACAAAAAGGGAGAGGAAAAGTTAAAATGAACAAAAAAAAAATAATGACAACACATTCCAATGTGTTATCATATAAGTAACAAACACCTACCACATACGAAGCAATTATGCTTCACTGAGAGCAGAGTAGTGACTTTGCACACATTTAATGCTCATGTGGCTAGCAATTTTAAACCCAGTGCACTAAAGTAGAGATGAAGCTCTGAAATAATGTGTTTAAGAGTACACAACAGTAGAAACCATCTCATAGCTGATTTCCCGGTCTCCCAAGTGATGCACCAACCTGCTAGTTAAACACAATAAAATCATTAACTTATGGTCCCATTATTATAAACAAGACCTTTAAAATCGCTCACCAACCCATCACTTGCAACTCATTTCAGAAAAAAAGAGAAAATTACAAAGTATTGATTTTTAAGGGGAGACTCTTATGAAACTGCTATATAAAGAATGGTCTATTTTCTTAAGACTTCTCTATTTATCTGGATTGGCCAAATACTAGATTTTTAATACATCAGAAAGAGAGAGTCATGTAAGTGCTTTAGAGATTTGTTAAAAAAAAAAAAAAAACAAGCATAAAAAGCTATTGATTTCTGTTCCTGTAAGACTTTGTTTACATGTTTATTAACATGACCAGCGTCAAAGTAACTCATGGCTCAGGAATTTTACTTGCAACAAGAAAGCACTTTCTTCGGAGAATGAAGACTTAACATGTAATTTGGGCCTCTTTCAACTCTATTCCATTCCAAAAGTATGTAGACTTTATTCTCCACCCCTAATACATCTGGGGAAATGGCCTCATAGGATCTAATAATGTGTTATTCAGTAAAGACCACTATGGGGACAAGAAGGAAGTACATTTCACTGACAAGTTTGGAATCAGGGGAAAGGTTTTTTTAAAGTCTGTGTCTTTCTGTTTATGAAAAGACACTGACTTTGTTTCCTATGTTTCACAGGTTGCAGAAAATGCATCACTATAACTCATTTTCACCAAATCCTTGGCTCTAGATCCTCAAGAGCTTTTTCCTCCTGATCTCAGGAAATCCATACTAAAGCCACATGATGAGCATGTTACCACTGTCCCTGCTTCTCAGAGGAGTTTAAGGATTTGTCTAAGGTGGTAGTTCTTAAGAACAGTTGCTTGTTAGGAAATCAGAATCAGGAGGACTGTGCTTTTCAAATCAGAAACTTGGAGGGTTTAACAAGTTCTTCAGGTGATTCTGATCCATGCACAAATGTTGCCTGAAAAAACTTACCTGGGATATTATTCCTCAACCAGAGCTTGTAGCTGGTGAAATGGATGAGCCCCCCAAAACCTCTCCAACAGAAATTTTGTCTCAGAGGGTCTCAGAAAGAGTTAAGGACTGAATGTGTCCTCCCCAAATTCGTATGTTGAAGCCCTAACCCGGACTCCCTCAGAATGTGACTTTATTTGGAACTGGGTACTTTGAAGAAATAATTAAGATACGATGAGGCTGATAATGTGGGTCCTAGTCCAATCTAATTGGTGTCCTTATAAGAAAAGACTAGGACACTCAAAGAGAGAGACCAAGGGCACACAGTCATAGCAAAAAAAAAAAAAAAAAAAAAAAAAAAAAAAAAATCATGTGAAGAAGCAACAAAAGGGCAGCCATCCACAAGCCAAGGAAACCCAACCCTGCTGCTAACCTTGACCTTGGATTTCCAGACTTGCCCTTGTTTTAACCACCCAGTCTGTACTCTGCTGTTATGGCAAAGTATCTGCACATTCAATCATGATCACAGGTGATTCTTCTAATCTGGTAAGTTTGACAGAGTCTACCCATCACCCCTTGCCACTCAGATGTGAGTTTCAAAATAGTAGCCTCAACATCTCAACTCCTCGACCAGAATCTACATTTTAATAAAATTCTCAGGTGATTTACATGCCTAATAAAGTTTGAGAGGCATTGTCCTGGAGTAAGTTCTATGGGTGCCATATTTAGCCACTAAGTGTTTGTGGTACATGGGATCTGCCCATTCATACATTCATATATAGATATATTTATACTAAAAAGTCATTGTTTACTCAAAACTGAAACTCAAATTTACCTGGGCATCTTATATTCTATCTGACAATCCTAACTTATTCTGAAGTGCAAGGGAGAAAGTAGATAGGTTCGCCAGAATGATGCCCCAACAGGACAAAGATTCACCTTTGGTTTCTAAAAGCTCCTCTATGGTTGTATGTTACTTATCCTCAGACTGAATAATGTAACAATGCTCCAAAGGACTGACATTTACATTAGTTGAAAGAATAGCAAATCTCATTGATTTTGTCTAATCTTCAGGTAGTGAAATTTCCACTGGTAACATCTGTATCAACACTCACCCGTAAAGGCAACAACTTGTTTTCTGGAAGGCAGCCCTGAGTTTAGAGTTCCTCATCACCCAAGCAGACTCAGAAACACCACGTGATTATTTCTTATGGTGCTGTCATATCTCTCAAAGTTAAAATGGCAGGCCATTAATTTTGTTATTTCTTAAAAATCACAGAATGTTAGCGCTGGAAAAAAGTCTTGTAAATCTCTAAATTTAACCCAGGGTATAGTGATAGTAGTCGTAACAATTACTATTTACAGAGCAGTTGCAAAACATCAGAGTAACTTACATTCTTTCAAATTTCCAAAAGACTAAGTATGATGACTTCATTCTCATAGCATTAACTTGGCTAATGTTACTGCAAACTTGCTACATGGTAGGCACTGTGCTATAATGCTTTATTATTTATTCTATCCCTACTTACTCTAAGCCTCTAATGTAGATATTATGTGCTCCATTTTACAGATAAGGCAAGTTATTTTCCCAAGGTTTGCAGAGCTGATAAGCAATTGAGCAGATTTTCAAACACGGGGAAAAAAAATCTATAAAGCCTTCACAGCTAATTACTGATATCATCTCACCTGATAGAGGTGGCAAGTCAAAATCAAAGAATTTAATCCATCTCCCTCTAGTTAGAGCTGAAATTTATATAAAAACTTATGATTTTGAAAACTATCCTTTGTGTGAGCAAAATAGAAGGCTTAAGTGGTTAAGAGACCAGACTATTGTCTCAAAATCACCAGTGACTCAATCAGTATTGGGCTCTACACTGAAGAGCTCTAGTTCAAAAATTTTCCCACCATCTGAACATGGCAAATGGATACAAGAAAACAAAGGCAGCCAGATCACTTGACAAGCCATGATTGCCATGATTGATCAACTGGACTTACAGTTGATACTACTGTATGGATACAGGAGAACTGGACCAAGAAGAAAAATCAAGAGAGGACACACAGAAGCATATTATCTGTGTAAGGGCTCAAGGACTTACATTTGCAGAATATTGGAATATATTAGAACATATTTATTTATTCATTCAACAAGCCAGTATTGAGTGCTATTTGATAAGCATTCATCCAGTCTCTGGGGAGTTGACCTCAGTTTCAATAGAATCAGAGAGTACCTCAGATATTCTTCTTTAATCATACTGGGAAATATTCTTTGCACATGTCCAAATAGTAGTAACCTTTTACTCTAAGAATTTGTGAATTTACAAATCAATTTAAGTTTTATAACAGCGTATTCCACATGTATTACCATATCAGGCTCCGCTTCATAGTAGCAGTGTGAAACGGGCATGTTTTTTAACCTCTCTGAGCCTCAGTTTCCTCATTTGCAAAATATGGGTACAAAGAATATCTAGCTCATACGGTGGCTGTGAGGATTGATAGTCAATGTTTTTAAAGCAGCTAGAAAGATGTCTGGTGAGTGATTGCTATCAAGTGTTACCTATCACTGAAAGTAAACTGAGGCTCCAAGATCAGTTTTCTTCAAAGATGGTACCTGGACCACCTGAGTCAAAATCTCTTTGGGTGGCTGTTAAACAATGTTGATTCTATCATCTATGAGAGAAAACCGTGTTTGGTCTCTCACTACTGAATCAGAATCTCAAGAGAATCTCTGGTTATTACAAGCCCTTCTTATCCTTCAGGTGATTCTTGTATACATAAATGTTTGAGAAGCCCTGTCTTGGAGACGAGACCTTCTCATCTCTCCACGGCAGTTTCTTTGCCGCCCAGCAGGTGAAAAACAGGTAAATCCTCCAGAAAGAACTTCAGCCATATATTAGAGTGCCAAATGGGATTTTAAGTGTTTTTTTCCCCAAGGTAACAAGTCACCCTAATAATAGGCAGAACCAGAATTTCAATGGACTCCTGTGACTTTTAAGGTCTGCTTCAGCCACCCCACCAGCAGGAATAAAAATATACCTGGAAGAAACTCACCTGCCTCTAAATGGAATGGAATGAAATCTCTCAGAACATCTTCATCACTCGTGTTGGATGTCAGGCCATGTTTTCCATTTACCCAGAGCATCATTTCTGGCGCTACTTTACAGCAGTCCCCTTTATCCTAAGGAAGTCTTGAACTGAAGAGCAGACCCTTGGGTCTCTGTTAGAAAGGTGGGTGGAGCCTGCCAAAGCCAACCTTTCTCATTGAAAGCATCTGTCTAGCAAGTAAGGCCTCACTTTGGAGCTGCAGTGCTGAAGGCTGTTAAGAGCTCACACCAGGAACATTGTCTGCAAACAGGACTGCCTTTTGTTCCAACCATATCACTTCTGATATTTTTCTTTAAATGGGGGTTTAATGTTCAAAAGGGGAAAAGGTCAACCAGCCTGAGCTCTTCAACGATCAATGTTAAAGGGGGAAAACAAAGAGGTAGGGACTACTTTAGATTAAAAGGCACTTAAAAGACAACTAACAACCATAGGTGATTCAGCCTCTTGCTCGAGATCTGATTTGAAAAAAAACATTATACAAGAATATAAAAGTATTTTGCACAATTGAGAAATTTCCAATTAAATTTAGTATTAGATAGTATTAGAAAATTATATTTAATTTTGTTATATATGATAATGCGATGGTTATATAGGAAAATATCTTCAAGATTTTGCTCACATGGGAGCGTTTACTGAGGCTTTCCTGGACCATCCAATTTAAAGTTGCAACACTTCTTACATCCCCAGAACTTCCTACCCACCTCCCCTCATTTGTAGTCTCTTTAGTACTCATTGCCGTTAGACATACCGTATTTTTTTAGCTTATTTAGTATTTGGTTCTTTCTCCACTCACCTCCACCAGAGTGTGGCTTCCATGAGGACAGAGATTTTTTCCAATTTTGTTTATTGTTGAAGTCCCAAAAACTAGAATAGCCCTGGCATACAGTAGATGATGAATAAATGTTGATCATAAATGAGTGCTTGACAAATGGTAAAAAAGTATAATTATTGTCATATTACTAATTGAGATTAAAGCCCATGTTTTCTGACTTCATATCTACTATAGTGAGTTGAATAGTGGTCTCACAAAAGATATGATAAAGTCTTAACACCATGACCTATAAAGGTGACTTTATTTGGTAAAAGGCTTTTTTGTGGATATAATTAAGAATCTGAAGATGAGATGATGCTGAATGTAGGGAGGACCCTGAATCCAGTGACAAGTATAATTGTCAGAAGAAGAGAAGATGACCGACATGAAGAGGGTGGCAGAAACTGCAGGCAAAGATGTGTCCACGAGGAACACTAAGGAGAGCCATGGGGCCACCAGAAGCTGAGAGAGAGGCACAGAACAGATCATCCCGCAGAGCCTCCAGAAGGAACCAACACTGCCGCCTCCCCATTTCAGACTTCAGGCCTCCAGACCATGAGAGATCAAATGTCTATTGTTAGCTATCAGGTTTCAGGTAACTTGTTATGGCTGCCCTAGGAAACTAATATATCTCCTTGGACACTAAAGTTGCCTCCAATTTGTCCTACCAATCTGGACTTGACCTTATTTTGTCAACTGGCCTCATCATAACTACACCCCCTTTAGCATATGGACAAGCACGCGGCATGGCCTCAACTCCAGCCCACACACTGTTTGGGCCACTCCCCTCTCCAGGCCAGACTGGCTTCTGGTCCTCACACTCCCCAGCTTGTCGAGACCAGGGCTTGAGACTGCTACAAGTTGCTGATAGGGCTCTTTGGTCCTGTCTCTCAGCCTATGCTTCTGAATGCTGTCTCCAGACCTAAGTGGACTGGATATGATACAGCATCTGGAGCCGGAACAATTGGCCTCCTGAGCCCTAGCCTGTCTGTGGGGCTGGCTGCAAACCACTCAGGGCCCCATACCTGCTGGTGATCTCACCACCCCTCAGAACCCACTGGCCAGACTGCATTAACAAAGTGCTGGAAGTACCTTGGTTTCCTGTAACTTTTTTCCAGCCTGATGTCTGCTGTGATGTTTAATTTATGCTGTAAGAAATAAAAGAAGTGCACTCCTTCCTGCTTAAAATCTTTACATCCGCTGAGATCTCCACTGTTGTTCCTGTGCCATGGAGACAAAGTATCGGGAGAAAGATTCTCTGTCTGAATCCAGAAAGGTTCAACAAACCCTCCTCCCAACAGGTTGGAGCAGCATCATTTCAGGTGTCCCAAACTTCTAGGTAAATACCCCCTTACACAGGCAGGTAGCTGAATTTCAAAACCCTTTTCTTCTTAACCTTCAAACAGGCATTGGCAACTGAAGAGATGGATTTCCAAATGCCTTTTGCTTCCTGCTAAACAAGCTGCCACGCACTCCTTCCCAACCTACCCTAATTTTTCAAGTGTACCCCCAAGCCAGGCAAGACGAAGTAGAGATACCTACCTCTTTCACATCATTCTTTATACCTATATGGAGCAGTAAGCCATCACTTTATAAAAAACAAGTAAATAAATAAGCAGAGCATTCATCAAAGGTAAATCTTTATCTCTTTGAATAGGTGATAGCTAAGAAAAATAGTGTTATGTCTGTGCTGAAAATTTTTCAGTCCAAAAAAAGTAATTCTCTCAATGGAGCCAAAATGTATTAAGTACTTCTCTGTACCTGAAACAGCTCAAGAAAGGCTAGCTTCTCCTCCCCCCTCCCGCCACCTTGCATGTACACTCCTGAAGGGCAAAGACTTTTTATCTGCATTCAGTGTAGCCATAGTGCTTTGAATGGTCCCAACACATAGTAGGGCCTCAGTAAATATATGATGAATGTGGAATCATTAGGAAAGAAAGCAACTGGATTTTCTGGGAGAAACTTCTGGAAAGAATCCTAAAATCCTAAAGTGGCAAGACCTCTTTGGGGTCATCTAGTCTACCCCTCAGTTTTTATTAATGATCACAACAGCCAGAACCTATTGTTGACTGCCCAGTACTGAAATGAGCATTTAAAATTTATTGTCTTATTTAATCCTATCCCTATCCTCATTTCACATATGAGGAGATGAAAATCAGATAGGGTAAATCACTAACCTAAGGTCATACAACTGGCAAATGGCCAAGTCAGGATTTGCACCTGGTTCTTTGAAACCAAGACCTGTACACCTTAATTGTGTGCAATATTGTCACTTTTTACAGTTTAATAAGCTGAATCCAAGAAAGAGGAAGAGGTCACCCTAATTTGTATGCTAAAGTGTAACACCAAGAGTTTAAACTTGGTGTGACTAGATCTCTAACTTGGTGTTCTTGGTATAGGACCACACTGCCTCTTAGCACTTGTAAAATGAGCATTCGAAAACTTCCACTTTTTTCAGAAAAAGTGCTTTCTTATCTTGCTACTCTTTCCTCTGGGGTTGAGAAAGAAATCTTGTTGGTGCCTTTTAAGAAGAAATTTAAAAATCAAAAGATTCTTTTGGGAAAAGGCAACATGTTTGATCATCAAAAGAAAAAAAAAGACTTTATTCACATAGAAAAAGTTAACCTGTTTAAAATATTAATATACTGTTTATATACTGACTTTCTTCCAGGAACTGAAAAAGTTTAATATAGCTCATTAATTCTTGGACTATTTCTGTGAGGAAAGAAAGCAAGCATCATTATCTATATTTTAATATGAGAAGGAAACTGAAGCATAGAATCAACTAGAGAGTCGGGAAATACTGCCAATTCAGATTCTAAGCCAAAAGTGAAAGACATGATCATTAAGTCACACTATAGCTGGAATGTTCATTGGATGTGGATCATTTCCCTAAAGTCCATTGGACTTTCTTTCTTGAGTACTAGATGGCTCAAGAAGTCCATGGTGATTTATAGCCCTGTGATTTATAGCATTTTTCTTGAAGTAAAAGTCAAAATAAATGATTCTCAAATCTGAGCATCCATGAGAATCACCAGGAGAGAGAAAACACACATCGCTGGCCCTCACCCTCAGAGTTTCTGATTCAATAGATCTGGAGTGGGATCAGGATCCTGCAAGTTCACACGTCCTGGCTCATGGACCACACTTAAGAACCACCCTTCTGAAATTGTGGCCGTTACAGACGGTCTTACAGGAATATAGCACTGAGGCCTAGAAATAAAGCTGCTATGGGTTTGAGTCCTGGCTCTTCGCATTTACTTAATTCTTTTATACTTCAATTTTTTATTCAGAGAAACTGGAGATTATGATAATAACTTTAACAGTGTGTGGCAGAGAGAGAGTACTCCATAATTGTTGGCTACCTTCATTTTGTCATGAACCAGACATGCTTAGCAATCTTCCTTGGTGCTACAGAGCCCTCACTAACAAGGTATCATAAATTAGGAAATATCCCTTCTAAGAAGTTGGGCAGTCCCCAGGGAAATTAACATCAGGCAGAAATCTTAATTATGAGAATGACCATTAAACTCATAGGTCCTGAAACTTTGATCAACGGGTATATTGCTTTAGGATATGAACTTTCAAGACTTGCTTAACAAGTCCTATTAGCAAGGGTAGAGACCCTAACTCTGATACATTTCCAGAGACTTAAGTAACATATTATCAATGTTAATGATGCTGGTGAGGATAACTATGTTTGGTGGAGGTATATTCGGTAATGCTGAACTCTGAATTTTAATGAAAGAGATTTTCCTCTATTCCTAGGCTCCTGTTGTTCCCACCTAGAAGAAAGGATGCTGTGCACATGCTGAATGTTAACGGTATGCTAAAATTTTTACTCAAGTTTCCACAATTCTTCCAGAGAAATGCAGGAGATAGTACTATGTGTTTAAGTCAAATCACCTAAATTCCCATCGCTGGCCCCTTCGAAGGCATGGGGGAAATGATTCAGATAATGTACGCTAACATTCATTTCAAGTAGTTAATAGGCCTCGTGTTGTTCATGGCAGTTTATAGATGTGAAAGGGTAATGCTATGGAGTTTTTAAAAGTTTGTCAGTGCTAGTTCAGCACCTCTCCCCAGTCTGCATCCTTCTCCATGCTCCGAGGCTGGCGCACACCCTATCCCTGATCGCTCATTGATTTCACATCTTTGCACACAAATTGAATTCCCAAAGGAAACTACAAAAACCAGTTCTCAATTACAACACACAGAGCTAGTTTAGTTTATTGGCCCCCAAGGAAGGACATTACAGGTATTTATGCCCATTTGTTGCCCCTCCCCTTGAATCTGGGCCAGCTCTGACCAGCAAAATGCAGCAGAAATGATGATGTGCCAATTTTGTGCTTAAGTTTTAAGAAATCCTATGGCTTCTGCTTTTGAACTGTGAGGGAAGCCTGCTATCAGGTAAGACCTGACCACCATAAAACTGCCATTCCGTGAGGAGTCCAACCTAGTCATGTAGAGAGGCACCCGTGGAAGAGAACCTCCAGAGAGGAGCCCCGGGAGAATGCCCCGCTGACAGCCTGCACCAGCATGCCAGCCAGGTGAATGAGGCCATCCTGAAACTAGAGACTTCAGCCCCCGCAGAGCAGCTGAGCTATGATTTGGGAACACATAAATAAAATAGTTTTTGTATAAGCCTCCAAGTTTGGTGTATTTCATTAGGCAGCAACAGATAATCAAAAGAGCCATTTCAGACTAGCGCAGCCCTGCTCAGCATATGTATACCGTGTAAACATTCATCTTGTTACAGCTTTAACTAGCCCACAATCTTTGTCTGGTGCTTTGTAAACCATATCGATTCCAAGTGAAAAATTACACATACATTATTTGACACTCGTTTCTAATAACAATTTTCTTTTATCATTTTGTTCTCGCCCCTTTTGTTTTGGTTTTTACATCAGGAAGAACTCAAGAAGAGGTTTTTTTGTTTGGTTTTTGTTTTTGTTTTTGTTTTATGCCATTGTGACAGTCAATCTAGGCCTGGCATTTAGTTACTCCTCATCGCTTGTTATCATAAAAGGATCAGAAAACATGGAATTGTCAAGTACACAAAGGTGATGGCCTGATTAAACTGATGGTTTCATGTGCATTTAAAACTGAATGTACTTCAGTGCTTTGGGGTCTGTGACGTATTCCATCCACCAGCCTTATATTCCCAGCCTTGGCAGAACTACACATTTCTAAGGGTTATGGGGAAAACAGTGCAGAATCAAAATTTCTAACAGTTCACCTGTAATGTCATTCAGAATTATACCACTGGTCTTTTCAAAATGAGAGAAAGCACACAAAATCCAAATGCACAGATCAGCAAACTGTCACTACGTAAGGATTTTGTAAAATCACATTTGTTCTCTTTTAAACCCTGAGGAAAAATTTATACACATCCGGTTGTAACAACGAGAGACTTCCTTTCACAGGGTCTTAATTCTCTATGGAACCATTTTTCCAGATCTCACACACGCTTTAAATCTTTCTTCCCTCCAGAGAATGGCATGTGATTACATCAACTGTTTGTTAATTCCATCCTGCAACTAGGGAGACTAGAGTATGTATTAAGACTATGTGTTTACCTTTGCAACAGTGGGGTTTTCCAGAACTTCTACAAGCAGATCCTTTAACCTCATGAACTGTTTCCTAAGAATTGAATTTAGGGGGAGGCATATCTCTACAAAGAAAATGAACTGCATGGCACATCTGTCTGCTGCTGCCTACAGGGAAGCCCACAAAGCACTCTGGGCAGAGACTCACCGTGCACTTGGACTGCAATTAATTCCCTGGCTTCCTGGGCAAATGAGTGCATGTTGAAGCCTCAGCGTCCCCATCTGTAAAAGGAGAATAGGGATCCCTCCCATGAGTGCAGATCCACAAGATGTTTGAGAAAGCACATTGACATGTGCTCTCCAAAGTCAAAGAACTGTGCTTACTGTTGCTATTATTACAACATTCTTAATCTGCCCTAAATATGAAGAACAGCAACCATGTGTTAACTCTTATTATGCTCTCTTTGCATGAAAACATCATTACTCGCCGTGGTAGTTGTATGGTCTTGGACACGTTATGCTTTCCTCCGGAAGACTTTGTTTCCTCCCCAGTTGATATAAAGGCGTAGTGGTGAAGATCAAGTGAAATAACCTGGGAGTGTAGCACTGATGACTTTTGCTCTCTACCCCAGGTACCCACACTGCCCCTAGACCCTGAGTGGCAACTAGGGCTTCACCACCACAGACGATTCGCCTACTCTTGTGTCCCTTTTGCATCTAGGTTCCAACAGGGGGCAGCTGCTGTTGATGTGCCTCCCTGCCCCATCCGCCCCCAGCCCAGCTCTTAGCACACCTGCAGCTACAGTGGACGGTCCCTGGCAAGCTGGCCACCTTGCATCTTGAGTGTCTTTCTACTTTGCCACCTGGGATTCCTTTGGTGCCCCATGTCTCACTTAGCCCATGCCCTGGGGAAATTTTCAACCAATGATATATATAGAAGCTGGTAGATAAATAGCCAAGCTTCGCTTTGAGACACCTAACCTGCTATGTAGAAGACATGATGGTCAAGAACATTGAGATCCATTTGTTTATATTTGTAAGCTGTGCATCAACACTTATTTTAATGAACTTTCCATTATCCTCTTTCTCACTTTCCCCATTCCCTCACCTGAACTTCCAGGTTTACTCCCCACATAAGCACATAAGCCAAGAATCATGTCTGAAGGTGTGCTCTTGGGAAATCTGAAACTACACAACCATAAAAAGTTTGGGTAAGTATGCCTGATTCACTAAGCCTGTCATTAGCCGATGCTTTAGCTGTAAGGCAGACTGGGAATCTGAGTGCCTGACATTTCAACATCTAGTGAGGCTAATCATATCAGTTCTGCCTCCATAGTATCCTTATTTTCTGTATTCTCCAAGCAGGTGGAGTCTATATATATATATATATATATATATATATATATATATATATATATATATTTGGTCCTTAACTTGTCTGCTATCTAGTTATGTAGGTAATCATGTGCATAAATAGCTCAGATTCAAGGTGGATCCTGGCTAATGCTATAATATAGGTACCAAAGGCAGGAAACTGGGAAAAGGGAGGATTTGTTTCCAGTGAGAGCAAAAAGCTGGGGCATTTCACCATTTGCAGACTCTGGCATCTCTCCATGATAAGCAACATGACGAGCAAAAAAGCCTAAGCACTAATCTGAAAACGTGCAAAAAATACTTTTAGGCCCTTCAAACAATCTATAGCTGTGAGAACATTTATGCAAGCGACACAGTCTGTCATGGATTTACAGGGAGCTCCTCCAGGCAACTGCCAAGCAGTTACCCAAGTGAGTCCCTGATGAACTGCAAGGGCAGGACTGGTTCATGTAGGGAAAATGGCCCTGTAATTGACACAGTGTTGAAGCTCTGGCAAGATAGGGAGTTTGTTCGGGAGATTTGAACTGATTGTCATACTCCATGTATTTTCTTCATGCTTGGAAAAAAGCAGCCTTTTGATTCAGAAAGGCAGGGATGGCTCATCTTGATGCAGCAATGTTTTCTCTTCTTTAATAGCAACATATACAACCACAAGATCAGGAGCTGCTTTCACATAACGTTTTGGCAACTCTCCACATACATTCCCAATTCCAGCTCAGCATCTTGTATTCCATTAGTTGCAAAACCATGGTAATTCTATCCCAACAGTAGACTTTAACCCATTCTCTTTCATCCATTACAACCTTTATGTCCCTGGTTTTGGATGTGAGTGGATCATATTCAGATTTTTGCCATTTTGTCTGTCTTCTGCTGCCAGTTTGTCCTATCCAATCCAGTAATCTTTCCTCTCTCTGCCTAGAGTAACTTTCTGAAGCTTGAATTTAAGCAATATAATGGAGTGATTAAGAGAGCAGGTGCTGGCACAAACTTGAGTTGGAGTCTTGGCTCTGTAGATTATAAGATATTAAATGCAAGTGATGATCTGTGTCCCATGGTTAGCAAATCTGGCCTATCGCCAATTTGCATAATAAAGTTTTATTGGAATTAAGCCACTCCTACTCATTTACACATTGTCAATGATTGTTTTCCTGCAATAATGCAGAGCAGAGTTCTCACGACTGGAATTATATGGCCCACAAAGGCTAAAATATTTATTATCTGGCCCTTACAGAAAAATTTTGCCAATTCCTGATCTATATCACAGAAGTGCTAAAAGAATTAAATATAAAAGAATATGAAAACACTAATGTACCTGACACATTATAAATGCTCAGTAAATGTGAGCTATTATCATTGTCATTATTTTAGAATCTCTATTCACTGACTTCCACACAATCAATTCACCCAATTAACCGGTGTTCTCTATTTCTTGCATATAACATAATGACTGACGGTCAGGGTATACCAAAAATATTCAGCTAGTCAATCACCTCTTGACACAATACTATATTTGCCTAGAGAAAAAGGACTTGAGAACCACACATTTAATCCCTATCTATTCTAGTTTATCCCACATCTCCATCTTTCTATTAGATAGCTCTGCTTCAACGTCCAATCTTCAAATACCATAGGCCCCCAAGTATATATTTTTATCCTCTCCCAAATGGGCATTCCCTCCTGAATTCCAAATCTCTATCAATGCACTACTCTTAATGCAGTCTGGAACCAAGTGTAAAGATTCAGAGAATATTGGAACTCATAAAATGTTAGAATTCTGTCTTCTTAAGCCAGAAGAAAATCATATAATTCAGCTGTCTTGCTTCTTATAAATCAAGTTTTTTTCCCCTTCATTTAAGGCATCTATTTGTAGCCAAATATTATTTCTTCTTTTCTTTTAAATGTTTCTTTTTCATACTATTTACCTACTTCCATCTATACTGCCCCCTTTCATGAAAACATCCTTTCCTTTATTCACTTACTCCATCCTTTATTTATCCCTCTGATATTTATTGAACATCATTAAGTGGTATGTGTTGAGTGAGGCACTGGGGAAATGACAGTGAATAAGACTCAGCACCTGCCCTGAAAAATTACAATAAATATGATGGGATTTAGTTTTCATTAGGAACAATGAAAACAATTAAATCCTAATATTGTTAAGTAGATTGCTCATTCATTTTTCCACCCCTCTAGCAGTGGATTTCAGCTTTTTTGGAGTTCCAGACACTTTACATTGGTTGGAATATATTCATTTGTCTCTATTTAAATATAGTCTCTAGGGAAACATGTCTTCTGCTCGTACCATGAGCTTCTCACAGTTTATTTCAAAAATTGCCACTGGTGGCTTGGTTTGATCCATTGGTTTTTTAAATAACAACTCATAGATTTCTTGGCATTCTACACAGCCTCTTTGAGTAACAACATTTCAGGATGGAAAAGCAATAGAAGCAAGTGGATGGGCTTTTCCCTTCAAGTGCACAATGTATTAATCATGATATGTTACTCACTTATAACATCTTGAATAATGAGGATCCATGTTTTTTTTTAAAAAAGTTTTAAAATAATCTAGTGTCTTATTTATAACAAAAATTTCATTTTCATTTTAACTTTCTGAAAGTAACCCAAATTCAATAAGGAAAATAAAAGAACTTTTATAAATACTTACAGTGTGCTTTTTAATCCCCCCCACAAGTGTATTCTATAGACCCCATAATTATGTCTGTGTGTTCACGTGAGTCATTTTAAGGTCAGAGAGGTAAAGTGATCTTCTCTGTGTGCCATAGGTTGTAGGGCAGACAGAGACAGGAAAAAATCCTAATCTGTTTGACTCAACACCATTGCCTTTAACTTTTCTGCTTTCTAGATCCTGTGGTTGACCTTTAACCAACACAGCTTTGAGCCATACTGGTACACTTATATGAATATGGAAGCCAATTTAACACTAAATTATAGTATAAAATAAAAAAAATAAAAATATGAAATAAAAAATACTGAGTATTTTTTTCAATAAGTACAGTACTGTAAATGACTTTCTTTACTTTATGATTTTCTTAATAACATTTTCTTTTCCCTGGCTTACCTATTGTAAGAATACACTCTATAATATGTATAACATACAAAATATGTGTTTATCTACATAAACAGTAAATCAGTAAGGCTTCTGGTGAAAAGCAGGCTATTAATTATAGTCAAGGCTTTAGGAAATCAAAACCTACATGTGAAGTTTTAATTACACTAGAGAGGGGAATCACTGCCCCTAACCCCCATGTAGTTCAAGAGTTAAATGTGTACTAGTTTCTCTGTTTCATTGTCACATTCTCTCTCACTCTTTTCCTTTGACTTTTTTTTCTTTCAAATAGCATATGCAACAGTCCTTTGATTTTCATTAAAATTTCTTTTGACTGGATACTTTATTTTTGTTTTTCAATTAAAGATGCCAAGTACATTTGCATGTCTCTCAGGCCCCAACCTTTATCAACCTATCCCACACACTAGTCAAATTAATCCACCCCAAATATGTTTTTCTTCATTTCTTTGCCATATTTTACAATCTTCTAATTCTCCCTACTACCTACAATGGCATTATCCAAAATAGTTCATTTCTTGAGATGCTGGCAGATAATCCATTTAACCAAAGGGGAAAAATAACACTTGATATTATTAATTTCCTTTTCTTAGAAGAAAAAGACAAGAGAGAAGAATTTAGATATTTTTTAAAATATTATAATTCTATAAGGTAATTGAGGAAAATACTTTTAGAAAAATAATTTTTTTATCTGAAGCAACCAGACACCTTTGTTTTTATGGCTGACATTTTGTGAAGAACACTTTCAGAATCACTGAATCAAAAAATTATTACGTTTGTTATTTCAAAAACTTGAGAAATAAAAAAGCATAAAATGTTACATAATTAGTGGTTGATTACAGCCCAAGCACTTTCTTCGAATCAATAATTTAGTATCAAGGAGATAAGATTCATTCATTACAATCCAAGTTAAAATTGTAGTCATCCAGTGGGGTAGGAGATAGATAAAATGAAACAATCCTACAAGCAAAGAACACATTTAGTGTCAGAGATGGCCTCCTTATAAGAGCAATGGTGTGAACCAATAATAAGTTAATAACCAATAATTGGTTAATAATAACCAATAATAATAATCATCAATGGTGTGAAACTATGTACTAAAGATGGTGGAGCCACCAACCTGGGAAAACCAGAACCCACCCCACAAAACACACTCCTTAGAATGAAGTGAAGGAGGGGCGCCTGGGTGGCTTAGTCGGTTAAGCATCCGACTTTCCGACTTTCGCTTAGGTCATGATCTCGCGGTTCGTGGGTTCGAGCCCCGCGTCGGGCTCTGTGCTGACTGCCAGCTCAGAGCCTGGAGCCTGTTTCAGTCTGTGACTCCCTCTCTCTCTGACCCTCCCCTGCTCACGCTGATTCTCTCTCCTAGAAATAAATAAAACATTAAAAAAAAAAAAAAAAAGAATGAAGTGAAGGAGGAATAAACTTTTATTGTGTTCCAACACTGAGATTTAGGTTGTTTGTTATTGCAGCTAGTGTGACTTACCCTGACAGAAACTGAGGTCCAGAAATGTGATAGCACGCCCGAAGTTCCACATGAATTAAGGGTATAGCAGTCTTGTACTCTTTCTACTTAAAGATACTGCTTTAGACACAGGAGACTTCATTTTTCCATGTCTCTTATTTTTTAAAACCAATTTCTAAAAAGTCCTTGTTTGCAAATAATCATTGGTTTCCTTTCATAGCTTACTTGAGGTAAATATAAAACCTTCAGTGACCATGACATTAAATCAAGTCATTATAAAATTACAGAGGCAACTGCTTGAAAACATTTAAAGCTGCTCTGTAATACAGCACATTGAGATAAATGAAGTCACATTGCTTAAACTTTCTACTTTTATCCACTAATAGAATAAGGCAACTTGACATGACACAGAGGTCCCACAGTCTCACAGTAAAACCTGTATGTACTTTAGACAACTTTCCTCCCCCACATCAGTGGTTCAGCTCTAAATTTAATTGTATGGGGAATTGTTACTTTAACAATCCCACAATGTAGGGCATGGTGTCTTTAAACACAGTCCTAAATAGAAACCCTAATAAATCACTGTGTTTTGGATGAGAGCCATGTCTGCAGTATAAATTGAAAGGGAAGATAAATGATTCTGCAGAGGGACATTCACCTAAATAGGTTTATCCTCGGTAACAATGACAATCCCTCCCTGGGTTGTTGGAATTTAATAGAATCTCCAAGGAAGTTGGAAAGGTGAGATTTGGTCCTTCCTGCCTTGAACAGATATGCCCATGCCAATACTGACCAAGAGTCAAGGATCTCAAAAGCAGAAGATTAAACAATGGAGACATTTGAAGTTTTTTTTTTCTTTTTCTTTTTTTTTTTTTTTTTAATGTAATGCTAAGGCTTGGACCATTGTTCTTGCATTCTGTGTGCCTCTCACAATGCATGCTAAACTGTAAGCCTCATGAAGTCAAGAACCTATGTCTCCAGTTCATCACTGTTATTTCCAGCACCTTAAGTAATATCTGACATGTAGAAGGCCATAAATTTTGTGGAAGGAAGCGAGGTAAGGAGAAAGGAAGGAAGAGAAAAAGGAAGGAAGAAATGAGCATCTTGCTGTACTGACTGTCTATTCGTTGGTATGACATGACCCCAAAGAGAAGCCATCTACTTTTACCAAGTCTAAATTGAAGGAATAGCAACAAATTCTAATATGTGGGGAAAAACTAGCTGTGTTGGACTTTCGCAAGAATTCTCAGGGGTAATTTTGACTATACACAATTTTCTCCTTATGTACTTTAAAACCCAACTGCCAAGTGAGATGCAACTCTATTGTAATAGGAATTGTATGCAATCATATAAAAGTAATTGTAACAATACTTGTATAACATAACTCATGAGGCTCATACAAGAACTCACTAAAATTAAAAATAGAATAGTATTCTGCACAGTAAAGTTGTAGTATGCAAATGCCAAGTGAAAGTAGTTTGTACCATTATCTGACTTCACCTACCAATTCACCTCTTATACTGAACTCAGTTATATAACACAACTATTGTATACAGTTTTTATAGTGACATGACAAAAGGAATTTCTACAGTTGAACTACTGGAAGTGATGATAACCAAAGAACAGGAAAATTGGCTAAGGAAGAAAATATCCGCTACTCATTCCATCAGCCAACTTAGCCTTGTAGCACTATTGGCATTCTCATCTTGGCGCTGTGAAGCTTGTCAATAGGGATGCTCACAAATAATTAAAAGTTCTTGCTACCATTGTTAAGCTTGTAAGCATGTATTCATTACTATTTGTGAGGTGTTTTACAATCTAGTGACAAACAACTCATTTGTTCAGTCACTAATATAATAGTGTAGGCTATTAGCTAAGGGAGACACCTGTATCTTCAGACAGACCTGGCATCAAGTTTAGGTTCTCCATTAATTTGTCATAGGACTTTGGACAGGTCATTCATGCTTTTTTTGTCCACTTTCTCAACTGTACAACCACTTGTCAACCATGCATCTCAAATGTGATGGGTCCTAAATAGCTCTTAGTTCTCATCCTAATACTCATGCTATAGTCCTGTCCACATACATGGCATCCCTCCACCCCAAGATGATTAAGATAAACACCTAATATATGCCTTCCTTTCCCTTACCCACTCCCAATATCCAAGTATCACCAAGTTCTGTAAGTTCTTCCTGCAAACCACATTTAGTTTTGAGCCACTTCTCTTCTTTGCTACCATCAGCCTACTACTATACCACCTACGATAAGTTTTCCTGAGCTTCAATAGCCCCCAAACAGGTTTATTTTCCTCTCTTAGCCCTTCTCATGATTCTTTTTAAATCTCAGATCAGAGAATGCCACTACCCTGTTCCAAGCCTTTTCATGGCTTTCCTTCTATTTCTATTAGTATAAGATCCATATTCCTATACTGTGCCCTACAAAAAGCCTTCTTAATACCCTAATGACTGCCTACTTCTGTGGATTTATCTTTTGCCCATTCTTTATCACTCACTACCATCTAGGTAAACTGTTCTGCTTCTCAAACACATCAAACAACTTCCCAGTTGAGATCTCTGCCATTATTACTCTTCCTTCTACCTAGAATGCTCCCTTGACTACTTACAGAGTAGCTCATTCTCATTCTTCAGGGCTCAGTCACCTACTCAAAAAACCTTTCTTTGACTACCTTCATGAAAGCCTCTTGCTCCTTTTTAACCTCTATAATCTCTATTTTCTAGAAACTACCTCAGTCTATAATTAATTTATTGAAAAATCATTTTACCCACCAGAAAGTAATTTTCACAACATCAGAGACCTTCTCATCACTCTGTACCCAGGAAGTGGCAAAGTGAAGGCACTCAATAAATAATTTCAAGTGATGGAATGAATGCTGAAATAGAAAGGGGTGCATGGCTGGCTGGGTTGTACTTTTTGAAGGATAGATTTCCCAAAGATAATTTTGACTATACACAATTTTCTCCCTGTATGTTTAGAACCCCTCTCCTTAGCAAGGTATAGCTCCACTGCAGTCATATTTGTGTAAACTAACTTATTAAGGTTATACAAAATCAGTGAGGTTAAAATGCATAATACACACTCATTAAATATTAAGTACTCTGCAAATATAGTATTTTTATTATTCTAGTACTTTGATTCTTGATGCATCCTCTTATATTATTATTTGTACATAACAAATCAATGTTCATGTGAGAGTTAGGATGGATTGGGAGATAAGGAAAAGAAAACCCATTTCAACTAAGTTTAATTGACACAAATAGATCAGACTAATCAGGACCCAGGCTAGTTCTTCCTTGAATTCTTTTATGGCTCCCTTTTTCTGTTGGCTTCATGCTTGAGCTGGTAATGAGAAGGCTGCCACAGTCTGCCAAGACAATGTACACAGCAAAAGGGGAGCCATTTTTTTCAATGGCTTTCTCTTTTCCAAATTCCCCCAGCAAACATCCAGTCCTATCCCCTTTACTTGCACTGAGTCATAAGCCACTTTCTGAAACATTTTTTTTTGTCCAGGAATGGCTGGTCATCTCAGGCCTGAGTTCCTACACCAATTATTATCAGAGAGATGGGAGACAAGTCAGACCCCATCTGGGAGCTGAAGACAAGCCCCTTTTCCCTGAAGCATGGTGCTGTTCTACAAGGAGGAAATGAAAATACCTAAGGGTAAATCAGGCAGGAAGAGGTGATACATTCACTACCTTTATGAAGATTAGATGGGTTAAGGCAGGTAGAAAACCTAGACATACCTGGAATGTGGAAAAAATGGTCCATATCATAAATTGCCCTTTTGTTGAGACTATAACTAACTGATCTATTTTTCTAAATAAAATTTTAAAAGTTTGGGCAATGAAAAATTTATGTCTCACCAATAAAAATCGCGGTCTCATACACAAAGTATTTTGTAGATGTTTAAACTGACATAAGGTCAGGTATCATTGTATATTTTCCAGTTGGATTTTGACATTGACATCAATATGTTTTTGTACCTACACCATGAAAGACACAATGTAAATGCTGCAGAAGACATTAAGTCTAAAATACAGCTTCCTCTAGGAGCTTGGAAGCTAACACATGACATATGTTCTAAATCAACAAACAATAACAATGTAAGTTAACTACTAGGTAAGTAGAGCTATATCAACATGCAATAATAATGTAAGTCAAATCTAATATTTGTATATAACATAAATATGTATACATAATATATTTAGATAATCTAGAAATACTAACTCAGCGGTTTACCTTGGCAGTGTGTAAGAGCCTTGGCATTAGAACCATGCAAAATAGGGGTTGATCCTGGCTCTTGGGTTGATATCTGAGTGAAACTAAATAATGTATTACTCCTCCCTTAACTTTAGTCTCACCTGTAAAATCTACCTATCTTATTTGGCTGTTGTAAAGGTTACCTTAAAGAAGTTGATGCAAATAAGCACTGTCACTGTGTCCAGCATATTGGAAGAGCTGCATAAAGTTTAGCTACTCTTAGAATCACCATCCTTGTTACGATTCAGTTTATAGAATTCCAGAAAAAGAAGTCAATGAAGTAGATGGGATTTGGTTCTCAATATTAAAGGAAGTATAGGATTCAAACAGGAAAGGAGACAGCTGACCATGTCATCATGCCACACTTGGGAACTGAGTAAAGAGCCCGAACTGTATGGGTGGGGGGAGTGCATTTAGTAAGAGATTACATTTGTACAGCATTGCCTGACAATCTTTCTTTTGATAATTTAGGTAACTATTGTCTCCCCTCATCCCCAACCCAAAGCACCTAAATTTTCTGTTTATAAACAGGGAAACTGAGACTCTGCAGGGATGGAAATGGTTTTTAAAAAAAACATTTCTGACATTACCCAACTCCTCCCACACAACGGAATTACAAGAGAAGATTGTTAAGGAGCACTTCGGGAGAGTGCAATGGTCAGAAACTAAGGTGAACACACCATGAACTAATCCATTACATTCCAAGTGTCAACACAGTATAATAGGGATGTGCACAGGTATGGTTACCACTTTAGTTCCTCCTCTTACACAGTTCTATGATCTTAGGTTCTCTTTTCCTTCATCCATAAAAAAGGGGATAAAATAATGGTATTCATTTCATTGAGTAGTAATGATTAAAGGAAATGGTGCATGTGGATCATGTAAAACTGCGCTTAGAATAGAAAGCACTCAGTAAATGTTAGCAATGAATATTTAGAAAAATGAAAGGACCTATCTTTTAGAGCATTGTTTTTTATTTGCACTCACCAACCTCTTGCATCTGAGCATAAGCAACTCAGAGTTCTGCTACTCCCTTGTCAGAGCTGTAGATACGGCTGTGTCAGCTCTAGGAAAAACATTCTCAAAGAAGAGAAGACTGTGGTCTCTGCTTTCCTGAAATTACTCCAGGGAAGATATCACCTTATCATACACATGATTCAAAACTGAGAGAAATATCTATTCTTCAATTTCCATCAGTCTGACATTCCAGACAGGCTAAATAATTTGTAGGGACCAGTGCAAAATGAAGACAGGGGGCTTCTTGTTCAGAACTAAGAATTTCAAGACAGCAACAGTGGAGGATTAAACCACATGTGGGACCTTTCTTTTTTTTTTTTTTTTTTTAAATATTTTTTATTTATTTCTAGGAGAGAGAGAGAGAGACAGCGTGAGCAGGGGAGGGTCAGAGAGAGAGGGGGAGTCACAGACTGAAACAGGCTCCAGGCTCTGAGCTGGCAGTCAGCACAGAGCCCGACGCGGGGCTCGAACCCACGAACCGCGAGATCATGACCCAAGCGAAAGTCGGACGCTTAACCGACTATGCCACCCAGGCGCCCCATGTGGGACCTTTCTAAGCAGATGCACACATTGCACACCCATGAAGCCAGCCCTACTCATGCTTTAAACATCTCCCTCCTTTTTCCTTCTTTTCTTCTTTATAGTCATCCTTCTGTTACTTGTGCCTTAGACAGCTAGCAGGAAGTGTTTCTTGCTTCCTTGACCTTTGCAGTAAAGCTGCTTTGAATTCTGGAATGCACATACTGGGACTCAATATTTGGAATGTAAGAGAATAGGCAGAATGCTTAACTTCCCTTTACCTCTATGTTCTCATCTGAAAATTGAGGATAATGGTAATAGCAACTTTATGGGCCTATTATGAGGACTGAATAAAAAGCTTTTAAGTAGTATCTAACACAGTGGTTCTCGATCCTGGATTCACATTAAAATCACCTAAGATTTGTTAAAAAAAAAAAAAAAAAAATGCCCATGCCTGGACCCCACTCATGACCAATTAAATCAGGGTCTTGGGGTGAGGTCAGCACAGCAGTAGTTTTAAAAAACTCCCCAGGAGATTCACATGAACAGGAGGGTTGGAGGCCACTGATTTGGTGTCTGGTGAGTACTCAATAATAAATAATAAATGTTATAATAAATAATATAATACAAATATAAAGAATATAATAATAAATAATAAATGTTGGCCAGTTATTATTACACAGTTTAGCTAAACAAAGTAAAAAGTTCTGTATTTCCCTTCTTCCCTTGGATCTACTCTGCATCTGCCTTCTTTCTCTCACTCTCCTCTGCTTTGATCCAGCATGTACCTGCGACCAATATAAATCAATACCAAAGATGTCTTTCGGTGCTCCCGCTGAGACAAAGGTTCCTTTGAATACAGGTCTTTCCATTAACCCAGAGATAAGAGGGGAAATGTCAACTCTTCCAACAGGGGTCCTTCCTTTGATATCAGGGTGGTGTGTATTCCAAAAGCTCTGGACACTGTGGGTTTTGGGGGGCAGGGAGGACTCCAGTCAATTCGCCAGAGATCCCTAAATAATGCAAAGCAAAGAGACACAAGGCAGTGGTAAGAATGTTAATTTCTTGTGCTTATATTTCTCTCCCGTCAGTGTGGATAATCATCTTTTTGAAAATGTCCTTTTGTCATATTTATGATGGCGACACATCCATTATGAATACAGTAGCTCATTTGCAACATGACCTGACAAATATTGAACGTTCTAGGCTACATTTAATTCCAAGGTAACTAAAAATCATTTGTGTCTCTTAGTAACCAGAAAGAGTTCTGATGAAAGTTGAAAACAGTAGGGCTTTTTATGACTTGTTCTTCATAATGAATCTACCGGTCAGGACCTAGACTAAGGTTGGGGTAGGACCTAGAAGAGTAATCATTTGACTTACTTTTGCCTCAAGATCAGGAGTATCTCAATTTTGAGGTTCATGGACACATTGTTGGAGGAGAACTGTGTGAGCTAGGTTTCTTTATAGTAACCCACTGACCATCTCCTCCAGCTAAATCAGGGAATAGGATTTCAGATCCAAGGCCACTGGAACTCAGAATAAAAAACCCTACTTGTGGAGACTCACAGAGATCCCAGCCTCAACATCCCGCTGTTAAATACCTGCTATGTTTATGGGACTGTGGATCTGAGAAAAAAGAAAGAGTAGATCCTGCCCAGAGTTATTTATAATCTATTTTAGGCTCTCTGAATCCTTTTTTTAAATTTTTAAATGTTTTTTTTATTTATTTCTGAGAAAGAGAGGGAGACAGTGTGAGCAGGGGAGGGTCAGAGAGAGGGAGACATAGAATCTGAAGCAGCCTCCAGGCTCTGAGCTAGCTGTCAGCACAGAGCCCGATGGGGGGCTCAAATCCACAAACTGTGAGATCATGGCCTGAGCTGAAGTCGGACGCCTAACTGACTGAGCCACCCAGGCGCCCCTAGGCTCTCTAAATCCTAAACACCTGAGAAGGCAACTCTTAAGAGATATTACAAAATTACATAGGTTTAGACAGGAAAAGGATAATCATAGTTAGGACAGCATTTTTAACAAGGTTTGAAAGCTTTGTTAAGTCCTGACCACTAATTTAGTAAATCAAGACAAACATTTTTAGAATAGAATAGAAGAGAAGGAACTAGACTAGGTCAGAGTGCTTTCCTTTCAGTGATGTAGATTTAGGGATTAAGTGTTGTTTTCTAAGAGTTTTGCTTCATCTACATAGGATGAACATATATGTTTATATGTGTTCATATTAGGCTGCGATATGAAATGGAACTTTCTGTTATGGTTCAAGGTCCAAAAAGGAGGAAGTTCACCAAATCAGAGTGAACCTGTAGTCTCTTCAGGCAGAGTTTACAAACTGGTGAGTCACAGAACAGATAGGGCTCAGTAAGTGGATTAGGAGTTCTATAGTATTATCATTTTAATTTTGTTTTTGTGGTTCCCAAAAAGAGGTTTTGAAGAAAAAATGTGAGTTGATGGCTACTTGGTAAAGTCAGGAAGTTTTATATTTTAAAAAGATTTTTCAGCTTCTCTTCAAATACCAGAACATCTGGAAAAAGTGAACTTGCATTCCCACAGGAGAAAATAAACTTTTTTTCTCAAAATGAAAAAATTCTGATGGGTAAGTCAAATTGACCCATTCTATATTACTTTCTTTCCCCATGAGCTTTGTCAAATGACTTTATTGTTTATCTGCTATGTCTTCCTCCCTCAACCTACCTACTTGTCTGGTCTTACCACTCACTTACCTTTTGTTCTAGTCAAACTAGAGAGCTCACTTTTCCAAGAAAAGTTCCCACCATATTTTAAGTGTGTGGCACTCTTTCTCTACCCCAGCCCCTCTGCCATTTGAATAACACCTTTATCAAAGCCCATTTCAAATACATAGACCTGCTGGAAAGTTTTTCTGCACCATCCTTTATCTCAAGTAGTTTCCATTCCTGAATTCTACCAGTTTATTACACCTCTTTCCTCACCTTACCCTACTCATAATTCTCTAAAATATATCATCCTTGGGGCAGCTGGGTGGCTCAGCTGGTTAAGCCTCCAACTTCAGCTCAGGTCATGATCTCATGGTTCATGAGTTCAAGCCCCTTGTCAGGCTCTGTGTTGACAGCTCAGAGCCTGGAGCCTGCTTCAGAATATGTCTCTCTCTCTCTCTCTCTCTGCCCCTCCCCTGCTTGCCCTCTCTCTCTCTCTTTCTCTCAAAAAATAAATAAAAACATTAAAAAATTTAAAATATATCATCTTTATTTATCTTAATTTGACTCTCTGAATAGGTCATGAGTGCCCTGAATGCAAGAACCATGTTGTATTTGTCTCTGCTTTCCCATCTGATTATCCAGACCAGTGAATTGCATATAGCAGACAGTCAATTGTCGTTTGACAAACTGGATTACAAAAAGACTTCAGTATAAGGTTATTCATTACAGCAGTGTTAGAAGTAGCCAAAAATTTAAAACAATCCAAATGTCCATCAGCTGAGTTTGAATAAATCAGCCATGGCACCTCCACAAAATGGAATACTCTTAAAAACTACTAAAAACTATTTAGACCTACATTTGGTGATGCAGAAAATATTCAGGACATATTACTGAGTAAGAAAGCAATTGACAGAAACATAGAGTATTATTCAAATAATTTTTAAGTAGACATTCTATATGTAGAAAATATCTGAGAGGACATAATTCATTCACCTCACAAATATCGACTGAACACCTACTATGAGCCAAAGATGATTCTAATAGCTGCATACAAATAATAAAACAATGCAAAATCTCTGCACATGGAGTTAACATTCTAGTGAGGGAGAGAATAGAGAGAAAAGCGTTAAGACAACAGTAAGTCCAACAAAGAGAAATAAAACAGGAAAACTGAATAAACAGTGATAGGGCTGGCATGGGCAACACTTCATTATATAAGGTGGTTAGGAAACACCCGTCTGATGAGGGATTGTTCCACAAAACCTAAAGTAAGACAATAAGCCATGTAGTTATCTGAGGAAAGGAGATTCCAGGCAAAGGGAACAGCAAGTGTAAAGGTCCTACACTTGGTGTGATGGGATACATTAAGTAAAAGGAGAAGCTGTAGGATATGAAATAAGCGAATTAGTGGGAAATCACATTATGTAACGCCCCATTGGAAATTTTGATTGTCATTCTGAGTAGATCAAAAACACTAGCAGATTTTAGAAAAACAATCAAGAGTTTTGGTAATGGACATGTTAAATTTGAGATGCCTATCAAAGCTCCAAATGGGAGGTAGACAGCTGGATACATGATCTGGAGTTCAGGAGTGAATCCTAGGCTGGTATTACAGTTTTGGGATGACATATAAATGGTATTCAAATCCATTTTCTCTGTACATGAGACTTCCTTGAGATTAAATGGAGAAGGTAAAGAGGTCTGAGGCCTGAGCCATAAGGCATTCCATCATTAGGGTTCTAGAAGATTAGTAGAGTCCAGTAAAACTTTCTTAGAAAAAACACATCATTGAAGAAGGAGATGAAGGAAATAGTTATGTGAAGAAAACCTAGTGAAGAAAGCATGCTATGCTCAAAGAGGAGGAGGAGATGAATTCTAACAAATTCTGCTGAGTGGTTGGATAGAAGAACTGAGAATTGACCACTGAATTTTGTGCCATGGAGGTCACTGATGACCTGAAAAAAAGCAATCTTGGAGTAATGATAGAGACAAAAGTCAGAGTAAATTAGGATCTCAAGAGAGAATGGGAAGGCAGGGCTGACAGTGAATTTATACAACTTTCAAAGCCCTTTGAAAATTAAGAAATATCAGACAAATTGAGATGTATTCTAGAAATCAACTGGCCTCTTCTCCACAAATACATCAATGTCATGAAAGACAAAGAAAGGCTAAGGAAATGTTTCAAATTTTAAAAGACCAAAGAAACATGACCACTAAATTGTATATATGATTCTTGATATAATCCTGGATTGGGGGAAAATGTTATAAGGGACATTATTGAAAACAAATGATAAAATTTGAAATGGACTGCATTTATTAAAAACTTATTGGGGCGCCTGGGTGGCTTAGTCGGTTAAGCGTCCGACTTTCGCTTAGGTCAGGATCTCGCGGTTCGTGGCTTCGAGCCCCGCGTTGGGCTCTGTGCTGACTGCCAGCTCAGAGCCTGGAGCCTGTTTCAGAGTCTGTGACTCCCCCTCTCTGTGACCCTCCCCTGCTCACGCTGTCTCTCTCTCTCTCTCTCTCCTAGAAATAAATAAAACACTTAAAAAAAAAAAAACTTACTTATTTCCGAGAGAAAGAGAGACAATATGAGCAGGGGAGAGTCCGAGAGAGAGGGAGACACAGAATCTGAAACAGGCTCCAGGCTCTGAGCTAGCTGTCAGCACAGAGCCCTACGCGGGGTTCGAACCCACCAACTGTGGGATCATGACCTGAGCCTAAGTCTGACGCTTAAGTGACTGAGCCACCCAGGCGCCCGTGGACTGCATTTTAAATGAGGAAATTGTATCAATGCTAAATTTTCCCAATTTTGTTGCTGAATTGTAGTTATTTAACGGAATGTTCTTTTTCTTAGGAAATATATTCTTACACACTCAGAGGTAAAAATGTAGGATAGATGCAACTTCCACTCTAATAATTTGGGAAAATAATAATAAATATATATACATATGTGTATATATGTATGCAGATATATTGATATAATATATACATGAAAATATAGAAATATATAAATATTAATATTATAATCTCTATAAAACAGGAATTATTATGTATAATCTATTTTATCATTACATATGTAGAATCGAGGTGAAGAGTCCATGGGAGTTTTCTGTGTTACCTTCCAGCCTTTCTGTACTTTGAAACTATTTTATAACAAAACATTTTTTAAAGTACTCCAGTGGTTATCTTTTAGTAATGAAATAATGGATTTTTTTCCTATCTCTTTATTTCTATTTCTTTTTTTTTTAACAGCAAACAGGGACCAACTATATGAAAATATATTTTTTAATGCTAGGAAAGTATATCAATTAACTTTATCAACCACTCAAAAGAGAAGTGTTTTAATAATCTGGGAAGATACTAATTTTGTGAGAAATATTTATCAGATATTTTGGAACACATAGAACAAAATTTATAACAGATCTCTATGATGAGACTTTATACCCACATATGATACCTATGGGCCAATGTTCATTTATCAGGAAAGAGGAAGTTAATAAATTGGGATATTGCTTTAAGTATTTTAAATTAATTATGATGATAAGGCACCACATATTGGTCATTTTGAATTTTCCTTAACTCAATTGCCAGAGCTTTCTTAAGGGCTTGAATTATTATCTCTATGTTTTGTGTGTTGGCCTGACCATCCACAGAGGAGAAAACTCAAGCAATTAACTATGCCCTTTAATCTCCCTTCCTGAGAAATGTTTATAGGGAATTTGTGAAAAAAATAAGAGCAGAAATAGGCTAATCACAAGAAATCTGTTTAGTCAGATTCTCACCCTAGGGAAAATCTGGTTTAACACCCAGTGGCTATCAGGACAAGCTTGCCATTACCACATAACAGATTTGTGGTAGAAACTCAATAGCCATGTGTTGATTAAGTGAGAGGAAAGGCAGGAGAGTTTTTATCAGAGACAACTTGACTTTGCAAGATCTGTCAAAGTTAGCATCAACTCTGTCTCAGAATGTACAGTAGAAATACCACAGTATTTGGAGGCTGAGTGAAATTTTTTTTAAATGTCAGTCTGTTTACCAAAAAGGATAACTTTGTTGACTGCAAGCCTTAGAGCACTTTATTGACTTAACAGCCAAATAAGAAAGAAAAATGGTGGAGGCAGGGAGTAACCAGTTAAAAAAGTTTGAATAGCAATAATTTTGCTACAGAGATGTGTAATTCAACAGAACTAAGTCATTTAAATTAAGCCTTTAGAACAATTATAGGGATATCTTTTCAGATTTATTACAAATATTGTGTTTTAAAGATGTTTAAAACGTATGTATGTATGTATGCATTAGTACATCTCTCTCAATTTCAGTTTCTGGCAGCATGGGAGATTAAATATACTAACCCTCTTGACTAAAATTAAATAAAAATAAATTAAATATGAATATGCATTTTATTACATTGACAAATCAGCAAGAAGATAAGGATTCTCAGGAGACCTAAAGTTTAGGGAAAACAGAAGTTCAAGACGGTAAGCAGAAGACAGTTCACTTTCACCCTGAGGGCATCTTCTAAGCCTAGATCACTTTGGGCATCCCTTTTGAAGGCCCCACAGGGAGTGAAGATCTGAGAAAAATCTTTCTGGGAGAGAGGGGTGGTGTGGGGAGGCCAAGAGGAGAGTCTACACACAGACCTGAGCTTACAAGTTACACACTCAGCAAACAAGCTAGAAATAAAACTGTACTTTTTAGGAATAGAAAGTAAAATTAGCTATCTAAACCTTGTTTCTGGATGGGAGCCAGGAGGAAATATTTAAAAATAGAAAAGAGTACACATGTAGAAAAGAAATTAAATTTCCTTATTTGAAAAACAGTTGAAACATGTATTTTTTTAAAAAAGATAGCACTTGCAATAACACCAACAAATCAATCTAACCAAAGATGTACAAGACATTACCAACATCAAAAAACTGTGAAGTTTCATTGAAATATATTAAATAAGAGCTAAATAGATGGATGTAGAGATGTACCATGGTTTGTAGATAGGCAGATTTAATATTGTGAAGGTATCACTTTTTCCCAAATTGATCTATTTGTTCACTCCCAATAGGTCTTGCTTTGAAACTTGACAAGAAGATTGTGAAATTTATTTTTTTTTAAATGTTTTTTATTTATTTCTAGGAGAGAGAGAGAGAGACAGCGTGAGCAGGGGAGGGTCAGAGAGAGAGGGAGTCACGGACTGAAACAGGCTCCAGGCTCTGAGCTGGCAGGCAGCACAGAGCCCGACGCGGGGCTCGAAGCCACGAACCGCGAGATCCTGACCTAAGCGAAAGTCGGACGCTTATCCGACTAAGCCACCCAGGCGCCCCGAAGATTGTGAAATTTAAATAGCAGGGCAAAGACTAAGAATAGTCAAAAGAGCCCATCACAGGAAATATATAGTGAAGATATCTGCCTTACAAGGTGTCAAGTGTGATAAAAGTCTAATATTTAACATAAGGTGGTATTTGTCAGAGATAGAAGAAAGCCAATGGAACAGTATCATGAACGCAGCAATAGATCCCCATACCTATGGAAGTTTGATTGACAGATAAGTGAGAAATAGGTATTTTTCTATAGATGGTGCTAAAACAATAAAATCGACTCCTAACTAAAACAAGACAATTCCATATCAATGAAAGATCTAAATGTGAACAGCAACTGTATAATAATTTTAGAAGTCAATGTAAATAAAATGTCTTCACCATTACATTCAAGAAAGTCTCCACTATGTCTGGAGTTGGTCTTAGAGTACGGAAAGATTTCCTAAACAGTAAAGAAGTAGAAGCCATTAAGGAAGAAACTTAAGTTCTATTACCTTAAAATTAATATCATCTGCTCATTTAAAAAACAGTACAGCAGAAACTATGAGCATTCCCAAATATCACTGTGCTGCTCTATATTCCCAGCTTCATTAGCATTACACGGGGCCTCATGATCAAATGGAATATGGACAGTTGTGACATAAGCCACTTCCAGGCCTGGCACTTACAGATAATCTGTGCAGTCCCGCAGCTGTCCTTCCCTTACCACAGCAACTTTGAAGGCCATGTATTTTCTAAGGTATAGCTTCAAGATGGAGGATCTCCCTACTAACATCAGACTTTGTTACTCTATTGAAATTCAAGGTTTATTTGTTACCCCAATTGAGCCTATCCTATGCTAACTGATAAACGTCATAGAGAAAATGACAGCTACAAAGTGGAGAAGACAGTTTTGGTCCCTCTGCTTGACAAAAAATTAGGATCTGATACTTGTTTTAACCTCTCAGACATTAATAAGAAGAGGAGAAGCATCCCAACAGAAAAAAAAAAAAAAAAGGCAAAAGACTCTTGCAATAGCTTCTTTCATAAGGATCAATAACCACATAAAAAGATATCCATTCTCTTTAGTAAATGTGTAAAGGGTACCCCATCATTTCCACCCCCACCAATATGGCAAAATGTTTGAAGTCTGACAGTACCCAGTGTCAACACAAATGTGGAACAACAGGAATTCGTATTCACAGCTAATGGAAGGATACATCAATGTAATACTTTAGAAAACATCTTTAGCCTTACCTAATAAATGCTAAGGAGCTTATGCTCTTCAACTCAGCAACTCTTCTCTTAGGTATATACTCTGGGCCAGTGCTGCCCAGCAGGACTTTGATGCTAATGGAAATATTCTATAATCTGGTTGTCCAATATAGTAGCTACTTGCCACATGTGGCTACTGAACACTTAGAATGTGGTTACTGTGAAAAATAAGTGAATATCTTATTTTATTTGTCATTTTAATTTTAATTGAAATATCCACATGTACCTGTGGCTAATACAGGCACAAGCCTAGGGGTTTAAAAAAAAGACCTGGGTCCCTTATGCTTCTGAAAAGAAAGGGTAGATGTAGTTTTTCCTATTTTACTCATTAAGTATAATGAGGGAGGAAGGAGGGAGAGATCTATATAACCATGCACAGTGGAGAGAAGTCAAAGTGACTGGGACCTAAAGGACCCTATTAAGAAGCTAAAAAAGACAAACTCGCAGTTGAGAACAAATATTTACAAACCACATATCCAACAAAGGTCAAGTAACCAGAATCCTTAAAGAAGTCTTAAAACTCAACATTTAAAAAGCAAGCAATTGAAACAGAACATAAGCAAAAGACATGAAAAGGGAATGCATGAAAGAAGATACATAGATGATGAATAAGCACATAAAAAGATGTTCAACATCATTAGCCAAACTGGAAATGCAAATCAAGACCATGATGTGATTCCACTGTACACCTATCAGAACGCCTAAAATACAGCAGAATGACAGCTGAAAACTGGTGAGGATGAAAGAGCAAATTACTCAAGCATTGCTGGTCGGAAGGTAAAACATGGCACAGATACTCTGAAAAACGTGTTTTGCAGTTTCTTAGACTACTAAAAAGGTAATCGTTATAGGACTCAATAATTGCTCTCCTGGGCACCGACCATGAAGAAATGAAGGCTTACAGTCACATCCAAACCTGGACCCAAATGTTCATAGCAGCTTTATCTATAACAACCCAAAACTGGAAATACCTGAGGTTGCAGAATAGGTGAATGGCTAAAGAAACTAAGGTACATAAAATACCATGTCAGAAGAAACTGAAGTACTCTTCCAGGAAACTAGCAGGATGAATTTCCAGAAAATTATGCTGAGTGGAAAAAGTCATTCCCAAAAGGTCATGTACTGCATGATTCCATTTAGAAAATACTGTTGAAAAGATAAAATGATAGAAATGAAGAACAGATTATTATTGGTAGCCTCAGGTTAAGGACTGGGGGAAGGATTGGGAAATGAGTATGGCTATCCTTGGGCTGATGGATATGCTCTGTATGGTCACTACATCAATGTCAATATCCTGGTCCTGAGATTGTACTAGAGCTCACAGGATGTGTCACGTTTGGGGAAAACTGGGTATAGGTTAAATGGGAGGTCTCTATATTATTTCTTATAACCTCTATATTATAGACTATAATTATCTCAAAGCAAAAAGTCTAACTTAAAAATACTAGAAAGAACTCAATATCCATCAACAGTAAAATGCAGGAATACATTGTGATATATTCATTTAATCATTGAAGTCAAAGTCAGTAAAGAGTATTACCTCTGAAGCAATGTTTTCAAGGATGGGCACCTAAAGGGGGATTCAAAGAAAAGGTAATATTTTTTGTCCCATAAACTGAGTGGTGGGTGCACAGGCTTTCACTGCATCTCTAGTCTTTATAACTTACACATATTTTATAAAGTTGAAAATATGTAAATTTTTAAGTTATTTTCAAAGTTAAAAACGTTGTATTTTAATCTGCTTTTAAAGGGTATTTTCAGTTCACCAATAAACTAGAAATTAAAAAAAAAGTCCACACTCTTCAGTAATATGAGCTGAATAATTTCAATAAAAAATAAGCAATGCATTTTGCAATTAAGGTTAGGATTTATATTCTGTCTCTGTTAAATGCATTTAACAGAGATAGAATTAGGCTCTGTTAAATGCATTTAACAGAGATAGAATATAACACAAACTGTGTTAGACAACATAGAAAAATGAGCAGCATGGGGTACCTGGGTGGCTCAGTCGGTTGAGGGTCCAACTTCAGCTCAGGTCATGACCTCACAGCTTATGAGTTCAAGCCTTGCTGGAGGCTGGCTCCAGCAGGTCCAGGGGTCCCTGAAGGATGGACAGTGTCGGCGAGAGAGAGAGTGAGAGAGCCCCGAGATTCTTCCTGATCACCGGGCAGGCATCTCTGCTCTGACTGGGGCTCAACTTTATTTTATAATTAAGTGTTTGGGGGACGTCACAGAAGTGGCATTTGCCTAAGACAATGATTTCTGATGACAAACTTCTTTGATTTGTAAATTTCCCAGCACAAAGATTTGTAGAAGACTCTACCTTTATCAATAGTGATTGAGGTAGGTGATTTAGATGCTTATTCTATGGGGAAGGAAGGTATCTTTAGCATACAAGACAATGTTTTTAGCATAAAAAGGGTGAAGTTACTTCTTTGTGGGCAGAGGTCAATAGCTTGTTTGTTTAAGGCAAAGTATCAAGAAAAACAGGTCTTTCAGGAAACACAGTGTTTGCTCCCATAATCACAAAAGAAAAATAGGTTCCTTCACAGGGTGCAATCAGCATATTCAAGGTCAGAATAAGTCACTACAAATACTGATCACAAATGCCTTGGGGGGCTAGTGCTCCAAGCAGAAACAATTGGGTGGGGGTGGATATCTGTCCTTAACTCTAAATTAGGCTCTTTGTCTCAGGGCCAGACTCAATTGTAACTCTTGTGTTCTTAGCCCCCTTTATTATGTAAGTCTTGGATCTGCAAGGCCCATAGGAAGAGCCTTTTGACAATCATCCACAGTGCTTTCATCTTAAGTCTCTTTTGAAAAGGCAGGAATATGCTCATATTCCTTATGAGCCATCTGTGTGGGGAATATCGGTCTGATCTGGAATATCGTGAGGCCCAGTCAATACCCGCAGGCTAATTTCCAACATGAGCCAGTAGTGGCAGAAGGAGATACCAGTTTTCATTTCTCATGGCAGGAGCTGTGCAAATGCTGCCATTTCCTCGCTGCGACTTTCATCCACGGAGGCCAGTGCAGCTCCGAGCAAAGCCCCACGTTGGGCTTTGTGCTGACAGCTCAGAACCTGGAGACTGCTTTGGATTCTGTGTCTCCTGCTCTCTCTGCCCCTCCCCACTCATGCTCTGTCTCTCTCTGTCTCTCAAAAATGAATGGATGTTTAAAAAAAAAAAAAGTAAAAAGAAAAAGCATGTAACATAATGATATTGGGCTGGGTCAGAGAACATCAGTGAGAAGAGGTACAACCTGCTGACTCTCAAAAGCAGATGGAGGCTTTACTATTTTGAATTTTTTTTACAATGTTTTTTTTATTTCTAGGAGAGAGAGAGAGAGACAGTGTGAGCAGGGGAAGGTCAGAGAGAGAGGGAGTCACAGACTCTGAAACAGTCTCCAGGCTCTGAGCTGGCAGTCAGCACAGAGCCCGACGCGGGGCTCGAACCCACGAACTGCGAGATCACGACCTAAGCGAAAGTCGGACGCTTAACCGACTAAGCCGCCCAGGCGCCCCGAGCCTTTACGATTTTGGACCAAGAGAACCTGAGAGGCTCTGGCCATCTCTCAGACATGCTAGCACTTCAGTGTATGAGTGGCTTTAAGGAAAAGGAGCAGCGTTTCAGAATATGGCATTCATTAATGGAAGAGCCTAGAGAATTCTGTGCTGGTACAACACCAAAACATTAAGGCAGAGGGTCCTAAAAACTGAAAATTCAGTGTAAATGTCTACCAAATTTTGAACAAAGCCCCTACAGGGAAGAAAGGATAAGTCCATAGGTGGTGGCTCGCATTGGGAACTAGAGGGAAATTCATAGTAATAGGTAATGCAGTAACTTATTGAACAGTTACTGCATTTCAGGCATGATGCTAAATGTTTTACATGCACTGCTTCATTTCATTATCACAGAATTCTTCCCCAGTGGTACTGTTATTTTCCTGATTTTATAGGTGGGGAACCTAAGACTCAGTGAGGTTAAGGTTGCCACTAACAAACGGCAGAACCAAGACACAGACCCAGATCTGTGAGACTATAGAGCATATGCTCTTAACCACTGTGCATCCTGCTTCAGCATCAGAAATCAGAAGGTCAGAGAAAAGTTGCAATTACAAGTGACTTTCTGTTCTGGAAAGGAATGGAAGGTATGAAGACCAGTCACATAAGTAACATTATATTGGTCTAGCTTAGTTAACTACCAGAAAGTCTGACTGGTGTAACCTTTCCATTTAGGAAGGGAATACATGGCTAAGACTCACGTCCTTTGCTCTTGGTCTCTTTTTCATTTGTTTCTGTCTGTACCTTGGAATGGATGAGGGGAAACAACTATACAATCTTTGCGCATGCCTGATGTTGCACTTTCAGCCAGTGTAAGAGGAGAATGAGAAAGCTCTCAGAAATGTACAAAGTTTCAAATTGTAGCATTTTTGCTGACTGCATGAGAGAGTCCTCAACATGAGGAAGGAAATGCTAGGTCTGATGTGGTCAAAGGCAAGAAACTAGAGTTTCTAAAATTGAACTTACCTATCTGGCTGGGAAAAAAAAAAAAAAAGTTGTACATCACCTTTTGAAGAAGGGCTAGAACCCAACTTTTTCTGGTTCTTTGGAAAAGGAAAAAACCATTTTTCCAAGCCAGGACAACTTCCTGAAAAAGTAGTTCTGCTTCCCAAAAGGCAAAACACTTTCTGAGAGCACAAAACTGGCTTGCCCTTGGTGTAAGTTAGCAATGCTTCTATCCACTGGCAGAAATAGCAACACATTTCTGCAGATCAAATATGCAATTTCTTCGGAAAATATCTTGGGTTTTGTATATGCATATTCATAAAATGAAAATAACTTGATTCGCTGGCACTCTGGGCCTGAAAGCAGAGGGGCTTGGGAGAGAATTATTCCTATGGGTTCAAGAGAAAGAGCCAGGCCAGAGAAAACAAGAGAGTGGAGGGAAAACATAGGTCAGGTTTCTGGAAAGAGGAGGAATCTACAGATGTTAACAGTGCAGATGTGCTGGGAAAAGAATAGAGATTTTCTACTCAAGGTACTATAGTATGAACTTGAATGCCCCGCTTGCCTGACCCAGATGGTAGAGACTCTCACGTCTGCCAGGGCAGAGCTAAAGGTGTGTCTGGATGCAGGCTGGCTGGGACTCCAGCCAGGGAGACAGAAGTGAAGCTGGGAATGAGAAAGAGGCATTCTGATCTTTTTCAACAGAGGTGCCCTTCAGAACCCAGTTCCTATCTACTGCATTGGCTGTGTCTTGTAGAAGTGCAGGGAGAATGAGCTGGATATTCTTTGTTTGCCCCTCCAGTTCTACTCTCTGCCTTTCTGTGTATGTTACTGATCGATGGATGGATGGATGGTTAGATGGGAGGAAGGGAGAGATTTCACTGGGTTTATTCTGCAGCCCCTTGCCCACTATGTTCTGGGTTCTTCCAAATCCGCAGCTGCCAGGGGGCAGTGACTGCTCTCTGTTGCTGCTATCCATGGGGTGCCTCACCATCTTCTCTTGTTTCCCTTAACACTGCCCTCACCTATGTAATAATCCCCTCACGATACACTACCCAGTGGGGGTTATTCCCCACCTCATTGTTTGTCTGTCTCCTGCCAGGTCCCTAACTCGGGCAGTGAATTTCTTTGGGCGAATAAATGAGTCCCAGAAAGGCAATTTGAAGAGGGGGAAAGAGACTAGTAGCAATGATGGGAGAGAAGCCTCCAGGACAACATGCTGTTTGTGGTCCTTGGCTGTCCTCTAGAAAAGCAGCACTACCACCGAAGCCATCTGGCTTAGGTTACGGTGTTGCAGAAATTAAGCAAATGACATTGGGTGTCATTGGGAGCTTGGAGGTGGGAGGCAGTGTGAAGTTATGAAATAAACACAGGTTTGAAGGTCACACAGACCTGGATCTGTTACTCGGTAGTTTTGTAGCCCAGAGGAAGGTACTTAGATCCAGAATCTCTCTTTTATCATGAGTGCTAAAAAATAATAGCACTCACATCTTGGGGATTTTGTGTGATCATTAATTATTGAGGTAACAAATAGAATGCATGTAGGACAGCTTTCAGAGTTTTGCAGGCTCTCAGTCAGTGTTCCTTTCTTTCTTCATCCTCTGCTTCCAAACAATAAGACCCATGATAGGAAGCCATGGTCTGGGAGAGGAGATGCTTCTAGGTGAGAGGGGTAATGATGGTGCTGGACTATTGCTTTGCTAATAAAAGGCTATGGTGCCCAGTTGAAGGTACACTACACCAGCATCAGGTTCTGGATTCAGTATTTAGACCATACTCAATGTTAGCGATATACACAGGACATTTCTCATCTCTGAACCCCAGTGTACTACCAGGAAAGAGAATCATTTGGACCGTAATCTAGGATTATGCAGGACTGTAATCTAGAATTTGGAGTGACCATGGGGAATAAAAGGCAGAGTGTGTGTCCCCTCAACTTCCAAAAGGAAAATAGAGAAGGCAATAGAAAGGAAAAGAGTGCGTTAAATTACCTAGAGCAAGAATAATGGGTTGATGGGCCATATGCTAAATACATTTGTATATGTGTTGTCTTTGACCTTGTGTGACTGTGTTTTTAAATTCTACATTATTTCACAACTTTTAGAAGTCAGGAGACATCATGTGAAGATTCAGATCATCAGCTTCTTTTGAAGGCCCAGCCACAATGCGCCCTCTACCACACAACTCCCTACAGAGTATTTTGGTAGTCAGGGTTGTCTAACAGCTCCCACCCTCAGAACTTGCATTTGGCCACAACCTTCACCTGAACCCCTTCACTCATAGATGTTACACACCAGGCTTCTGGAGTCAACTGGGTGCCTGACACCTAAAACATGAAGAAATTGAAGTCCCAACATTAAAGGGCCTACAGGAGCTACAACTCTGCCTTCTATTTCCATAAAAATAAAAGAGTATACTGGCATAATACAACTGTTTTCATTGAATTGAGGGACAATTCAGCGACACTATTTTGCCAGAAACAGATTGATTGTGTCACCTCCTCCATTGTTGGCCACTGCTAGAGAAATAGTCACAGTATTTTGAAAGCTAATCAATGAGGAGAAAACAATCAAAGATGTGTTCTGTCTTTCTTAAACTCTATTTCCATGTAACCAAGAGTTAGTGAAGGGAAAGCTCCTTTTATAGAGGTATTTCCACTAAAAATTGCAGAGGGAATGACAGAGTTAGAATATCATCATTTTATAACAGTCAATGAAATAATGATTTCAGTAAGCATCAGTGGTGTCTAAGGCCACATCCTGATGGATGCACACAATACCACCTAAAATATCCTTTTCCTCCAAGTCAAAACTGAATCTGATCCCATCTATAATGCCAGCAATATCATTACCACTCAGAAATACAAGGGAACAGAGACACTGGTCCACGATACCATGGGGCAAAAACCCACATCATCCAGACCTAGGAAACTCTACAATAATTCAACAAATACATACTAAAGAAAAAGTAATGGAAGGGATAAGCCATAAAGTAAAAGAGCCAATAAAGATCAACTAATGCCAATGTATGCACCTTATTCAGAACTTGATTCAAGCAAACTAAAAATAAAAAATTCCTAGGACAACCAGGGACATTGATTGGATGTTTCATGGTATTTGGCAATCACTGCATTTATTTGTTGTAAGAATTGCATTAGTACTTTTTGTTATTAATAAAATTTAACTTTACAGCAGTTTGACTCAGAACGAAATTAAGCAGAAAGTACGGGGAGTTCTCAAACACAGCCACCCCTCATCCCCAGACACAAACAACTTGCTCTGCTATCCACATCCACCACCAGAGTGGTACCTTTAAGTGATAAACCTATAGTGATACATAATTTATATTAGCGTTCACTGTTAATGTTGTACATTCTCTGAGTTTTGATAAATGTAAAAGGTGTGCATCCACCATTGTACAATCATACAGAATGCTATCACTGCCCTAAAAAAGCCCCTGTTCTCTTCCTATTCATCTCTCTCTCTTACCTTTCCCCTGGTAATGTTTTTACTATTCTGAATAATTTCACCTTTCCCAAAATGTCATATAGCAGGAATCATACAATATGTGTCTTTTTTAGATTGGTATTTTTCACATAGGAATATGAATTTCAGTTTCCTTCCTGTCTTTTCATGACTTGATAGTTCATTTCTTAAGTAATGAATAACATTCTATGGTCAAGATTTACCAGTTTATTCATCCACTTACTGAAGGACATCCTGGCTGCTTCTAAGTGTTGTGCTGTAAGTGTCCATGTGCAGGTTTTGGTGTGGATGTAAGTTTTCAGGTTATTTGGGTAAATACCAATGAGCATGTTTGCTGAATCATATGGTAAGAGTATGTTTAGCCTTGTTAAAAAACTGCCAAACTGTCTTCCAAAGTAGCTGTACCATTTTGTATTCCTACCAGCAATGGATGAGGGTTCCTGATGTCTTACATCCCCACCAGGGGTGGTTGTTGTTAGTATTTGGAGTGTGGCCATTCTAATCCTGGGGTAGCAGTATCTCGTTGTCTTAATTTCCATTTTTCCAATGCCCTGTAATATGGAGCACCTTTTAATATGTTTATTTGCCATCTGCATATCTTCTTTGGTGTGTGTTAAGGTCTGTGGCCCATATTTTAATCAGATTGTTTTCTTACCCTTGTGTTTTAAGGGTTCTTTGTCTATTTTAGACAACAGTCCTTTATTAGATGCATCTTTTGCAAATATTATCTCCCAGTCTATGGTGTGTCTTCTCATTCCCTTGGCACTGTATTTCACAGGGAAGAAGTTTTTAACTTTAATGAAGTCCAGCTTATTAATTATTTCTTTCATGGATTATGCCTTGGGTGGTGAGGTATCTCAAAAGTCATCACCATGCCCATGGTCACCCAGACTTTCTTTTATGTTATCTTCTAGGAGTTTTTACTCCCATATTTTACATTAAGGTCTCTTATCCATTTTGAGTTAGTTCTGCGAAGGATGTAAGGTTTGTGCTTAGATTCTATTTTAAAATTTTATAGTGATTTATTTATGTGCACGTGTGGTCCAGCTCTTCCAGCACCATTTGTTGAAATAGCTACCTTCGCTCCCTGTGCTGCCTTTGCTCTTTTGTCAAGGATCAGTTGGCCACATGTATGTAGTTGTGTTTCTGGCTTCTGTCTTGTGTTCCATGGATCTATTTGTCCATTCTTTCACCACAACCACATTGTCTTCATTACTCTACCTTTACAGTAAGTCCAGAAGTTGGGTAGTGTCAGTTCTCCAACTTTGTTCTTCTCCTTCAGTATTCAGTTTGCAATTCTGGATCTTTCCCTTCTACATATAAATTTTAGAATCCATCTGTTAAAGTCTACAAAATTATTTGCTAGGATATTGTTTGGGATGACATTGAATTTATAGATTAAATTGGAGGAAACTAACATCTTGACACTATTGAATCTTTCTATTCATGAGTATGAAATATCTCCCCATTCAATGAGCTCATCTTTAGTATCTTTCATCAAAGTTTTATAGTTTTCCTCATATAGATCATATACAAATTTTGCTAAAATTGTATATAAGTATTTTATTTGAGGGGTGTTAATATAAATGCTGGTGTGTTTTTAATTTCAAATTCCATTTATTCATTGTTAATATGTAGGAAAATGATTGACTTCTGTATATTAACCTTTGCTATAATTACTTACCAGTCTCAGGAGCTTTTTACTGATGCCTTCAGATTTTCTACATATTGTCATCTGCAAACAAAGACAGTTTTACTCCTTTTCTCCTAATCTATGTTCCTTTTATTTTATTTTTTATGTGTGTGTGTGTTACTGCATTAGCTAAGCCTTTCAATACAGTGTTCCATTCCTAGCTTATTAAGAGTTTTTATCATGAATACATGCTGTATTTCATTAAATGCTTTTTCTGTATCTATTAGTATGATTATGTGATTCTCTTCTTAGCCTGAGATAATAGATTACATTATTTGATTTTTGAATATTGAACCAGCCTTGAATATCTGGAATAAATCTCACTTAGTCATGGTATATAATTGTTTTTAGATACTGTTAGAATCAATCTGCTCATATCTTGTTGAAGACTTCTTATCTGTTCATAAGAGAAAATTGTAGTTTTCTTATTACATTTTTGTTTAGTTTGGTGTTAGTGCTGACCTCATAGGATGAATTAGGAAGTACTCACTCTGCTTCTACCTTCTGGAAAAGATTATAGACAATTCATATAATTTCTCTATTAAATGTTTGGCAGACTTCAGCAATGAACCCAGCTCTTCTATTTTGAAAACCTATTAGTTATTTAATTTCTTTAACAGAGATTGTCTATTTTTTCTTGTGTGAGTTTTAGCAGATGGTAGGCTTTCAAGGAATTGGTCCATTTCATCTAGGTATCAAATCTATAGGCATAGAGCCCTCCATAATACTCTTTTAATTATCCTTTTAATGTCCTTAGATTCTGTAGTGATGTCCCTTCCCCTTCATTTCTCATATTAATCACTTGTGTCTTCTTTATTTCTTTCTTAGCCTAGCCAGAAGCCGACCAATTTTATGGGTCTTTTCAAAGGATCAGCTTTTAGTTTCGTTGATTTTTTCTATTGATTTCCTATTTTTAATTTTATTGATTTCTGCTCTACTTTTTATTTCTATGTATTTCTATTATTTTTTCTCTTAATTTATTACTTCTTTTTTTCCTCTTATTTCTAATTTTGTAAGGGAGAAGGTTAGATTATTGATTTTAGATCTTTCTTCTTTTAGAATATATGCATTCAATACAAAAAATTTCCCTCTAAGCCCTGCTTTCACAGCATCTAACAAATTCTGATAAAATTTGGAAAAAAAATTATTTAATTCAAATATTTTAAAACTTCTCTTGAGATTATATCTTTTACCCATGTATTATTTAGAAGTATGTTATTTAGTATCCAAGTATTTGGAACTACACAGCTCTCTCTCTGCTACTGATTTGTATTTTAATCCCATTGTGCAAACATAATATGGTCCCCATTTTCAGAATGTGTTAAGGCATGTTTTCTGACCCAGAATGTGGTCTATCTTGCTGAAAGTTTCATATGAGTAAGAATGTGTAATCTGCTCTCGTTAGATGAAGTTATCGATAGATGTCCACTATAGCCAGTTGTATGGCCCTGTTGAGTTCACCTGTGTCCTTACTGATTCTGTGCCTGCTAGATATGTCCATCGATGGTAGAAGGATGCCAAAGTCTCTAATAGTGTTAGTGAATTTATGGGTTTTTCTTTGCAGTTATATGAGTTTCTGCTTCATGTATTTTGATGTTTTTAGGTGCATACCCATTAAGGATTCTTTCATCCTCTTGGAGAATTAACCCCTTTATCATTACAGATTCTCTCACTTTATCCCTCATTATTTTCTTTGCTCTGAAGTTTGCTCTGTCTGAAATTGGTATAGCTACCCCATTTCTTTTACTTAGGGTTAGCCTGGTATATCTTTCTCCACCCTTCAAATTTATAGGTGTCTTTAAGTTGGGTCTAATATTTTTGATCCATTCTGATAATATCTGTCTTTTAATCAATGTATTGAAATTTAAAGCAAATACTGAGATAGTTGAATTAATAGCTACGACATTTGTTACTGATTTCTATGTATTGCCATTATCCTTTGTTATTTATATTTTTTAATCAACTTTTTTCCTTGTAGCTTTGAGCATTTTATATGATTATATTTTCTTTTCTGTCTTAGCATATCAATAATACTTCTTCTCTCAACATTTTCAGGTGTTGCCTACACTTGTCTGCAATATGCATTTACTGCCATGTATATAGCTCATTTATATAGTTCAAAGATATACATACATATGTATATATGAATGCATTTTGCTATCATTATTTTGAACAAACTCTTACCTTATCAATTGAGAATAATAAAATGAAAGGGTTTGTTTTACTTTCACTTACTCATTTTCTGATGCTCTTCCTTTTAATATGCAGACCCAAGTATTTGCATATATTATTTTCTTTCTTTCTAAAGAACTTCTTTTAACATTTCTTGCCAGACAGATCCACCGGCAACAAGTTCCCTCAATTTTTATTTATTTGACAAAGTCATTATTTCACTTTTGAAGGACAATTTTACAAGATTCAGAATTCTAGATTGATATTGTTTTCTCTTAACACTTTAAATATTTCACCCCACTCTCTTTTTGCTTTCACAGTTTTTGAAAATTAGGATGTAATTCTTCTGTTTGTTTGTTTGTTTGTTTTTACCAACAAAAATGCATTGATTCAGGAAGAGCAGAGAATTGCAATCAGGGACAAACAATGACAAAACCATAAGCATAAGCAAGTCCCAGCATATAATTCTTATCTTTGCTCCTCTCTAGGCAAGGCAAGATTTTTTTTTTCTGTTTTTTCCAAGATATTTTCTTGCTCTTTCATTTTATGAAGGTTGAATATGATACACGTTAATATACGTTTCTTTAGCGTTTACCCACCTGGTGTTCTCTCAATTTCCTGGTTTATGGTTTGATACGTGGCATTATTTTAGGGGAAATTCTCGCTGATCATTGCTTCAAATATTGTGGTTTTTTTTTTCTTATTTCTCTTGCCTCTCCTTCAGGTAATTCCCATTATGTGTATGTTACACATTTTGTAGACTTCCCACAGATCTTGGATATTCTGTTTTCTGTCTGTTGGTCTCTTTTCTCTTTGTTTTTCAATTTTGGAAATAGCTATTGTCATTTCCTCCAATTCGGATATTCTTTCCTCAGCTGTGTCCAGATTCCCAATAAGGCCATCAAAAGTATCCTTCATTTCTGTTATAATGTTTTTGATCTAGTATTTCTTTTGGATTCTTTCTTAGAATTTCTTAGAATTTCCATTTCTCTGCCTACATTAACCACCTATTCTTTCATACTGTCTACTTTTTCCACTAAAGCCCTTAGCATATTAATTATAGTTTTAAAATTCCTGGGATGATAATTCCAACATTCCTATCATATCTGACTATGGTTCTAATGATCATTCTATCTCTTCAAACTAATTCTCCTTTTAGTATACTTTATCATTTTTTTACTCAAGTGTGTGCATTATGTACTGGGCAAAAGCAGTTGTAGTAAATAAGCCTTTAGTGATGGAGTAATAAGGAAACGGGGAGGAAAGTTTCTATAGTCCTATGAGTAGGACTCAGTCTTTCATTGAGCAGGTGCTTCTGGAAAATGAACTTCACAAGTACTTCTTGGAGACTTCCCCCCACTTGCTTAGGGCAGGGTGGCTACAGGGGGCTGGGTATTTCCCTTTGCCTGCATAGAAGATTAGAGCCAGCTAAAGTTGGCTATTTCCCTGTGCCTACATTAGTTAGGCTCTGGTGAAATAGTTCCTCCTCAGGGCAGGCCTTGTTAAGAACAGAATGCTCTGGTGTTTTTAAAAATGGTTCCTTGCCCTTTATCAAATATTTCTGTGAGAACTTGATAGAGATACTGGAGGTAAAATTCATAGAATTGTGGGGACCTGACTGGGTCTGCCTGGAGTTTTCGAATTCTCAGAGTTGTCCACACAGAGTCTCTTTAGAGGAGAGTTCTTCCGTTTTGTCATTTTGGCTAGCTTTCTGTCTCTTGTTAGTTTTAAAAGATTTTGCAAAGATTGTTACGCATTCTGCACCTGCGAGTAGTGCCGTATTAAAGAAGGCTCTTTGACTGTCCAGGACCTGTCCATTCAGGAAGTGTTCTTTGAATGGTGTCTCTTGGTCTCTCTTGTTGAGACTTTGGTTATTGTATATGCCTACTCGAGGTGGTATTTGGGACTCTCCTCCATGTGCACCTTGGCTTGTTTCTTGAGGTAGTCCTGTCGGATGTTATGGTGCCTTCCAGTGGGCAGCCCACATGCACCAAGCGGAGAGTGCAGGTGGCCAAAGGCCTTTCTCCACCCACCTTAACTCTGAAGAAGTATCTCAGGTTGTGAGATTCCTACGGAAGAGGCTTAGGCCTTTCTTTGGATTGTTTTGTGGTTCAGTCGCTCCATCTCCTCAATCTTGCTTCACTCATGGACCTTACATGCTTTCTCCTGACAGTGCTGTTTGATACCTTTCCCACTTTCAAACTTTTGTCTCTGTCCATTTCCAAGGCACCAGACCTCAGCATTCCTCACCTCAATGTCCCCTACTCCAAAAACCACAGGGGTTCTCAGGGGTAAAATATTTGGGTCCTTGATGGTCCAATGACAGCTTTTTGTCATGCCCACAGTTTCTCTGTTGTTGTGTTTTTTGCCTCAGTCCAAGAGGATTTCCGTTCAGTTCATTAAAGGATATCATAAGGGTACAGATGAACATCCAGCTACGAGAGATGCATAAGACCAGGTATAGGAAAGGAGTGAGGAGCTTCTGTTCTATCTACAGATACTCCATTCTCCCCAAATCTCCCTGTGTTCACCAACCTGGAAGCTGTCCACAGAGTCTCTAGTAATTCATCAATAACAATTCAGGTTTTCCTTCCTGGGACCGGTTCCCAGGGCTGGTTTTGCTTGTGGGTTTCTGCTCTAGTAATTACGATTCTCTGTATCTGCTTGTCTGTCTCCAATACTGGGCAGCAGTTTGCCTGTGACCTTACTTCTCTTACAGATATAAGAAGAATTGTTGATTTTTCAGTTTATTTTGGGTTTTAACTTGTTAGGACAGAGTGACAACTTGTTAAGTTCCAGGCCTGCGACTGGAAGTCTTTTTAAAAAGAGTTCCTATACTTCTAGGAATTTACCCAAGGGATGCAGGAGTGCTGATGCATAGGAGCACATGGACCCCAATGTTCATAGCAGCACTCTCAACAATAGCCAAAACATGGAAAGAGCCTAAGTGTCCATCCACGGACGAATGGATCAAGAAGATGTGGTTTATCTATACAATGGAATACTACATGGCAATGAGAAAGAATGAAATCTGGCCATGTGTTGCAACATGGATGGACCTTGAGGGTGTTATGCTGAGCGAAATAAGTCAGGCAGAGAAGGATAGATACCATATGTTTGCACGTATAGGAGGATTAGGAGGAACTTAACAGAGAACCATGGGGGAGAAGAAGGAGAAAAATAGTTGGGGAGAGAGAGGGAGGCAAACCATGAGAGACTCTTGAATCCAGAGAACAAACTGAGGGCTGATGGGGGTGGGGGAGAAGGGGAGGGGGGTGATGAGCATGGAGGAGGGCACTTGTGGGGATGAGCACTGGGTGTTATATAGAAACCAACTTGACAATAAACTATTAAAAAAAAAAGAGTTCCTATGTCTTAAAGATACATGTAAACTATTCATAGATAGAATGATATGATGTATGGAATGCTTCAAAATGATCTGAGAGGATGGGGATATAGATGGAACAAGACTGGCCATGAGCTGATCATTGCTGAGTTGGGCAAGGCTACGATACACTAGTGTTCAGTATATTATTCTCTATACTTTTGTATTTGTTTTCAAATTTTCAAAACATAATTTTTAATATGGCTTCTTTTTTACTCCCTGATGAAATTCCAGTAGCTACAGCTCTCCAGGTCCATTTCTCCCCTTTTCTCCCTCTCTCTCCTCTATCTCTTTTCCCCAAATACTTTCTAAATGTTGAACACAACTCATGGATGTCCTAAGAGAAACAAAAGTAGTTATGACTTAGAAGTATTTCCCATACTTCTGTCCTTTGCATTTCTTCACCCTTTTCTTGAATACGCCATTCTATTATTCTCTTTTAAATTTTCTTTAATTTTCTCTTAAATCAGCTTCTTCTTAACTTTGCCCTAAGAATATTATCTGTGAAATCAAAATAAAAGAGTATTTTAGCAATATTTAAATGCATGTAAAAATAAATCTTTAACCAGCTGTAGGTTCACAACCCTCTGGGGAGATTTCCTGGTGTCACCTGAAATCTGCCCCATAGAGAGAGGGCAGAGAGACCGCAGAAACCGGGAGGCCACTCGAGCTCGGTAGGTGGCAGTCTTAATAAGAGCAATAGGAACTTACATGCAAGGCTTGTCTTGGGCAGCAACCAGATGAATAAATCCCTGCACCCGCCCTCCAGATCTTGAGAATTTATAAAGAGCCCCTAATTGGGCTCAGTCGCATATACTGTGCAGATGTCTTCAATATCACATCACCATCTCAAGGCTGTGTCCTTGGAGCAACTTCTGGGAACAGGGAAGGCAAGCAGAACCTACATTCCAAGGACAGAAAAAAGGATGAGGAGCCTGTGAGTACCTGAGTCCACCTCAGGGTCAATCGGTGGTCATGTCTTTTTTTTTTTTTTTTTTTAATCAATGTTTTCAACACCAGTAAAATAAAATGCATGGGTTCATGCATCTCTTTTAAAAATGTTTAATATTTATTTATTTTTGAGATAGATAGACATAATGCGAGTTGGAGAGGGGAAGAAAGAGAGAGAGACACAGAATCTGAAGCAGACTCCAAGCTCTGAGCTGTCAGCACAAAGCCCCATGCAGGGCTTGAACTCACGAACCAGGAGATCATGACCTGAGCCAAAGTTGGACATTCAACTGACTGAATCACTACTCAGGCACCCCTGGTTCATGTATCTCTTTAAATCAACATGCATTTTACCAGAAGATATGTGTGCTATGCTCTGGGAAGTCCTGCACTAGCTCAAGTGATGGTCACACCATGGAGAGAAGTACATGGCTACCCCCCACAACACCTTCAAACATTTTAAGTCATATTATACCTCCCTGTTTGTGGACTAACATTTGGAAGATGATTAATTGGCAGAATTGGAATCTCTTACTTCTTCAGTGTATAGTTTTCCTTAAACCTGAATTTCTATGAGAAATTGCACTTGCTTTATTATAGGAATTCCCAATGGTTTCAGAGCATTCAACTGTTGTCCTAACTGTCCCTCATATGAGGGAGGTATAAATATATGTTTGCTTCTTGAGAGATGCTTCAGAACTCCAGCTAAAAGAGAAAGCTGCTGTTTTTGATTCACTTTGTTTTTAATTTATCTGAGAAGGGAACCCTGGATGAATTGATCACAGAAGATGGTATTTCGTTTCTGAATGCAGTCATGTAAAAATCAATGTACATATAAATGTGGCAAACCATTTCAACTGTGCCTAGAGTCTGAGTTTCTCTTTCACCCTTAGATTGAGTTTCTTTCATTGGATCAGTGCTTTGGAGACCCTGAGGGAGGAACAAAATAGAAGAGAATACAAGTTTGGGCTTTGATTAAACCTTATAGATCTGGAAAAATGACAATTCTTTGGTTTTTGGTTATTACAATGTAACAGGACCACGAACTGAGTGATTATAAGACAATAAATGTTCCAATAAATTGGTCAGGTCCTACCACTACCATTAAAATCTGAGCACTTACGTGGCCAGGAACCCAACAAAATCCGCGAAATCCATGTGCGGAAATGCTTCTGAAAATTGAATGACTATTGAATACTGGAACTTTATAAAAAACAACCAGGACAATTTCTATAAATGTGCCAGGCTTTTAAATTAGCCTTAAAATAATGAATGTCAATTTTCAACCTTTTTGGGGTATTTTATATCAAAGAATGTGATGAATGTTGCAATATCACTTTTTACTCTGGTGCAAAAAAATATTATTCTCTGTAGACATTGCAACATAAAACAAAAATGCTTTTATTACCAGTAGTGGTGATGTGACAAGCCTGATAAATGTAAGTTTAAGATTCCTTTGGGTTTTGGCATCCCTTCACACTTATTTTCAAGTTACTAATAGATTCTGTAGGTTTGACTAGCCATCATTTAAGAATGTCATTTAGTCTGAAATGACAGAAAAGTAAAATGTTCTTAAATGCCCAATTTTTCTCTTTTCCCTGACTGAGTTGCTAATGACTAAAAGTAATATCTTTTATTCATGTTGTCTGAGTGATGAAATGGTCATTGCAAAATGATGAATATCAAGCAGAGATGTTTTCATTTAACACTCTTAAAAAAAAAAAAAAAAACTCTAACAGGAACATGGCTGCCCTGTTTTGGTTGTTTTTGTTTTTGTTTTAAAGAGACTTGGATTGGCACATAAATTCTTTCAGCTGAATGGGCCTTAAATATCTCTCATGCAAAACCAAGATGTGTTAGATGAAGCCTGCTTCAAATGGGTTGGCTTAGAGGTTAATTAGTGCATTGGAGACCAAACAGGGTTTTACTGTTTTCTCATACACTATGGAGGTTTCTCAGATGGTGACAGGTGGCTACCTACGTGTAAATAGTTAATGACTAAATAATCCATTGCTTTCCAAGCAGCATTTTCTTTGAAGGTTATGTGATCATATTTGAAATGCCACATAATAGCCACATTAGGGATCTCTGGGCTCATAACCATGAATTTTGAAATGTAAATAACCAGCTCAGGTCCCTCAGGGTGTCTTGGAGGCTGAAATTTAACTAGCTCTGAAATTTTTTCACTTGCCATTTGGAAAAATATAGCTTTTTTCTTTATAAACAATTCCAAAGAAACACGAGACATCCCAAAACTTGTATAAAACAATACTTACCATTGCTGGAACTTTTCATTGATTGATTGATTCATTCGTTCATTCATTTCTTCATTTATAAATTTATCTCCCCAAAAAAATTTGTTTTAGTTTCAACTGTATGACAAACACTGTGTTGCACACAGGAAGAACAATGGTGAACAAGGCAGATAGATCTCCTCTCCTACAATAACTATACTGATGTGAATTTAAATGGTGAACAATAAATAAGGCAGATTCATATAGTGATAGAGTGGCAGAAACACAGGAAGATGGGGTGCTTTTTTAGAGGGAACTGTGAGCAAGAGAATCGATGCTCATGAGCAGTGATATTCAAAATGTGTTCCCTGGACTGGCAGTCCCTGCATCATCTGAGATCATGATGAGAATGCAAGTTCTTGGGCTCCACTATTGACCTGATGAATCAGAAACTCTAGGGGTCATCCCAGCTGTCTTGTTTTCACCATCCTGCCCCTCAAGAGACTCTGATGCATTCTTGAAATCCCGGTGGGGCCAGTGATCTCATTTTAACAAACCCTCCAGGAGACTCTGATGCAAATTTGGACCTTGAAGTTCTGATGATGCTGAAGTAATAGTCTACCTTGTCTTCACCACACAACTGCCCCCACCTCCACATTATTTCCCACAGCTTTGCTCTTCAAAGAGAGTTGAATTACTTCTCTCACAATCTTTCTTCATTCTACTTCATTCAACTTTTTATATCACTACACCCAAACTGTTCATGCCAAAATCACCAACGACCTCACTGCCCTAAATCCAAGGATTTTCAGTCTTTGCCTTACCTGAGTTACTGACAGCATTTGACACAATTGACCAACTTCCTTCTTGAAGCAGCTCCTTCCCCAGCGGTCCCCTACCTTACTAATGAGCTTTCCTATCGGCTTTCCTCTATCTGCTCCGCCTGTAAATTGCAGCGCCCCAGACCTTAGACCTAGGATCTCTTCCTCAGGGATCTCATTTAGTTTCATGGGTTTAAATACCACCTACATACTTTCAACTCCCAAACTCAGGTCTCGCTCGTTAACTTTTCCCTAAACCTCAGACTTCCACTTTCATGTAGGTGTCTAATAAGCTTCTTAAACTTAACAAGACCTTAATAGAGCTTTTGATTCTCACCATGAAACTTGCTTCTCCATCTCAGGAAATGACAACTCATCTCCTGTACTGCTCTGGGTTCAAATCTTGGAGACAACCTTGACTCTTTCTCCTTTTTTTAAATCCAATATCCAATCTTTCAGTATATGCCTCCTGTTGGCCTTACCTTCAAAATATATCTAGAATCCCACTACTTATCACCGCCATCACTACTATCCTTCTGGCTCAAGCCACCATTATGTCTCACTTGGATAACTGCTCTAGTATCCTAATGGGTGTTTCTGCTCTCACACTTGCTTCGTATAGTCTATTTTTCATGGGAAGAATCATTCATTTTACTCAAAGAAAAGAGCAATGTTTTTATAATAAGCTACAAAGTCACGTGTGGCCTGAACTTCTCAGAGCTTCTCTTTTATCACCCTCTCCCTTGTTCTCTGTACTCTTCACATAACGTCCTAGCTTTTCTCAAACAAGAAGGCATGCTCCTGCCTCACGGCCTTTGCCATTTGCTTTTCCAACTGTCTGCAATGATCTTCCTTCAGATATTCTCGTGGCGCATCTGTGACTCCTTCAGGGTCGGGTCAAATGTCTTCTTAGCAGTGACCTGTGCCCTACTTTACTTTTCTCTACTTATCTGATAGAATGTATCACCCTCTGAGATACTATATCATTACCTATGTGATTTGTCTATTGTTTATTTCCCCTCACTAGAACTGAGGACAGACTGTCAGTCTCTGTTCATTGCTTTCTCTCCAGTGCCTAGCACAGTGCCTGGCACATAGCAGGGCTTCCAGCAAATATTTGAAAAAAGAATTAATTTAATGCTTCAGGGGGCGCCTGTGTGGCTCAGTCAGTTAAGTGTCCAGCTTTGGCTCAGGTCATGATCTCATGGTTCAGTGGATTCAGAGCCCCATGTCGGGCTCTGTGCTGACAGCCAGCTCAGAGCCTGGAGCCTGTTTCAGATTCTGTGTCTCCCTCTCTCTCTGACTGTCTCTCACTCTCTCTCTCACTCTCAGAAATAAATAAAAAATTTAAAAATTTTTAAAAAAACTGCTTCAGGTCTTGGATCAAATACCCACCTCCTCAGGTTAGATGAACCCATCTAAAATGCCCTTCCACACCCCTACTCCATAAGTTTCCACTGTGTTTATTTATGTGATTGTGAAGATCTGTGCTATCTTATTAATATGTGATTTATTTGTGTATAACGTCTTCCTCCAAACACACTAGATTATATACCCCACGGGAGCTGGGCCTTCATCTAACCTCATGATGCTTAGCACCTAACACAAAGATGCACCTCAAATATTTTTCAAACAAGTTTGAAAAGAAATAAGGAGCTTTCTCTCTGCTCTCTTGACATTATCCTATTTATTTAATTTTCATATCACACCTCTGAGACATAGGATGTCATCTCCATTCAATTTCTGAGAATATCAGAGCACAGGGAGTCTAACAGCTTGCTCAAAGCCACTTAGAAAGAAATCACAAAACTCAGGTCAAGATCTAAAGTCTACCCTCTTTCCATTCCATTCTTCCACAGGGAAAACAGCCACAGGGGCAACAGGATCCCTTTGACATCATACCCCAGCTTGAAGAAGAAAACATTTTGTCTAAGGTATAAATAATCAATAACATCTTTACGGCTACTCCTCTCTCCTACTTTATTATTACTTTCAGAGAGGAAGTCACATTTTAACCAAAGTGAGTAATAAAGATATCGAGATGTATGCAAGAAAGTGATTTCAGAAAATAAGGTTTTCATTTCCTTTAATGACTCCAAAGTGGTAGCTAATTTTTTGGACTACATCTAGGGGATGATACAGTGGAAGTATTGAATTTACAGTCCAGAGAAGACAAAATTAGACTCTAGGAGAATCGCATCACCTCCCTGAGTGTCAATTTTCTCATCTAAAAAGGAAGATAACACCTACTTCAAAGAGCCACAGAGATAAGAGCGCTAATGAAGTCCATTAAGTTGTCTGTTGCCACTTTGACGTCATTGTCATCCCTTCTGAGGTGTCCTCTGCATTGCACAGAAGCCAGAATTCCCAAACTCCCTTCTCAGAATACCTTCCAGTTGGCTTCTGCCAGGAAGAATCAATTGTAGAAGATGTGGAGGACAGAAGGGAAAAGCAGCAGATTACCATGAAAGAGGCATTGTGACAGATGTGATGTCCCCAGCAGCTTCTGAGCAAACTCGGGCACATCACTTGATTCAGGGTTGTAGGACTTGTGAGCCTCTGTCTTCCTTCCCCGCTCCTTACAGAGCAGGCAGGGCTGCTCAGCGGGGCTCCATGGAGCTCTTCAGAGCCACAGCAGCTTGTGGTGAGGCCCCAGGCTGGTCAGTTCAGTGCTGCAGGCTGAGGTGATTACAAATGGATTTCCTGCCCTTTCCTCCCTCACACTTTCCGATAACTGCACAAATCTCTAATCCTCTGAATTCAGACTCTTTATGCTGGAATACATGGAGTGATTTCTGTTCGCTCCATAAAACGCCGAATCCTAGGAATGCCTGGGTGGCTCAGCCAATTGAACATTCAACTTTTGATTTTGGCTCAGGTCATGATCTCATAATTTGTGAGTTTGGACCTCACCTCAGGCTCTTGGCTGATGGTACAGAGCCAGTTTGGGATTCTCTCTCTCCCTCTCTCTCTCTGCCCCTCTCTTCCTCCCTCACGCACACACGTGTGCACACACTTTCTCTCAAAATATATAAATGAACATTTAGAAACAAAGAAATAGAGACTCAGTCCATTAAGCATGAGATTCTTGGTTTTGGTTCAGGTCATACTCTCACAGTTTGAGTTCAAACCCTGCACTGTGGATGCAGAGCCTGCCTGAGATTCTCTCTTGAGATTCTCCCTCTCTCTCTCTCTCTCTCTGTCTCTCTGCCCCTCCTCTGCTCACTCTCTCTGTTTCTCTTTAAATAAGTAAACTTAAAAAAATTTAATGAAACAAATAAAAACAAGCAAAAATCCCTGAATCCTAAACAATAGTAACAATGTGTGCTTATTGGGGCACCTGGGTGGCTTAGTCGGTTAAGCATCCGACTTTCGCTTAGGTCATGATCTCGCGGTTCATGGGTTCGAGCCCCACATTGGGCTCTGTCCTGACTGCCAGCTCAGAGCCTGGAGCCTGTTTCCGTCTGTGACTCCCTCTCTCTCTGACCCTCCCCTGCTCACGCTGTCTCTCTCTCTCTCTCTCTCCTAGAAATAAATAAAACATTAAAAAAAATTAAAAAACAAAAACAAAAACAAAGTATGCTTATTGACCAAGTCCTGCCCCAGCACAGAGCTGTTTTTAGCTCTGAATTCCTGCACTAGCCCTGCAAGGTTGATGCTGTTACTAGGTCCATTTAACCAATGATGAAACCGAGGTTTCAAGAGGTAACTTGCACACAATTTATAAGCACCAAAGTGAGGATGAGCTAAGTGTTCTGTTAGGATGCCATAGACCTGGTGGCTTAAACAACAGAATTTTATTTCCCACAGTTCTGGAGGCTGGAAATCCAAGATGAGAATTGCGAGTGTGGTCGCATTCTAGTGATGCACTCTTCTAGGCTGCAGACTGCTGACTTCTCAAAGTGCCCTCACATAGTGGACAGAGGGCAGGAGAGAGAGCTCTCTGGAGTCCCTTCCATGAGGGCAAGAATCCCATGACCTAATCACCTCCCAAAGGTCTCACTTCCTAATACCATCACAATGTAAGTTAAGATTTCACAATATGAATTTGTAGGGCGACACAAACATATAATCCATTGTAAACAGGAAAGCACATTATAAATAGAAAAGCAGTGTTTAAGGGGGCCTGGGTGGCTCAGTCAGTAAAGCGTCTGACTTTGGCTCAGGTCATGATCTCGCCATTCAGAGTTCAAGCCCTGCATCAGGCTCTGTGCTGACACCTCAGAGCCTGGAGCCTATTTTGGATTCTGTGTCTCCCTCTCTCTCTGCCCCTCCCCTGCTCAGGCTGTCTTTCCCTCTCCCTCTTTCTCTTGGTATCTCTCTCTCAAAAATAAACATTAAAAATAAAGAAAAAGGAAAAGGAAAGCACTGTATAGAAAAGATACATGGCTATATATTATTTTCTGGCAGGATTTCCCACAAGCATGAGAACAAACCTGTCCTTTCTCCTTTTGGGTTCAGGTCCTCAAAGTTCCTCCATTCTAGAGTTTTTCCAATCCTACTGACATTTTGGGTGGGATAATTCTTTGCTTGTAGGGGGCAGAGACTTTCCTGTGCACTGGAGAATGTTTCACAGCATTCCTGGCCTCTACCCCCTAGATACCTGAAGCATCCCTACAGCTATGGCAACCCAGAATGCCTCCGGGCATTGTCAAATATCCCCTGAGGGGCAAAGTCCACTCTCCATGTGCCCCCTTTCTGAGCCACCATGTTCTGGAGCTGTCCTGGCAGAGAGTTATCCTCCCATATGACACCCTCACTAGTGTCTGTGCTAACAGCAGACAGGGTCTGTAGGCTAATCATAATTTAACAAAACCTGCGAAAAAGATGCAGAGTGTTCTGTGCCATTTGGTTTACAAATCTTAAAACCTCCCTACAGCAAATATATGAAAAGATGCTCATCAACCTGTTCACATTTATTACATCAGAGATGTGAGCTGGAGTAAGAACAGAAGAGCTGATGAACTATTCTCAGTGTGTTCCTGCTGTGGCTTTTGCCTTATTAGAATGAGCCAAACTTTCCCAAATAGTGTTCCAAATTGTTTTATTGATTACAGTTAAAGAGTAAAAATCAGAGCACACTGTACGTGCAGACCCCAAGTGAGACACAGTGAAAGAGACCAAGAGGAAGCACATAAAGCCCCTGCCCAAAGCCACCAATCCTTTCTGGAAAGATCAGGAGATTTGAAAAGCTAAGAGAGTGTTCCTGAAATGTTCTTGAGTGTTCTCAGATGGGAACTCAACATCGTGGGCCCTAAAACAGAACAGCAAGAGAGAAACAACTCTGAAGGCATCATTGCCCCACATGCCAGCAGCTCGCAAACAACATCATGGCCCTGTGGCCCCTGTGGCCAACTTCCTGTGGTCCCACTCATAGGCAACAGGACTCTTACTCTCCACATGCAAAGAACTGACGATCTCCTCTCCCTACTTAGTCCTACTTATTTAAGCTATCTACCCTCTCCTACAGGACAAGGTAAGCTGTGCCCCAGTGCAAAGCAGAGAGGACTACGGATTGTTGGTGCTCCCTCATTCACTTAACATCAGCCACCAGGGCTCCAAGTTCTTTGAACTAAAGACTGTATTATTCAAGTCTCAAAGCCAGTGAACACCCAGTATGTTTCTCAAACTAACTAACTGAATGAAAGTTACTGGGATGGACGCTGATTGTACTGGATCTGAATATGAGTGCGGGGGACAGTGTGGTGCAGAAATCTGACTTTTAACAACTCCTTGGGGGAACATTTTTGCACGTAATGTTTAACATTTTTATACAGTATGCACTTAATAAATAGTTTTTAGTCATTTTAAGCCAATTCTGATTAAATCAAGTGAATCCTTCTTTGAATGCTAAAGTATAAAGAGTTGTCGAGTTGAAAAGGGATGAGTTTTTCAAGCTTGGCATTTCCCTTCCATAAAACCTCTGTGATTTGGGTAAAAGCAGAGTAGCTTCCAAATTAGAGAGCGGTCTGAAAGGACTTTAGAAATGGATATGAAACATAATGGCAAATAGCCCCAAATTCCAGTAGATTTCGCAATTTAAGTCTGACGGCTGGGCAAACTATTAGTCAACTGTATTCCTTTGAGATGTGTTGGAGAGCAAATAATTATTAAAAATATCACTTTCCTAATTTCATTTTAGAGGATCCAAATTTCCTTCTACCTGGACGTCTGCCTGGAGCAATAAAGTCATCTCTGTGACAGCCCTCTGAGGGAGACTGCTATGTGGGTGCAGGTTTTTTTTTAACATGTATTCATTTTTGAGAGACAGAGAGAGACAGAGCATGAGTGGGAGAGGGGCAAAGAGAGAAGGAGACACAGAATCTGAGGCAGGCTCCAGGCTGTCAGCAGAAGTCGACATGGGGCTCAAACTCACTAACCATGAGATCATGACCTGAGCCAAAGTCGGAGGCTAAACCAACTGAGCCCCCCAAGAGCCCCTATGTGGGGTGCAGTTCTAAGAGCACCCTTAAGTTATAAGTTATAAGTTTTATAAGTCTTAGTTGAAAGTTGAAAGGGGAGAGGGGAGATGGGCATGGAGGAGGGCACTTGTGGGGATGAGCACTGGGTGTTATATGGAAACCAACTTGACAATAAACTATTTGTGGAAAAAAAAAAAAAAGAAAGTTCCCAGGAATGTTCAAACTCACAAAGGATGCCCTGCAAATTATGATATCGATGGGGAAAATAGCAGTGTTTCTTTAAACCAGCCCTAAGAGGGAGCACCTGAGTGGCTCAGTGGGTCTGACTTTGGCTCAGGTTATGATCTCAGAGCTCATGAGTTCAAGCCCCACGCTGGGCTCTGTGCTGACAATTCAGAGCTTGGAGCCTGCTTCCCATTCTATGCCTCCCTCTCTCTCTGACCCTCCCTGCTTATGCTCTGTCTCTTTCTCTCTCTCTCTCTCTCTCTCTCTCAATCTCTCAAAAATAAAAATAAGTAAACATTAACAAAATAATAAAATAAACCAGCACTAAAAGGAAGATGGCTAAAATAAAGGAAAATAAGATTTTCAGCATACAACAAACAGAAGGAAATAGATTTAAAACCAGTAAATAAACATTGATTAGTCTTTATTGGTAGGTTGTTAAATTAAATTTATACTGAAGGGATGAAATTTTCAGAAAATGGTACGCTGAAGGCTTCATTTTAAATTATAAATTCTCATCTAAAGAGAAAATTGTCTTAAAGGCCCCATTTTATTACTCAGCACTGTTTCACTTTATGGAATATTTTGCATTATATTTTAATTAAAGTTATAATTACAGAACTAAATATAATTAGCTTCTTTCTTCAAAAGAAATTGGAAGTGAACTTACTTTATTAAATTTTCAATTTGTTTCCTGCAGTGTTACATACTTTATTCTAATTAATTGAAGGAGAGCTCATAAATATTTTATCAACATGGGAATATGATTAAAAACTCAGAAATTTTACCCTTGATTTTTAAAAATTTTATACCCCTACTTTTTTGCTTGTGCTCATATATATGCAGATGAAGTAGGATGAAGTCCCTTGATACACTCCCTCTTGACCTGATGTTTAGCATCTGGGTTAGTGGAGGCATTTATTTCTCCATTTTTTTTCCTTTGGAGTCAGCATTTTGAAGTCATTCTGAAGGTTTCCCAAAGGAGGAAAGGAAATGGTCAGATTTTATTTATTCTTACTGAATGAACACATTAGTGGATATGAGATATCACTGCCAGATGTGGTATTTCTGTCTGAATCCCTCCCCCTCCCCCCACTAAACCCTCCTGAAAAATAAATTACTCAGGTACAGGTACTTCATTTGTTTTGTTGGCTGTCCATCCACAGCACCAAAAACAGCACCCAGCATAAAGGTCATGCTCAGTAAATGCTTACTGAATGAATGAATGCACCCAAACTTCCCAAAATGTGTTCCCTTGAAGGCTAGTTCTGAATGATAAGCAAGGGTACATACAACATGATGATTTGACATACACAAGCATTGTGAAAGATTCCCACCTCTCATCTAGTTAATTAATGTATTACCTGACATATTTCATGTGTGTATGTTAGAATATTACAGTTCTATTTTCTTAGCATATTTCAGTTATGTAGTACAGTGTTACCAACTATAGTCAGCATGTTTTACTAAAAATTTCTGAACATTTTCACATTTATCAAGCTCTCCTTATTTCCCTATCCCTCAGATCCTATAGCAACCACTTTTCTATTCTCTGTTTCTGTGAGCCAAAAACAACCAAAAGAAGTCAAACTCATAGAAACATATTTAGTTTCTTGACAGAAAGACTTTCAAGGGAGTCAAATGTGTAATGTTACCCATTGTGATTTAACCAGGAACATTTTTCCCCTAGTGGATTTCTCCTGAGACTAGTATTCTGAAGAACATACATTGGGCAATGCTGCTTGTACGTCTTTGGAAAAATATTTTAACCTTAAGCACTTGACAGTGCAGTAAGATATGTCTCTCTGTTCATGTACATCATCATCACAAAATCTTGGTGCAAGGCTCCCTTTTGATCATCTGATCAACTGATTCACCTTAACTCCATTCAGTCTCTGATTTCTGGACATGAAACCATATCCATGTGTTCAGCGTGTATATTTTTGTTCACATTTACTTATGCTCAGCTGGAAAAGGAGTAGAAATGATATGGAAAGAAGTGAGGCCTCTCAATATGCCTTTTTGTATATAGTTTGACTTTCTGAAGATTTATATATATATATGTATATGGAGAGAGAGAGAGAGAGAGAGAAAGGGGGAGGGAGGAAGACAGATGCAAGGAGAAAAAGACTAAAACTAAAAGCATACTCAACTGCATAAATTCAATTGTATTTCAAATGAATATCATAATTATCCTTCAGTGATGTAGAAAGAAAGAAAGGATGAGTGGGAGAGAAGAAGGAAAGAGGGAAGGAAAGAAGGATGAACTAATCCAAGTAACTGACTATATACTTTCAATTTGTGGCAGAATGGAGTAGGGTTAGGTGGGGTGAAGACAAGAAATGCAAGCAAATCCTCAGCAGTTTTTAATAAGAGCTGTTTTTTGTATGGTATGGGCAAAGCAATTTTTAAACTATTTTAAATGGACTGTAAAATTGAGCAATTGAATAAATTTGGGAACAAGGTATTCCAGTGAGGAAGAAGGTACGTAAAGACATGAAATGGGAAAAGACAAGAAAGAACCCTGGAAATATGATTTGGAAATTGGGGCCATTGATGTAAATTTCAAAGATCTGTATATGAATGAGCATATCCATTTTCACGTGTACATGGTTAAGCATATATGTATGTAAGCATAGGTACAGAAATGTGTGTGTACATCTATATAATTCCCAGCTCTGAGCATTGAAAGGGCCAAATGCCACAACCCAGTAGCAATTAGCACACATTTAGAGCTAGGTGTCTAAATGATTCCTGACTTAAAGGAACCTGGATCCTTAAAGCAATGACTGATATCAGGGCTTAGATGAATAGGTACAAGAAAAAAGAAGGAATTTACTATTCCATATGGATAATAGATATGAATGAATGAATGAATGAATGAATGAATGAAAATAGAAGACTCTTGAATATGGCATAATGCTATGTGCCATTCATAAATGTGGAATGAGGACTGGGTTAGAAAAACCAGCATTTTTGCCATCAATTATGAATTGGATTTATGAATAGATACTAAAATATAGGGAGATAACTTGATGAGGAGCAGAATATGTACGTGCTCTTAAAGTGTCGCTCACAGATTGTTTATATGTTGCAGGGTAAAAATATTGGTTGTCCAGCGGAGAAATGAGATAGCACCTTGTTTACTGATCAAAATTAATACCTCAAACACAAGCCGATGGGTGTTCTAACTCTCACTGTGACATCCGAGAGGGATATGCCATCACCCATGCAGTGTTCTGGCCAAGAATGTATATCCTGAATCTAATCATAAGGAAACATTAGACAAAGTCCAAACGAGTAACATTCTATTAAAACATGGTATGGAGGAGGACTATAGTTTTGGGGAGGGGTTGTTCATTTGTTCTTTGGTTTATTTCTTTTTACCTTTTGAGTCCCCCTTCATCCACTTCTCTGACTACCCATCCCCCAGCTCTGACAAGCACCAATTTCTGCATCTATGAGCTTGTTTTCTCCCCCACCTTTAGAAAACAAAAACTTTCTAAATTCCATGTATAAAAGAGATCATACAGTATTTGTATTTCTCTGTCTGACTTATTTCACTTACTAAAATGTCCTCAAGGTCCAACCATGTTGTAGGAAATGATAAGATTTACTTCTTTTGGAGGGCTAAGTAATATTCATTCGTGTGTGTGTGTGTGTGTGTGTGTGTGTGTGTGTGTACCATTTATCCATTGATGGACACTTAGTTTTTTCCAAATCTCAGCTATTGTAAATAGTAATGCAGTGAATGTGAGGGTGCATATATCTTTTTGAGTTAGCATTTTCATTTTCTTCTAATAATTAACCAGAAGTGAAATTACTGGATCTCATGGAAGTTCTTTTTTTTTTTTTTTTTTTTTTTCATTTTTAAGGAACCTCCATGCTGTTTTCCATAGTGGTCCCACCAATTTACATTCCCACCAATGGTTCACAAGGTTTGCTTTTCTTTCATCCTTGAAAATACTTGCTATTTTTTGACTTTTTGATATTAGCCACTCCAACAAGCATAAGCCAATATCTCTTTATGGTTTTGATTTGTATTCCCCCTCATGAATATGATATTAAGCATCTTTTCATGTACCTGTTGGTCATCTGTATGTCTTCTTTGGAGAAAATGCCTATTTAGATCTTCTATTCATCTTAGTCAAACTGTTGTTTGTTTGTTTGTTTGTTTTTTTGCCATTGAGTCATATGAGTTCTTTATAGGTTTTAGATATTAATGTCTTATCAGATATATGATTTGCTAATATTTTCTCCCATTCAGTAGATTGTCTTTTTATTTTGTTGATGGTTTCTTCTGTTGCGCTCAAGTTCTTTCGTATAATGTAATTCCACTTGTTTATTTTTGCCCTTGTTGCTTTTGCTTTTGGTAGCAAATTCAAAAACTCATTACTAAGACCTGTCAGGAGGCTTAATACCCAATGCATCTTCTAAGGGTTTTATGGATTTGGGTCTTACATTCAAATCTTTAAGTCATATTGACTTAAATTTTTGGACGGTTTAAGATACTGCTTGAGTTTCATTCTTTTGCATGTGGCTATCAGGTTTTCTCAACACAATTCATTGAGAGACTATTCTTTCCCCATTGTATATTCTTGGGTTCTTTTTCATAAGTTAATGTTATGTCATAAAATTTTTTATTTTTTATTTCTGGGCTTCTCTATTTTGTTCCATTGATCTATGTGTCTGTTTTTATGCTAAGACAATACTGTTATAAATACCATAGCTTTGTCGTATAGTTTAAGATTGGGAAACCTGGTACCTCCCTCCTTGTTCTTTTTCAATACTGCTTTGACTATGTGGGCTTTGTGTGTGTGGTTCCATGCAAATTTTAGGATTACTTGTTCTATTTTTTTGAAAAATGTCGTTAGAATTTTTATAGGAATTGCAATAAATCTGTAAATTGCTTTGATAGTATGGACATTTTAACAATACTGATTCTTCCAATCCATGAGCATGGAATATCTTTCCATTTATTTGTGACTCCTTCAATTGCTTTTATTATGGTCTTGATCAACTGGGATTTATTCCAGGGATGCAAGAATGATTCAACATTTGCAACCCAGTCAATGCGATATACCACATTAACAAAATGAAGTATAAAAATCTTATGACGATCTCAATAGATGAAGAAAAAGCATTTGATCATCTATTTATGATAAAAGCTTGGGGAGCCTGGGTGGCCCAGTCAGTTAAGCATCCAACTTCAGCTCAGGTCATGATCTTGCAGTTCATGAGTTCAAGCCCAACGTCGGGCTTTGTGCTGACAGATCAGAGCCTGGAGCCTGCTTTGGATTCTGTGTCTCTGCCTCTCTATGCCCTTTCCTGCTCGTGCTCTCTCTCTCTCTCTCTCTCAAAAATAAATAAATATTAAAATCTTTAAAAAAAGAAATATTATTTATGATAAATGCTCAACAAAGTGGATATAGAGGGAAGTACCTCACAATAATGAAGGTCATATATAACAAGCCCATAGCTAACACTGTACTCAATAGTGAAAATCTGAAAGCCTTACCTCCCACCTCTTCTATTCAACATAATATCAGAAGTCCTAGCCAGAGCAATTAGGCAAGAAAAAGAAAGAAAAACCATCCATATAAAAAGAAAGAAGTAAAACTATCAGTGTTTGCAGATGACATGATATTATATGGAAAACCCTAAAGACTCCATAAAAAACTAAAACTAATAAATGAATTTAGTAAAGTGGCAAGATAAAATATCAATACACAAAAATCTGTTTCATTTCTATGCAATATAATAATTAACTATCAGAAAGAGAAATAAAGAAATTAATCCCATTTAATGATTATATCAAAAAGAATAAGATATGTAGGAATAACTTTAACCCAAGAGGTGAAAGACCTTTATACTGAAAATTACAGGACTGTGGGGATTTTTTTAGTTGTCAACATTGTAAAGAAACAAAAAAAGGCTGTGGAAATGTTCCATATTAAAGGAGGCAAAAAGACATAACAATTAAATGCAATACTTCACTTTAGAATGGGTCCTATATTAAAAAGAAAAAAGTGCTATAGAAGACATCTTTGGATCATCTGCTATGTTTGGCATATAATAAAATTGCATCCATATAAATTTGTGAAATTGATAACTTATGTAAGAGGTTATGTAAGGTTATGTAAGAGGATATTTCTATTCTTAGGAAATACATAGTGAAATATTTTTTAGGTAAATGTTCATGACAGGTAAAAATTATCCACAAATGAGTGCGGAAAAAGAAAAAGAAAATACTAAAGAAAAGGAAAGAAAGAGAGAGAAAGAGAAAGTACATACATATGCCAATGATAATGGAAAATAAATAAAATATTAACAATTGGTGAATCTGGATAAAGGGTCTCTGGGTATTTTTTAAGTTTATTTATTTATTGAGAGAGAGAGAAGCGAGGAGGGGAGAGATGGAGGGGGAGAGAAAGAATCCCAAGCAGGCTCCATACTGTCAGTGCAGAGCCCAACCCAGGCTCAAACTCACAAACCATGAGATCATGACCTGAGCTGAAACCAAGAGTCAGTTACTTAACCAAATGAACCACCTAGGCACCCCACATTATTCTTATTCTTAGTTAAAAATATTTTATTTAGACAACATTGTTCGATATTAGTCTATCTTATTTTAAATATTACTATCATTACTATCACTTATTCTGTTCTTATTTGAAATAATTTCTAAGTAAAATTCTTAAAATTAAAAAGAATGTATTTCCTAAAGGAAGAGTTTTTTGAGAATGGTGATAATACTGAAGCTGGGTGATAGGTATATAAGGTTCAAAATTCTGTTTATTTTGTGTATGTTTGAAATTTTCCACAATAAAGACATTTTTCATTTCTTAGAAATGGTTTGACTTCGGGGCTCCTGGGTGGCTCAGTCAGTTAAGCATCCGACTTCGGTCAGGTCATGATCTCACGGTTCGTGGGTTCAAGCCCCGCGTCGGGCTCTGTGCTGACAGCTAGCTCAGAGCCTGGAGCCTGTTTCAGAGTCTGTGACTCCCTCTGTCTCTGACCCTCCCCTGCTCACGCTGTCTCTCTCTCTCTCAGAAATAAATAAAATGTTAAAAAAAAAAAAAAAAAAGAAATGGTTTGACTTCTTATTGAATTTTGTTAAATGGCTGATTTCTTGTGCTGACCATGAGTCACACTTGTGAGATGTCATAAAAGTGACATCTTTGCACTAGATAAGTAAGTGTCCGTACCACACATAACATGCTTGCAAAACTAAAGCTTTCACAGTCCCCCATGATCATCTAGTCCAACACTAGGACTCTTATCTTTGCTTTTGTCCTATTAAGCCCATTCAGTCTTTCTCTCCCTCTCTCCCTCCCTGCCCTTCTCTCTGTCTCTTTCTGAAATTTAAAGACATTTGTTCTTCTGCATTAAGACACCTTTTCCAAGTAGTTCTCTCACTTTCTTCTAGGCTCTTCCATCCTTTCTTGTCACTTGTTTACTATTTCTTTATACCTCTATAGCATAACTACATTTTTCAAAACACCTTCATATACAGAGTCTCACATTATCTGTAACCCTCTGTGAATATATATATCTATATATGCGGGGGTCTCAAGAGAAAGCTATAAACATATATAACCATATTACAAAATAATATAACCATATCATATATATATAACCATGTGTATATATATGTATAACCATATGTATATATAAAACCATACCAACTTGCCCAACAAAGAACCTGGAGAGGAGGATGGTAAGTCCAATGTCTCCAGAAGAAGGTATTACAAACCAGTCCATTTTCCTCTATGCATACACTGGCCCAGGCATGCTACATCATGAAGTCTGGCACAAATGGCAAAATTATTCATGGTCCATGACTATTAATAGTTTCTGGTAAGCTTTTAAAGAACAGCACAAGGCCTGTTTTAAGCTTATGATCCACTTTGACAACCATGTCTTTTTCTGCTGTGACTGTGCAGAGCCCAACTTTCCCAGTTTTGGAGCTACGTCTTTCGCATTTGTCCGTATTGACTTCAATCCCATATGAAATATTTACATATGTTTATCACTTTGTCATCATTTAGCATGGCATCTGTTTGCTGAAAATGAGTCAGGTCTCAGCCACAGCAGCTTGTCAGAGTGGTGTATATGAAGGGAAGGGGAAATTGCCTTTTGGTGGGTTCCCTTAAAAGTAGATTGTTTTAGGGGCATCTGGTGGCTCAGTCGGTTAACCCTTGACTCTTGATTTTGGCTCAGGTCATGATCTCATGATCATGAAAGTGAGCCCCCCATTGACCCCCACCCTGACAGCTTGGAATCCTCTCTCTCTTTGCCTTCCTCACTCACATACTCTCTCTCTCAAAATAAATAAACTTTTTAAAAGTAGGTTGTTTTATACATTATTACCTGACATTTCATTATTTTATAGTTTCAAATATGGTTTTTGCATGTTTCTTCTCATTTCAGACTTAGGACAATGCTGTCAGATATGTAAAGCATCTTATTATCATGGTTGCGAATTTGGAATCTTGAAAGGTGAAATGATTTGGAAAAGGTCACACACAGGGCTGTGAGCCAGGTCTCCTGATTCTTAGATTCATGGTCTTTTCATCAAATATGGTCAGTCACAGCATTAAAATAAACACTAAAATGTGATGGCTTTTCAAAGACGCTAAAAACTAATTTTACAATTAAAAGAACAGCTACTATTTAGTGTGTATTTAAGTGTTAATTTAAGTATATAAAAGAATATTACACAATGCTTTCTGTAGCTCTGGAAATAAACTAAGTCTCAAAGTCCCAAGAGGCAGTAGGTAACCCCTTAATCAGAAAAAGGTGACTTAACTGGGATTCTGACACTCACCCATATCACCCATCCAGCCTATAAAAGCAGACAACAAGAGTTAGAGAGATTGGTTAAATCAGAATGATTTTGGCCTGAAAACCATCCCACAAGCCAAGTGAGAGTGTTTCTAAGGAGAGGTTGAAAGCTGATCATAAGGTGAGAAGAGTCTCATTCACTGGCAGACCCCTTTCAGGTCTACATAAAATTTGAATACCTCCCACCTCTCCCTTCCTCTACCTTATCATAGTACAGAGCTCAGTGGCAAGATTCTTAAAGAAATTTTACATATGCCCCCTAAATTTGGGAGCATATGTGAAAACAAGAAGCTGATATTTAATTCCTGTTTGAAGTTTCCTGAAGATGGGAGGGGAGGCTGGCTGGACCCAACCAGTACTGGGTCCCAAAAGGAGAAGAAAGGAAAGAACAGCAGTGAGAACAGCCTGCTCACTCAGCATGGCAAGATTTCCACACACCAGGTAACTTATGCACCTGGCTCAAACCATCCTGATGGTGCCATGCCCAAGATTGTTCCATGAGAGAAGCAAACCTAACAGAAACAGGTTGTAAGTGGGCCACAGAAGACAGAAGCTAGTCAGTTTCACCAAATCTTCAATCAGTGAGAACTGAGCATTTTGAATAATTGCTCCCAATGTTCCTGTCTTAGACCAAGTCTCCTAGAAGCAGATATTGAGACAAAGATTCAGATTCAGGGATAGAGAGTTCTCAAAAGAAGTCTATGGAGGAGGAAACAGAAGAGAATAGGGATGGGGAAAGAGTCAAGCTAGTCAAGACAAGTTAAATCATGGTGTAATCCATGGATGGAGGAGGGCTCTGTAGCATAAACTACGCAACTGAATTGTTCTCTCATGAGGCAGAGGGCTGATCTTCTCTATCCCTGTATCAATTAGTCAATGGCTGTTGGCAACTGGAATGAGACAGTGGGCTTAACCAAGGACAGTTCTGAGGAGAAGCAGTGACAGGGTGGGGAGACAGCTCTGAGGCATCCAATAATCAGGGTAACTAGGGAGTGTTTGAGCTAGATCGGTAAAGGGATCCAGGTGTGGAAGCAGCAGCATCTACTACACTATGCTTTCCTCTAAAAAGAATGTTCTCAGTATGTTCCAGTAGGTATATTAGAGACTTTGAGCACTACTGATTGTAGCCACTTGCTGATAACACAGCTTTAGGGGAGGGGGGCTTTTCTTTCTTTTCTTCCTCTCTTTTCCCATTACTTCATTAGTACCACCTAGAACCACCTCCCAGACAAACTCATTGCATCCCAATTCTTGTGTCAAGGTTATTTTGTGAGGGAAATCCAAATGCAGACAATTACCAAAATGAAATTACTCTTCTATCACTGAGTGTTACCTAAGCCATGAGCTTCAACTCAATAGCCTTAAGTATCAAGGAACTGAGAAATGTGGTTGGGGGGAAGAGGATAGAATAAAGCTCTTTCCGGCTTGTACCTCCATGGAATTTAGGTTGGTTGATAAAAATGACACCCATGAATTATCTCATGTAATCCTCACAGTGACTTTCTGAGGTGGGTGTAATTATCACCACTCTACAGATAGGAAAATAGAGGTTCACAGAAGGTAAGTGTGTGGTCCAAAGTCTCTCAGCTGGGATTCAAATTCAAGTCATCTGAATCTAAGGCCAACGTTTTTACCTGTCACACCACATCACCTTCCTTAAGGTTTCAGAAACATGATATTGATATTCATTTGCACATTTCTAAAATTATATGTAGTACAAAACTAAGTAGATAAAATTGAATATAGTGCTCCTAAAACAACTCTTAAGACAATGGTGGTGCGAAGTTCACTTTTTTTTATCTGATGAAGGGGCATTTTTTTCCTTTCTAATGTAGCCAAGAAGATGAAAAGGCCAGATAGCATGTTCTGTTTTTAAACTGACAATATTATTGATATTTTTCAAATTACTACAAGAAAGACCCAGAATTCACATGTTTTATTTAAGGCACTTCCTGCATTGTTTGGACATGACATTATTTATGTCAAAAAATGGTGTATTGGATGAACATTTATTCACCCAATAACATTTATTAGTTACAACCAAGCAGTTTTAAGACCAGAATAAAAGATTGGGGAAAAATGGGGAAATAAAACAGTGTCTTATTTCCCTGGCATTCTCTCCAACACAGAGAGATTTTGTTCAAGTTATAAACCACATTCTTGACATTTTCTCTATAGGGTCAACACAGCTCCCTAGGTGGCTGGCTACTAGGAATGACTATTAAATCAGCCAGGTGTCAAGCATACATGATCTCCTGTCTTCCATGCAGGAGATCATGCTGTATGGTAACTAGGGTACAATCACTGGTATCAGACAGTATTTTAAATGAGGACTTGACACTTATTAGCCATGCAATCATAAACCATTTATGTTCCTTAAGACTCAGTTTCTCCTAAATGAAAACTGGAAACAATAACAGCTGCTCCATAGTAGAGTTTGGGAAGCATTAATTGTGTCAAGAAGAAAAAGGGGTTACACGTATCTGACCACAAAGTAAGTACTCACTAAATGTTTTTACAATTAAGATAGAGTAGAAAAGGGTACTTTGAGGAACACAAACACAGTTCATTTTGCAAAGTTTTGGCCTATCCATTTCCAGTCTAAGACTGGCATGCCATACTTTCCTGGAGGCCAACAGCTAACTTGCATGCACAAATTCACCGTGCAAAGCACATTGGGATGACTGCATTACTGACACTGTTTATCTGGAATGATGTCATTTATAACATTCCCCTATGTGGTGCCTTTTGGGGATTAACCCTCTCCCCTGGGAAAGCAGCAGAGGTAGAAAGGGATTATAAACAGTAGGGAGAATATATGTCGATATGGAGCGCTGTAAACTTCCATTACTGTGGTTCTGGGATGACAACATAAGTCACAGGAAGGGAAGCTTCAAATGAATTACACAAGCCTTCCCCAAGAGGTGGCAATAAAACAGTGGAGTACCATTTGCCATCCCATATTTCATGTGTGCCAGATAAATTCAACTCAAGAATTTTATCCTCATTTTCCCATTTTAAGTCTCTTTCTTATTGCCCCCGCCATGTGACTCTGGGGGTTAGTTTTTTCACTTAACATATAATTACGAGTTATTATTGTTATAATAATAACTGAGTGCCTTTGCTGTCCTAGGGAAAGGCGTTGTCAAGCTGTGAGTGCAAGCTATGATGATTATTTTCACGGATACCTCACAAAATCACATTGTTTTCCTGTTATAAAGTATGGATAACAGAAAGCCAGGAGAAGAAATGTTTATTAAGAACCATGTGCAATCTCTCTTTAGCCAACACCATTATTTTATGTAAATTAAGAGTAAATGTTAATTGATTTCATGGTTGTTCTTGTGAAATGTTAATACTATAACAAGGAAGGAGATAAGGCAGAAACTCAACAAAGGAGAGCATAATAATAACAACATTATTATAACTATGATTATTATTTCTGTGTACCTTAAGCCATTCTACCTCTACTACCCCTTCCCCAACTCTTCTCCTATCCCCCACAGTCTGTGATGAGGCACTATGGATGGTAAGGTCATTAAGAATAAGTAAAAATGGCAACTGAGGGTCCCTTAGAGCAATGACAACATGGAAATTAGTATCTCTTGGATCAGTTTCACAGAGTAGTCTAACAAATGCATGTGATTAATTCCTGATAACCTAAGATCTCTCATTTTCAAATTAGAAATAAAATAACTCCTTTGCAGGCTTATTTTGAACATTGCACATAATGTGTATAATTTATCTAGCATAACTCCTGGCACATAGTAGACACTCAAAAATAGTGGCTGTAACTATAAGTATTATAATTAATAATATATGCTCACTGTTCCTAGGATGAAAACAATGATTAAAATCTATTTTTAATCCCCCCAAATTCCCTCTGATAGGATGTGATGAAGGCGTGATACTTTCTTTCTCAACATCCTCACTTCCATTTGCAGCCCATCTCATTCCGTTCACATTAGATGTTCTAGGACATCAAGGCCAGTTTGGAAAAGCTAACAATCTCAAGGAAACCTTCCAGCAACTCTAAGTGGAGTATGCTATAAGCTGTTGTAAATACACAAGAATCCAGGCATAAAGTGAGCTGTTCAACTCACAGTCAATTAGACCTCTGATTCTTTATATTTCTCCCTTAATCCCCACGGCTTTGGTTTTAAGCAGAGCTGGGTCATGTAGATTTTTAACAAAAGCTTCTCTGAAAATCCACAAGAGCTATACTCTCTGTGTTATTATGTAGCCTCTTTTATGACCTTATTATATAAGGGGTTTAGTTAAACAGGATTTTCTTTTCTCCAAATTAGCACAGAACATACTTTACTTTTTTTTATGTCTCAGCAAGGTTCTAAAATCCTTCTCACATTGTGGTTCATTTAGTCCAATTAGAATTCCATGAACAAAAGATGAACCACAATTTAAAAGAGAGAGAGAAAAAAAAGAGGAGGAGAGAAATACTAGGAATGTAAAATTGTACAGCCACTTTGGAAAACAGCTCGGCAGTTTCTTTAAAAAACTCTACATGCAACTACCATAGACCCAGCAGTTGTACTTCTGTAGAAGTTTGCTAGGGAAATCAAAACTCATGTTTATCAAAAAAAAACACCTGTACATGATTATTCACAGCAGTCTTATTTGTAATAGGTAAGAACTGGAATCAGCCCTGATACCCCTCAGCAGGTGAATAAATAAACAAAATAGGTGTGGCACATCCACACCATGGAATATGACCTACCAATAAAAGAGACAAACTACTGATACAAACAATATAAATGATTCTCAGGGAATTCAGTTGAGTAAAAGAAGCTAATCCCAAAAGGGTATACACTGGTGACTCCATTTTTGTAACATTCTTGAAATGACAGAATTTTTAAATGGAGGAGAGATTCGTGGTCTCCGGGGTCAGAAGAAGCAGGATAGCAAGAGTGAGCGAGCAGGTGTGGTTAGAAAAGAGCAACATAAGAGATCCTTGTAGTGTTGGAACCTTCACGATCGTGACTGTGATCATGGATACAAGAACCTAAACCCATGACAACATTGCATGGAACACAGAAATGAACATGAATAAAACTGGAGAAATCTGGATAACGTTACTCAGTTGTATCAGTGCCAATATTCTAGTTATTATTATCATACTATAGTTTGGTATAACTATAGTTAACCATTGGTGAAGATGTGCATGTAATCTTTCTGTATTATATCATACAACTGCATCTTAGTCTAGAATATCACAAAAATTTTCTATTAGAAAATAAACTAAATGAAAAAAAGAAAATAAATTAAATGAAGCCACTAAGAAAAGCCAAAAGAAAATATTTTTCCCATATATCATGCTTTTGTAGTTCTTCCAATTCTAAATAGGTCTTCTCTAAGCACATTCCTGTATCACCAGGGTTTGCTTACAGTGATTGTAGTGTTCTAAGTGTGGTATAAACAGCACATCATAGAGAGGATATGACTGCTGAGGTTGAGAATAGGGAGAAAAGGAAGGGAAACTGGTGTAGTTTTAAAAAGGCACCAAAACTAGGGATCTTCATGATGCTAGAATTGGCTGGTAACTTGACTATATCCCGGTTAATGTCTTAGTTGCAATACTGTATAGTTTTGCAAGACTTTATTTACTTGGAAAAACTGAGTAAAGAGTATAAAAGATCGCTCTGTATTGTTTCCTAAAATCATAAGTAAATCTAAAGTTATCTAAGACTAAAAACATAAGGGGAACCTGAGTGGCTCAGTCGGTTACATGTCTGACTTCAGCTCAGGTCATGATCTCACGGTTTGTGAGTTTGAGCTGTGATGACAGTTCAGAGCCTGGAGTCTGCTTTGCATCCTGTCTTCATGTCTCTCTGCTTCTCCCTCACTCACATTCTGTCTCTCTCTGTCTTTCAAAAATGAACAAACATTAAAAAAAATTTTTAAAGTAAAAACTTTAACAAAACAAGAAGCTGGGTGGGGAAGACCTGCCTCAACTTCTAAGCTGTTATAAAATGCTAAGTAATGGGGCGCCTGGGTGGCTTAGTCGGTTAAGCGTCCGACTTTCGCTTGGGTCATGATCTCGCGGTTTATGGGCTCGAGCCCCGCGTCGGGCTCTGTGCTGACTGCCAGCTCAGAGCCTGGAGCCTGTTTCAGTCTGTGACTCCCTCTCTCTCTGACCCTCCCCTGCTCACGCTGTCTCTCTCTCTCTCTCTCTCCTGGAAATAAATAAAACATTAAAAAAAAAAAATGCTAAGTACTCATAAAAATGAAATGAAGCAAACCAAAAATACCTAGATTCCAACCAAGTCTGGGAGGGTCACAATATGTTAAGATCCGTGAGTAAATACATTTGAAGTGATTTATGCTAGACTCCAAACCGTGCATCAGAAAATAATTAGTATATGACCTCTGGCATCTGAATATTTGGAGAAGTACACATATTTATAGTATGCATTTAGGTAAGTATTGCATTGTCCTCATGCTTTGGCTTTCCAAAATTTATCCATACATGACAAAAATCCCAGAGTCCTTCTTGATTGTTCTCTTTCTTTCACATAACGTGTTCAATCTATCAGTAGGTTCTGTTGTCTTTGCCTTCAAAAATATATCCACAACATGACCATTTTTTTCATCAATTCTACTGTGACTGCGATCTCTCATCTGTAATATGTTAATCACCTTAGAAATGGCTTCTACAATCTCTCAGTTACTTTACAGTCTATTTTCTTTTCATCTTTTTATTTGAGAGAGAGAAAGTGAGTGGGAGAGAAGGGCAGAGGGAGAGAGAGACAGAGAGAGAGAGAGAGAGAGAGGGAGAGAGAATATTAAGCAGGCTCTAAATTCAGTGTGAAGCCCGATGCCAGGCTTGATCCTATGACCCTGGGATCATGACCTGAGCCAAAATCAAGAGTCAGAACTCAACCAAGTGAGCCACCCAGGAGCCCCTACAGTCTATTTTCAACACAGCAGCTAGAGTGGTTCTTTAAGACATAAGTCAGATTATGCTATCCCTCTCTTCAAAACCTCTCAATAGCTTCCAAACACAAAGAAACACAATCATGGAAGTAGTAAAAATTCTTGCCAGTGCTTTGATGGCCTACATAACCTCCCATTGTACCTCTCTAACCTTGTGTCTTCTACTCCCCCTTGCCCCCATCCTTCACCTCCAGTCTTACAAGTCTCTTTGCTGATGTTCAAATATGCCAGTCAAATCCATGCCTCGGGCCTTCTGCACTGGCTATTGCCTCTATCATGAATGCTCTTCACGATATCCACATGACTAACTTCACACCCCACCACTTAGAGGTTTACTTAAATGTCATCTTTCCACAAATTCCTTGTTCCCTTTCATGCTTTTATGTTTCATGTTTTTGCCGTCTGCAAACTATTTATCAGTCACCTCCATTAAATGTGTATTTTGTTCATAGCACAAAAGGAGTATTGCCTATGACATAGAAGGCACTTTGTATTTATTGAATAAACTAACTAAATAACTGAAATGAATGAATACAGCATTTCCATAACAGGAAAAATTGGTTAAAACTTTTACAAAATTCTCTTCCTTTGGGTCTAAACCACATCCCCCTCCATACTGCCTATTCCTTTCCATGCAGTACAGCTCCTTCACCAAGTTCATAAACTCCTTCACAACACCCACTGCTTCATTTTTGTTCTAATTGCCCCATAGATGGTTTGTGTTCTCGAGTAAATTAAGAGCTCAATAATAAGAGTTCTAGTTCTTCAATCCTCCCCCATTAATGGCAGAGAACAAAGCACACTGCAGGTGTTCTAGACATACATACTTCACTTATTTTCATCACTGGATTTCATGATCCCTCCTGTACTGTTCTCACTTTCATATCTATTTTATAATGTATTTTAATCTTAGGATGATTATGTCTTTTTTCAAATGTAACTGAGTGCCAATAGCTCTCTGGCTGCTCAAAGTTTTCCACTGATGTGATTGACCATATAACCTTGTACATCCACCCCACTCACATTCCCCAACAGAAGACTCTCTCACCTCATTCTTGCCTTTAGTTGACTTGGAAAGTAAAGGCAGTCGTCAAGAATATTTAAGTCACAAATGAAAGAGATTTCATGGGAAGTTCATTATCAAAGAAGGGGAAAATATTTTGCCACTCACAAAAACAAGGAAAGGTTTCTATGAAATGGTCCTGGCTGTGGGGATTTACCTCGCCATGCATAATGACTGAAGCAACCATTTTCACTAGACTTTAGAAATGCAGATTCAGAGAATTCATTTTAGAGCATATCAGAAACTTAGCTTTTTATCTGACTGTTTCTATCCTTAAATGTCAGTTCGAGTTTAAAGCCCTTGAATATTGTTTTATGTAGAGTCCTTAGAGATAACTCTGTGTATTGCAGATTGGGTTTGTATAGCACTGAGTTTGAAGAAAAGGATGAGGGCAGTAAGAAAAACTATAGGGAATGAAAATTCATTGAAGAGACTGTGCTGATGGATGAAGGGGCCAGGGAGGCAAAACAAATGACATATTTATAAAAGGTAATAAAATGCAATGAATACCACGGGTGAGGGAACCTTAACAATTAATTCTTTCACCCTCTTTGAGTAATGCAGGCACCATTTTAGGACTGCATAAAATGGTAAAATAAGTTGCCCATGATTGCACAGTGGTTAAGGACAGAAATGCGATTAGATCACAGCTACCTTATCTCTCTCCCAATTTATTTTCTTTAACATAGGATTCCTTAGGCTTAGCAGCACTAATATTTGGGGCCAGATTATTCTTTGTAATATGGGTCTATCCTCTATGTTGCAAGATATGTAGTATAGCATTTCCTTGGTCTCTTTCCATTCATGCACCCCTCCCCAGATGGAACAACCAAAAATGCCCTCAGACTTGCCAAATGTTACATGCAGGCAAAATCTCCTCCCCACTAATGAACTATGGTGTCAAACTACTACTGGACATGATCAATGAATGAGAACCACTGATAGGTTTCCACTTCCAGTGCAATGATCTAAGATTCTATGGCCAGTAAGTGCTCATGCTGGTCAGAATTCTGGCTGAAGTGACAAAAGTCCGTGTGAATCTAATTTAAACAATGTCACACATGAACAAAGCACAAAAGGCAGGCAGTGGGTGGGCTGGCACTAGATGGCCACTAGGATCTTCCCACTGATCCTTTTCTTGTTACTCTCTTGTCGGCCTTATATTCTCAAGCCATTCATCTGGGAGTGCACACAACCCCACAGACTTGGAGTCACTTCCCTATAATTCAATCAATACCCAGGGGGAGAAAGACTAATCCTGCTACCTCCAGCCAAAAAAGTCCTAGAAGGATCATGATTGGCCCAGAGTGAGCCGTGTATTCAACCCTATGGGTAGGGTATCAGCAGCCCTGCTTTCACTAGAATGGGAGGTGTGGGGGCGGAGGTGAGGGATATTGATCAGCAGCATAGTAACAGCAATGATAATAAAATGTACTCAACAGTGCTGTGAAAATCACTAGAAATATCTATTTTAATTTTCATTACCATTCCCTTTAAATCTGTTATATGTTACTAGTTAGGTTGGAGGCCTGTTCAAACCATATGGAAAGTTAATGCTCTGGGTGCCCAATTATTTTTTTTAAGTTTATTTATTTATTTTGAGATAAAATGAGAAAGTGAGAGGGGGAAAGGCAGAGAAAGAATCCCAAGTAGGCTCTGAACTGTCAGCACAGTGTGCTGTGGAGCTCAAACTCATGACCTGTGAGACCATGACCTGAGCTGAAACCAAGAGTCAGATGCTTAACTGACTGAACCACCCAGGTATTGGGTGCCCAGTTTCTTAGCCTGGGTAATTTTGCTGTCGACCAGGCCCAGCTTTGCACAGGGTCCAGGATAAGATTATAAGTGGAGGCCCACAGACCATATAGCTAAATATTTAAATCTCACTAAATATTAAATCAATATATTCTTTCTTTCTACACTGACAAATATATCCTGATAAAGATATAGAAGGACAAGTTTGAGTTCAGAATTCTCAAAGTCCTTGGTGTTCTGGAGCAAAAGTGGTAGCATGAGGGGAGCCATTCTCCAGCCCCCAAGCACTGGTCTGCTCATCCTTCTCTCATCGTGAGGGCTGGTGCATGCGTGCCTTATCAGGACTCGCTGCAAATAATTGCCCTCAAATATCCTGCACGTGTAGGGCTTCCATACTGGCAGCGTGGTCTATCCCACACAAGATAGATTCAGTTAGGAGCTCCTGCAGGCTCTGAAAAAAGAAGCTGACCATTTGGGCAGAGAATTCTAGGTCTAGGTACCAACAGCTTGTTCTAGATGAAGGTGCACGAGCTTCTCGGAGACCCATCTCCCTAGCCACACGAACTCTTACCCTGTGGACAGCCTCTAGAGGTGGGCTGGGCCCAGGGACACCTCTTGCTAAGACCTAGGGGTAGTACTAGGTGGAGCATGATATATATTCTGAATAAAACTTATGTCATCTATGAAATAGAAATTAAAAATAATGTACCTGTGGGGGGCAAATACAGTTAAGGGTGCTCCAAACCTATTCAGCTTTGTACCAAATCAATAACAAAACAACAATTGGTACCTTGAAAGATAATGTGAACAAATGAAGAAGGCAGCTCAGTGAGGCTGCCTTCGACACATTAGAAATGAGCAAGAAACAATACAATACCAGTGCTGGCTTGTGGGCAGAGTCCATGCACACTGAAAGGAAGTTCTAAACCAGCAGGGCTGCTACTAAGGTGGGCATAGGAGGAAGTGCACCTGTTACAAGACAGGAGCTCGGCAAGGTTGATGGGGCGGGAGATGGATGCAGACATGTATTTTCAATTTTATTTAAAATGGAAATGACAAAGAAAATAAATAAAATAAATAAAATAAAATAAAATAAAACAAAACAGAATTGCAAAGTCTCCTGAATGCAGAGCAGAGAACTAAAGGCCTTTCTTTTTCGTACGGAAAGTTCTCATTATTCCCATTGTTGTAGCTCCCTTACCTACAAAAAAAAGCACACTTGACTCCAACATCACTTTGTGTTTAAACTGAACTCATTCCCTATTTACACTTGCATGTGAACTAATTAATGTTGTGAGAAGACATGTAGTAGCAGCACAAACTCCATAGCTCATTTATCTTTATTATTAAAATAGTGATTTCTTTGTTAATTATTGAAAGAATGAAACACAGCGTGCATGTAGGGAAAGGATATAAAAAGCACACTGAATAGGTGTCATTCAAATGGGACCTTGAACAAGGAATAGAATTAGTGTGGCATGAAATTGTGATTTCATTTGGGTGACAGACTGTGTCCTTTAAGTAACTTGTTACAGTTGTGTTATCTCATTATCGGCAAAATTTAGGTTGTATTCGTCTTCCCTTAGGTAACTGTACCTCATCCAGAGCTTGCCATGAGAGGTGTTCAATAAATGCTAAAGAAAATAAATAAAATCTAAGATCTAGAAGCCACAATTGTGTACTCAAAATCAGTCTATTTTTAAAATTTTTTTAAATGTTTTATTTATTTCTAGGAGAGAGAGAGAGAGAGAGAGACAGTGTGAGCAGGGGAGGGTCAGAGAGAGAGGGAGTCACAGACTGAAGCAGGCTCCAGGCTCTGAGCTGGCTGTCAGCACAGAGCCCGATGCGGGGCTCGAACCCACGAACTGCGAGATCATGACCTAAGCGAAAGTCAGACGCTTAACCGACTAAGCCACCCTCAAAAATCAGTCTTGAATGATGAAAATTAGATGGCAATCTTGTCTTTTATTTTTCTTTTTTTGAGAGGTAGGGTAGGAGTAGAGGGAGAAGGAGAGAGAGAATCTTAAGCAGACGCCATACCCAGCTAGGGGCCTGATACAGGGCTTGATCTCAAAACGGTGAGATCAGGACATGAGGGGAAATCAAGAGTCAAGAGTTGGACGCTTAACCAACTGAGCCGCCCAGGTGCTCCAGTGGTCCCATCTTTATTACCCACCCACTCTTTCCTGCCTTTGAAAGCCTAAATGTAGCTGTTCTCGTTCTTCCCATTGTTGTAGCTTCCTTACCTACAAAAAAAGCACATTTGACTCCAACATCACTTTGTGTTTAAACTGAACTCATTCCTTATTTACATTTGCATGTGAACTAATTAATGTTGTGAGAACACATGTATTAGCAGGACAAACTCCATAGCTGTAGAAAACAGAAAACAAAAAGAGAACATAATAATCTCGTATATAATTATAAATATAATTATTCACTATATACAATATAATTATAATATAATAAATATAACAATATATAATACAATAAACAGCATTAATATAGCATATAACATTTATATAATGTTATATTTTGTGTTTTATAATAATATATAAACAGTATATATTTTATAATAGTATAATTATACTATATAATTATTATGTAATTATACATAATAAATGTGATTACATATAATAATTATGTTATTACTGTTATGGCAATTTGAGAAAATAAGGCATGAAGCTAAGTGCATAATGTCCATTAGCTCACTCAAAAACCATCCCGAAGATAAATGGCAATACTTTATTTTTTAATATAGTTTATTGTCAAGTTGGTTTCCATATAACACCCAGTGCTCATCCCAACAAGTGCCATCCTCCATGCCTATCACTCCCCCTTCCCCTCTCCTCCATCCACCATCAACCCTTAGTTTGTTCTCAGTATTTAAGAGTTTCTTGTGGTTTGTCTCCCTCCCTCTCCTTAATTATTTTTTTCCCCTTCTCTTCCACTATGGTCCTCGGCTAAGTTTCTCTTGTTCCGCATCTGAGTGAAAACATATGTTATCTGCCTTTCTCTGCCTGACTTATTTCACTTAGCATAATACCCTGGAGTTCCATCCACGTTGCTACAAATGGCCAGATTTCCTTCTTTCTCATTGCCATGTAGTATTCCATTGTATAGATAAACCACATCTTCTTGATCCATTCATCAGTTGATGAACATTTAGGCTCTTTCCATGATTTGGCTACTGTTGAAAGTGCTGCTATGAACATTGGGGTACATGTTCCCCTATGCATCAGCACTCCTGTATCCCTTGGGTAAATTCCTAGCAGTGCTATTGCTGGGTCATGGGGGAGCTCTACTGTTAACTTTTTGAGGAACCTCCACACTGTTTTCCAGAGGGGCTGCACCAGTTTACATTCCCACCAACAGTGTAGGAGGGTGCCTATTTCTCCACATCCTTGTCAGTATCTATAGTCTCCTGATTTGTTCATTTTAGCCACTCTGACCAGTATGAAGCGGTATCTTGGTGTGGTTTTGATTTGTATTTCTCTGATGATGACAGACATTGAGCATTGTTTCATGTGTCTGTTGGCCATCGGCATGAGCAGACACTTCTCCAAAGAGGTCATCCAGATGGCCAAAAGATACCCTTATTTTGTAACAGAAGAAGTTGATGCTCAGAGAGGTTAAGAAGTTGTCCAAGATAGCAGAACTGAGGTGATGGAACTTACTGGCAAATTATGTGAATGTAAATGTCTCATCTATAAAATCAAGACAAATATTTTCTCTGTAGACCTTACACAACCATTGTGAAGTTGATGTGAGCTGCAAAAAGCATAAGAAAATATTAATTTCTTACATTTGCAAAGGACATTAGAAGTTTTCAAAGTGCTTTCTCATGCATCGGGCATTTAAAAAGCCCAAGGGGTCTCTGCAAATATAAAGTATTATAAATCTCCTATGCTGTTTTTAATCCCTTACATGCTTTAGACACTACAAGATAATAATAGTATCAACAGCTAATATTAAAAAATGCTAAGCTCGGTGCTAAGAGGTTTACACTGATTGTCTTAATTTATACAGAAAAGAAAAAAGAGGTTATTTTTCTTAATAACCCACTTTATAGGTAAGAAAATATATGGAAATTAAGCAATTTGTATAATTCAGTTTTATACATTAGCATGTCAGGGTTTAAACTTATAACACTACTTAAAAATAACTTATTTTATAACAGAATTCATCCAAGATGTCTTGATTATAACAATGTAGAATTCAATGTATGTGTACTCATCACTAATTATGATAACCCATAAAATACAGAATTTGGAGAGGAGGTGCTTAAGTTTTGAATAAATTGTGTCCTGTAAAGCATCCCACACAAAAGATACTTAGCTGGATTCTCTTGAAAAATTCTGTGTGTGACAATCATTTCTGTTAAGAAGAACTCAATTTGCCCAATAGCAATAATACTGTAGAATTATATATTTGCAAGTAAAACATTTGTAAATAAAATCACACCATGAATGCACTGGTTAAAGCAGTTCATCTTTAAAGCAGGGTAAATTAAGAATTTTATATGGGGTGCCTTGGTTTTTCAGTTGGTTGAGTTACGACTCTTGATTTCATCTCAGGTCATGATCTCACAGTTTGTGAATTTGGTTCATGAGTTCAAGCCCCTTGCTTGGGATTCTCTCTCTTCCTTGCTCTCTGTCCCTACCCCAGTCATGCGTGTGCATGCATAAGTGCGCTCTCTCTCTCTCAAAATAAATAAAGCTTTAAAAATTTTTGTAAAATAACAACCAAAATATAAATTACTCTTCAAAGCTGTACCATAAGTTAATATCATGTATCAAATTTTCTCAATGAGAATAAATGCTTTTTTACTAATCAATTTTAAACCACCTTTATATTTATACAAACACTGAGCAAATAGTACAGAAGATTCCCACGTACTCTCTCTACCCAGCCTAGAGCACAGTTATCCTTACTATTCATATGTTACATTTATCATAATTAATAAAGTAGTATGAATGTGTTATTATTAACTAAATACCATACTTTATTCAGATTTCCTTAATTTTATCTAATGTCCCTTTCTGTTCGAGGATTCCAGTCAGGATCCCATTTTATATTTAGTTGTCTGATCTTCTTGGGCTCTCTTGGCTGGGACAGTTTCTCAGACATTCTTTGTTTTGATGATCTTGATAGTTTTGAGGAGTATTAATGAAGTATTTTGCAGAATGTTCCTCTATTGGGCTTTGTTGAATAGTTCTCTCACAATTTTACTGAGGTTATAAGTTTTGGAGAGGAAGGCAATAGAGATGAAGTGCTTTTCCCATTACATTATATTAAATGTACATATGATCAAAATGATTTGTGGCTTTTGAAATTGACCTTGATAACCTGGCTGAAGCACTGTTTGTTGGGTTTCAACACTGTAATTTTACTTTTTTTTCCTCACTTTTCCATATGGTACTTTTTGGAAGGAAATTACTATGCACAGCTCACACTTAAGGAATAGGGAATTTTGGTCTCCCCCCCTTTTTTTTAAAGATCACTTATTTTATTTTGAGAGAGAGATGAGGGGGGTGGAATTCTGGAATCCTCTGATCTCCTAAATTATTTTTAAATTTTTATATATTATGGCCACTTTCTATGTTGTAAAGTTCCATGGCTTTTGACAAATACATAATGCTATATATCCAGCGCTACAATATCTTACAGTATAATATCATAGCCCCCCAAACACCTTGTTCTTGACCTAGTCTTCCCTCTTCCCCATACCCTGTCAAACAACGACCTTTTTTATTGTCTCTGTAGTTTAACTGTATCTCAGAATATCATAATTGGAATCATACAGTTTATAGCCTTTTCAGATGCTTTTTTCATGTATCAAAAATGCATTTAAATTTTCTCCATATCTTTCCATGACTCTTTTCCCTTTTGTTGCCAAATAATATTCCATTGTATGAAAGTACATTCATATGGTTTATTCATTCATCTGTTGAAGCACATTTGGTTGCTTTCAGTTTTTGGAGCTATGAATAAACCTGCTATAAACACTTGTATCCAGGTTTTTGTATGTATATGTGTTTTCAACTTAACCAGGTTTTAATTTAATTAGGAGCAAAATTGCAGATTGCATGGTAAGACTATGTTTTAGCTTTGTAAGAAACTGACAAACTATTTTATAAAGTGGCCATATTGTTTTACCTTCTTACCCGTAGTGAATGAGAGTTCCTATTAGTCTGAATTCTTAATAGCATTTGGTGTTATCAGTCTTTTGGAATTTAACCACTAAAATTGATTGGTATATAGGAGGGTTATCTCATTGTTGTTTTAGTTGACCATTCCCTTGAGTGTTCCGATCCAGGAGCATAAACTACCTCTCCATTTATTTAGATATTTCTTGATTTCTTGTACTACAGTTTTATAGTTTTCCATATATAGCACAGATCATACATATTTTGTTTTCTCTCTAGTATTTTTTCTTTTGGTGCAAATACAAATTATATAATATATAATTTTTCAGTTTTGATAAATATTTTTTAATTTCATAATATTTTCAATTTTAACTTTCAAGTGTTCATTGTTGGTATACAACAAGAGTAATTGACTTCTGTATATTAATCTTGTATCCTACACCTTTCCTATAACCACTTATTAGTTCCACGAGTGTTTTTTTGTTGTTAATTCTTAGAAATTTTCTAAATAGACATATGCACGTATTATCTGGAAAAAAAGACAAAGTTATTTTTTTCTTCCCAATCTTTATACTTTTACTTCCTTTTCTTGTGTTATCACACTAGCTAGGACTTCCAGTAGACTGTTGAATAAGAGTGGTAGGAGAGAATATTTTGTCTTGCTCCTAATCATAGAAGGAAAGCACCCAGTTTCACACAATTAAATTTGATTATAGCTATGTTTTTGTCATATATTCTACATCAAGTGGAAGATGTTCTTCTCTATTCTTAGTTTTCTAAGAGTTTTATCATAAATGGACATTAAATTTTGTCAAATGCTTTTTCTGCATCAATTAATATAATCATGATTTTTCATTAGCTGGTTAATGTGATGAATCACATTAGTTGATTCTGGATTTTTTATGATGGACCAGTCTTGCCTACCCAAAATAAATGCCACTTATCATGATGTCTATTATTTTTACACATTGTTGGATTTAATTGTTAACATGTTGTTAAGAATTTTTGCATCTATGTTCATAAATATACAGTAGGCTATAGTTTTCATTCCTTATAACAACTTTCTCCGGTCTTGGTATTAGGATACTAAGGATAAACTTAGTATAGACTTGTCTCATAAAACGAGTTAAGAAAGGGTACTCTGTGCTTCAGTTTTTTGGAAGAGATTGTAGAGAATTGGTCCATTCTTTCCTTAAGTATTAACAGAATTCACCAGGAAGCCACTTGAGCCTGGTGCTTTCTTTTCTGAAAGGTTACTAATTATTTATAAATTTCTTTAATAGATACAGATCTAGATATGTAATCTATTATTCTTTTCAGGAGTTTTGATGGTTTGTATCTTCAAGGAATTAGTTTATCTAAATTGTCAAATTTGGGGCACCTGGGTGGCTCAGTTGGTTAAGCCTCTGACTTCGGCTCAGGTCATGATCTCACTGTTCATAGGTTCGAGTCCCGCATCGGGCTCTGTTCTGACAGCTAGCTGAGAGCCTGGAGGCTGCTTCAGATTCTGTATCTTCCTTTCTCTCTGACCCTCCCCTGCTCATGCTGTTCTCTCTCTGTCAGAAATAAATAAAAAAACATTAAAAAAAAATAATTGTCAAATTTGACAGCAGAGATTTGTTTGTAATATTCCTTTATTACCTTTTTACTGTCATGGTATCAATAGTGATGGCCCATCTTTTCTTTCTGATAGTAATGTTTGTCTTTCTTCTGTTTTTTCATGGTTAGCATGGCTTTGGGTTTATCAATTTTATTGATCTTTTCAAAGACCAGCTTTTGGTTTTTTTATTTTCTCTACTTATTTCCTGTTTTAAACTTTATTGATTTCTTATTTTTTTTACCTGCTTATTTTAAGCTTAACTGCACTTCTTACTCTAGCTTCCTAAGGTATAAGTTTAGATGATTGATTTCTTCCTTTCTAATATATGCATTTGATGTTATAATTTTTGCTCAGAGCACTGCTTTCACACTTTCCCACAAATTGGGTGAGTTGTATATTCCATTTCATTTAGTTCAAAATATCTATACATTTTTTGAAACTTCTTTGACCTATTTGTTATTTAAAAGTATGTGGTTTAGGTTCTAAATATTTTGGGATTTTCCAGCTTTCTTTTACTGACTTCTAGTTTATAACTTTGTGGTCTAATCCCATTTCCCCCATGTCAAATAAGGCTCTTATAATATTGTTTCCCTTGAAAATTAAGTCTTTGTTATGAAGAGTACATTAGGAGTATTTCAAAAGGGCTATTTTCCCCTTGTGCCTGAGCAAAACAGGAGGACTTTATCCTAGGATCATCATCGTGCAAATCTGGTGAGCTTCCCCAAGGTAAAATTCCCAAGTATGTGAGCATTCCCTTAAGTCAGGGCTCCAAAAAGTTTCAATTTAGTCCGCATTCAGCAATTCATTCCTACCGCTTTATGGCTCTAGTGTCTTCTTGATCTTTCCTGTATTCCTTTGTCTCTCCAGACTTTGAGACAATGATTTGCCTTCAACTCAGTTCTCCGATGGGTCTACGAAAAGTTATTGAGGGGTTCCTGGGGGGCTCAGTCAGGTAAACATCCAACTTTGGCTCAGTTCATGATCTCACATTTTGTGGGCTCAAGCCCCACAGTGGGTTCTGTGCTAAGAGTGGAGAGCTTGCTTGGGATTCTCTCTCTCTGCCTTTCTCTCTGCCCCTCCCCAACTTGTGAGCTTGCTCACTCCCTCTCCCATTCTCTTAAAATAAATAAATACTTTTGAAAAAGTTATTGATTTTCAGTGTGTTTATCTTTTTATTCTTGTAAGTGTGGGAGTGGCTGACAAGTGACTGTCTGATATGGCATATCAGAGCTGAAACTAGAACTTTATACTTTACCTTCTTAAAGTACCCATTTTTAAAATTCTTTTTGGAATCTTTTTTGTATATTTCTGATCCCAAGTCACAAAGCTCTTGACATTTAGTAAGGCTTAGTGAGAATGCCCTGGAATTGTACTCAGGTTTCTTTTAACTTCTAAAATTCAATCATTCACAAGTCTAAGAAAAGCTTATTACAAATAAGAATGCTGAAGGTGAAGAAGTTCAGTAACTTACCTTTAGCCACACAGCTAGTTCACCCCAGAGAAAAAGCTAGTATCTCTAGGGTCTTCTTCACTCATTGCTTCTGCATATTTCCAATGTGTAATTTCACTCTATAATATCCTTTCAAAATAATATAAGACAGTAAGACTGTAAACCTAGTGTAGTTTTTGTTAATACTTTATCTTGTTGTAAAAAAATTGTTGTAAATCTACATGATCTAATGTTATACATGTTTATTTGGTCCCCTTCCTTGTAGATGCTATCAACTTATAATTAATGGGAAATCATTTTAAGGTATTAAAAAGTAAAACTGTATTACAGTAAAAATAAATATGATGAATGGTATAAAATTCCATTTTTACATTAAATAATTTTTCTCTTTAGAAACTCTGGGATCCTGATCGTAGTTCATAGGCTTTTAAATAATAGGTACTTCCTAAAATCCAATTGGCCATTTGTTTACTCTGTCACTAAAGAAAATAGCTAAAAGGATCAAAGTTCATGGCATAATTGTCCATGCTGGATATGTGTGTAGTGTTTAGACAAAAAACAAACAAATTATGGAAAAGAATGTGAATTTAGCTAGCAGTGTGCCCTTGAAAAGGAACATGTTAGTTTAGAGCCTCTTATCTGTGTGCTACCCATTTTCTACTGAGAGTAAAGATGTTCACTTTAAGGCACCTAAAAGTCTGAACTGTTAAGAAGCTGTACTCCAGAATCAATGTTGGTTTTGTCTCCCACCCCTTCATAGACAGCCTTTCTTTGAAATCAATTCCTCTTTGGGGCTAATTGTTTAAAAGCCATGACTTCATTTCCAGGTTAAATACATGTCTGTACCTCTCTGAGAAGTAAAAGAAAAATAGTAAACAGAAAGAAAAGAAAATCAGTATTTGCGTACTATTCTTAATTTATTGAAAAATGTCTAGAATACTAAGGTATTTCCAAAGGCAAATCTTTGGTGTGACAGATGCATAACAACATCCACAGCTGAAGGGTCTTTCTTAGAAAAGCATCCTGTAGCTACTTTAACAAGAGTACTGGGTATCATCTATAATTCATGCAAGTATATTGAAGCTTTCTGCTGCCATCCAAGAAAGATGGTTTTCAAAGCTACAGAGTGCAATAATCCAATATTCCTTGTAGAGAGTTCCATACATCTCATACAGATTTTACACTAGAGATCATTTCCATGCTGAAGTCCTCAAGAACACAATGTGATATTTTCACAAAACACAGATTTATGCTACAGGGGTTTTCTGCAGGCTGGGGGAACAGCCATTAGATCATCAAGTGGAGGATGTATTTCTAGTTTTCCTTCATCAACATTGCAGTGGTCACTACAATATGTATAGGTGTCTAAATGCTTTAAGGACTTCATTTTTGTGTTCAATATATTTTTCAGTGATAAAATGAGTTTGATGATCAGAGTATACTCTTGGTGGAAAGCAAAATGACCATGAGTATAATTCAATAATTTCTTTTAAAGTATGGAACTTAGGAAAAAAGATCAACTTCTGGTGAATTATTTTGCAAACCAAAAGAGGTGAGCTTCCTAGAGTGGTTTAATTATTTGCCACTATCAGAAAGTGATAATGCCATAGTCAATCAGTAACATGTAGTCATTGTAAGCTCTGAGAAATACTATAGTGCATTGGAAGACCATGTAGTCAAAACATAACAGTAATAATTAAAGCCATTTTTCAATGAACAGCCTTTGCAATATCATCTTCAATCATAATTCAATTACAGGACATTTTCTAGCCACAGTAATCTTCAAGTAGCCACTTACCTCCAATACTTCTGTCCTTTCTTTTATGAATTCTACCAAATGGCATCAGTCTTGCACAGCTACTACTTAATATGGTATAAAATTTCCTCCCTGAGTTGTGCCAGTAACTGGAGAGAGAAGATGCCCATTGTAGAACTGAGGACTCTTTACAACCTACGGCTATAATGCCACAAAGTATATGTGAAAAAAATATTTGGTGAATAATAAAAGATACCAATAAATGAACAAACCAATCAATACACTAATTAACTTAGTGAATAAGTAAATTTTGCTCTGACTGGTTTGCTTTTCTCATTTTTTTTTTATTCCAAAGCTACAGGCTTTTTGAAATAAACTTTTATTTTAAATTACAGAATAGATTTAGGTATAAAGAAGACACAAAGATAGTACCACCATTCCCATGTATTTTATATCCTTCCCCTACTGTTAATATCTTACAAAAGTATGGTATATTCGTCACAAATTATGAACCAGTACTTATGTGTTATTAACTAAATCCCCTGCTTCATTCAGATTTCCTAAGTTTTTACCTAGTATCTTTTTTCTGTTCTATGATTTCATCTCACATGTCACATTGCATGAAGTTGTCATGGCTCTTTTGTTTGGGACAATTTCTTAACCAAATTTGTAATGGCCTTGAGTTGTTGAAGGAGTACTGGTCAGGTTTTGTAGACTGTCCATTGGGCTTTGTCTAATGTTTTTTCTAGTGATTAGACTGGGACTATGAATTGTTGGAAGAAAGACCACAGAGACAAAAAATCATTCTCATCACATTATATCAAGGGTACATGCCAGTGACATGAGTTATTATTGATGATATCAAGTTTGATTACTTGGCTGAGATACTGCTTGTCAGACCTCTGCACTGCAGAGTTACTGTCCCTCTTTCCACACTTTCTTCTTTGGAAGAAAGTCATTGTGCACAGCCCATACTTAAGGAATGAGGGAGTTATGATCTACCTCCCTGAGATCAAAAGACCTATGTAAAATATTTGGAACCTTCTCCACAGGAGATTTATCTATTCTCTCCAATTTATTTATTCTGTCATTAATTTATATCAGTATAGACTCACGGACATTTATTTTTTACTTTGGGTTATAATCTGATATTACCTTATTTTCTTGCTCAATTTGTTCAGTGTTGGCCATTGAGGGATCTTTTTTAAAAATTTTTTTCATGTTTATTTATTTTTGAGAGAGAGAGACAGAGGGCGAGCAGGGAAGGAGAGGAGAGAGAGACACACACAGAAACCAAAGCAGGCTCCAGGCTCTGAGCTGTCAGCACAGAGCTCGTTGCAAGGCTCAAACCCATGAACTGTGAGACCATGACCTGAGCCGAAGTCTGGCACTTAACCAACTGAGCCAACTGGGTGTCACGAGAGCTCTTTTAGTTGATATCTATAACCCTTTGACATACCTCTATCATTGTGGGTTTTTTTTTTTTCTTTTTTCAGGGCAACTTTTTACTTCCTATATGTAGAAATGCTCTGGTTATCTTGTTTATTTCCTACCCTAGTCCTAGAATCAGCCATTTTCCAAAAAATGCTTGTCCTTTTGTTGGGAGAATGGTATTAGAATCCAGTAGATTCTGCAGGAGTTTTTGTTGTTGTTGTCGTTATTGCTATTTTATGTGTTTATTCACAGTATATTGATAATCCTTCCTCTGGGGGTCACCATATGTAACTTTTGTCAAACTTCCTGGAAAGTGGGAATAATTCCTACTTCATAAAGAGTCAGCATATGACATGGTATAAAAACAAAACAAACTGTAGCTCTAAATGATATTACTACCAAAGACTAGAAATGAAGCAAATAATAATAATTTGTTTCTCAAAGTTTATTTTAATTTTCTAGAGGTTTGTTTTTATTTTGATGTGTCTTCCTTTCCTATTCAAATAGACAAGAAGTTAGAAACTCCAATTCTAGGCCTACTTCTGTTATTAAAAAGAATTTAGTCAAATCACCTAATGCCCCTTTTTCTTTAATGGGTATAATACTGTTTGTTCAATTTCATACCACAGGAATTGTCTGTTGATAAAACTGAGATAAATCAAAGTTTATACAAACGTATGGATGACAGTATTACTATCCTTTTAGTCAGTATTAGTATTATTAACCTCTGACTCTTTTGTTGCCCTTTTGTCACTTTACTTTTTTCCCATTTCTCCAAAAAGTACTCATGATGCCATCTGGAATCTTTCCCTTAATGTAAAGTTGAATGATACCAGGTGTTTAAAAACTAGTATCTAAATTAAGATGTGACTATTGCTTTCAAATTTTATTACAGTGGATCCAAATTCAGCAACTATTTTAGATGCTTAAAATTCAATTAACATTTTTCTAATTTATCCACAGATAGCATTTTAAACTGCTTAGCCTTCTTAGTTTCTTCTTGAGAAAACTTCAATTAAGCCAAGTATCACTAAGCCCAATGAGTTGCCAGGTCATAATGAATATGGGAAGATAGATGTTTGACACAGCAAGAGATGACAGGGAAATGTAGCATCTCAAAAATGCCCACTTATCAAATTATTGATGCGAAGCAGTTGACTATCCTAAGAGGCAAGGCCATCAAGTGTCTAGACATGATCAGATATCAAAGTCGATGGGTTTTGCATTCTGGTCATTTTGTTTTTCTTTACCAAGGCAAAGGAAAGAAGCTTCACCGTGCCTGATAGACTTCAGACAGTATCAGAATAACCACATGAGTGAAGTGGATCTCCTCAGAGTGCGTCAACCCTAAGAGATTAATGTAACTTTTTACTGGTCTGTCTGCTGGGGAATATGGGTAAGGAAACATAAATATTTATCTCTAAATCCTTTGTGCCTCACTTCCTCTAAGATACCAGTTATATCCCACAAAAAACCTCACTCTAATTTATCTTAAGACTTAATGACAACATGCTGAGAAAGGGAATTGAACTAGGTTCCTATGCTTGATGTGTTAAAAGTCATTGCTGTCTCACTATGTACATTTATAAACAGCAAATTCAAGTTTAACTATTTGTAGGCATTGACTAAAATTTTTTTGATTCACATAAAATCTACTTGCAGGTCAGCAAACTGGTTAATAAAATATTTCCTGTTCATCATCTAATCTCTTAGAACTTCAATATATCTGAATTCTAAAAAACCAAATATATTAATAATCCTGTGATGGATGTGGTATTATTTATTGAGAAATGTTTTATTTTAGATTTTCCATTTTAACTGATTTGTCAACTTCTATTTCTTCCCAGTCTCCTATCTACCTTTTTATTTTTTAAAGTTGATAATGGACTCCTCTACCAGCATGACCTTCAGGGAAAATTAATAACAAGGCTATGGAGAGAGAGAAAGCTTCAAAAACCCACTCATAAATGTGTTATCTGAAGATTTTAGAAGAGAGTGGAAAAGACATTCTTCCCCACTGATTATAGATGTTGTGCTTGATTTACATCTTACTGTTCACAGCATAAAAGAAAGAAAGAATTTGAGAGTTTCTGACAAGATGAGACAACTCTGAAGAATCCTATATCCTAGAAGTTCCACTGTCCACTCAGCCAGGAATACATTTTTTTTTTCTCTCATGTGGGCTTCTGAAGGACCATTAAGTACCCATCTGAGGGTCATCAGAGATTCTAGTGGACATGGGACCAAGGAGTGACAATGCAGTGCATTCTAGTGCAAACTATTTTAAAGGACAAATAGAGAAGATAGAAAATGAAGGAAAAACATTCACACAGTGCATATTAAATATCCCTTCCTCTCTAACTCTCCCATTTTAGCACAGAAGGGCTAAATGAGCATACCACTCTATGCTCATGCCTGATCAAGTTGTAGTTAATAACAAAAATCTACTTGGGAAAGTCAGAAGAATTCTTAAGTATCATTCAATTAAGCCATCAGGTCTGGTTCTTTCCCTTCATGGAACAGCAAAGGGACTATTGCTCCAGTGTCCAAACAGTATTTCAGCCAAGCCACATTCTATAATAAGCCAGTTTTAAGTGATAAAGTCCCAACTCAAATACACATTTAAAAACATATTAGCCTATCTATATTTCCTCAAAAAGAATACACATTTGAAATAAATAATTCTTATAAATCAATAAAAAAAGGAGACATAACCCAGTAGAAAAATGGGTAAAAGACTTGAATACTTCATCAGAGAAGATATCGAAATGGTCAGTAAACATATGTTAAAGGTGCCCAACTTCATGAAGCATCAGGGAAATGTAAGTTAAAATCATAATGCAATATTATAGCACCTGAACAGAACAATAAAAATAAGTAAGATTGAAAATGCTCAGTGTTGACAAGAAAGAAGAGTAATCAGAACTCTCATACATTGCTGGAAGAATATCCACTTAGGACATTTGATGGTTTCTAATAAAGTCTAACATATGCATTCCCTGTAAGCCAGTAGTTTCATTGCAAGGTACATTCCCAGTAGAATTGTGTGCAAATGATCACCGAAAGTCATGTTCAAGGATATTCATGGTATCACTATTCATGATAAACAAAAAACTAGAAATGTCCACCAACCACAGACTGGGTAAACTGTGTTAATACTCACACAACTGAAAATTATACAGAAACGTGAATGAATAATCTAAATCTATACACAACAACATGGAGAAGTCTCATGAGCAGAATGTTGGATGAAAGAAGTCAGATGAAAAAGAGCATACACTATCTGATTACATTTGTACAAAGCACTAAAAAAAGCTCTAATATATGCTGTCAGATTCAAGATAGCAATTTCCTCTGGGAGCTAGTTGAAAGTAGACAAGAGTCAGAGTGTTGGGAAAGCTATTTTGGTTTCCTAACTTTGCTCCTGGTTATACGGCTATGTCCAGTTTTTTAAAATTCATCAGTTTGTACACTTGTGATTTACGAATATATATAATACAATTGTCTCTTTTTTATTGAAGTATAATTGACATGTACCATTATACTATTTTCAGGTATACAACATAATGATTATATATACATATATGTATACATATATATATAAATAATCACCACATCTGTTACTCTACAGTTACAACATTTTTTTGTGTGATGAGAGCTTCTTTTTTATTTTTTTTGAGAGATGGTGTACATGCAAATGGGGGAGAGGCAGAAGGAGAGGGCGAGAGAGAATCTTAAGCAAGTTCCATGCCCAACGAGGAGCCTGCTGTGAAGCGTCATCTCATGACTGAGATCATGACCAAAATCAAGAGCCAGATGCTTAACTTTCTGAGCCACCCAGGTACCCCCAATATAAGAGCTTTGAAGATCTACTCTTATAGCAACTTTTTAAAAAATATTTTTAATGTTTATTTATTTTTGAGAGAGAGAGAGTGACAGAGTGCGAGCAGGGGAGAGGCCAAAAGGCAGGGAGACACAATTCGAGGCAGGTTTCAGGCTCAGCTGTCAGCACAGGGCCTGAGGCAGGGCTCGAACTCACAAATTGTAAGATCATGACCTGAGCTGAAGTCAGTTGCTTAACCGACTAAGCCACCCAAGTGTCCCTATAGCAACTTTTAAAATATGCAATATATTGTTAACTGTAGCTGCCATACTGTATATTACATTCCCACAAATTATTTATTTTATAACTCGATGCCTGTACTTTTTGACCCATCTCACCCCTCCTACCACCTGGTCTCTGGCAACCACCACCTGTATTTGACCCTTGTAACTGAAATACCCAGGGTTAACCCTCTGGAATAGTTCTATACAGGTATCCAAATTATGCCATTAGTGATGTCTCTCTCTCTCTCTGTCTGTCTTTCCTGCTGTCTTCTTCATTGGCTATTGTATTCAACAGGCTCTTCCTGTATGGTATCAGAATGTGCACTAGTAGCCCTAAGTTACATGCTATCCAGTTATAAACAAAGAAAAAACAGAGCTCTTCTACTCTTTCTCACTATGAAGATCAAGAATTTTGAGTCTCAATAGATCAAACTGAGATGCACATCAAACCCTGTACAAAATAATATGAGCAGGGTGTTGAAATATAGTGAAAGAATAGAATTAGGTCATATGTCCATCTCACCATCTCTCATTTCTTGTGGTTGACTGCACTCACCTATGTAGTTCTCACTGAGGGAGGGGGGCAGGGAAATCTTATAGTATGGCTGCAGTCAGATAGATTTTGGCTAGGCTGGACTCATCTTGAAGACTTTCTTCTCATATAATCTGTGAGAAAAGATTTAAATAAATAGGGCTCTTTGAGAATCTCCTATCTCTATATAGTCTTTCTTCATGGTCTTTCCTGAATGGAGGCTTCATGATGGCTAGAAATGGTGGCTTGAAGAGTGAGATGCCAAATATATATATATATATATATGTGTGTGTGTGTGTGTGTGTGTGTATGTATGTATGTATCAAATAAGTATATGAAAAGTATATAAACCTTCATGTGTTACTCTACATCATATGCTTTCAGGGAAATGCAAATTCAAACAACAATGAGATGTACTACTGATGTATTAGAATGACCAAAATTCAGAACACTGACAATACCACATTCTGGCAATGATGTGAGGCAACATAAACTCTCACTTATTGCTTCTGGGAATGCAAAATGGCACAGTGACTTTGAAAAGCAGTTTAGCAATGTTCTCTCAAAGCTAAACATACTTGTATCTTATGATCCACCAATCATGCTCCTTGGTACTTAACCAAATGAAAGCCATGTCTACATGAATATCTGCACATAAATGTTTATAGCAGCTTTGTTCATAATTGCCCAAACTTATCTTTCAGTAGGTGAATCGATAAATAAACTTCAGTACATCTATTCAATGGAGTCTATACAGTACTAAGAAGAAATGAACTATCAAACCATAAAAAAACACATGGAGGAATCTTAAATATGTATTACTAAATGAAAGAAGCCAATATGAAAATGCTACATACTGTATAACTCCAACTATATGATATTCTAGGAGAAAAACACAAACAGAGAAACTGTGGAAATGGTAAAAAGATGGTGGTTGCCAGAGGTGGGGAGGAGGAAGGGAGAGAGAGGTAAAGCACAGAGGATTTTTAGGGCAGAAACTATTTTTATGATATACAGTGGTATACAGTGGTAGCTATATGTCTACACATTTATCTAAAACTACAGGATGTACAACACCAAAAGTGAACTCCATTATAAACTAAGGTCTTTTAGGGATAATGACATGTCCGTAGAGTTTCATTAATTATATTAAATGTCCCACTCTGGTGGGGGATATTGATGGGGGCGGCTATGGTTCTGAGGGGCAGAGGATCAAAATAAATGGGAAATCTCTGTACCTTCTATTCAATTTTGCTGTGAACCCAAAAATTCTTTTTTTAAAGCTTATTTATTTATCTTTAGAGAGAGAGAGCACAAGCTGGGGAGGGGCAGAGAAAGGGAGAGAGAGAATCCCAAGCAAGTTCCACATTGTCAGCATGAAGCCTGATTCAGGGCTCAAAAACAGGAGCGAAGAGATAATGTCCTGAGCTGAAACCTAGAGTCTGATGCTTAACCAACTGAGCCACCCAGGCACCCCTAAAACTTCTTTTTAAAAAAAGTCCACTTGAAAAGAGACAGTTAAGAAGAAACTACATCAACTTTTATAGACTAGCCCATGGATTTGGCAAACTACAGCCTGTGGCTCAAATTTGACCCTACACCTAAGTTTATAAAGTTTCATCAGAACTCAGCCAACCTCATTTGCGCTCCATGCTACAGTGGTAGAGCTGTGTAGTTGTGACAGAGACAATATAGGTATGGTCTGAAAAGCCAGAAATATTTATTATCTGGCCCTTACAGAAAAAGTTTGCCGACCTCTGGCCCAGACTCAAATGTCACACAATGTCATTTCTGCTGCCTTATATGTATGTATGTATGTATATGTATGGAGGTCAACCTCCAAGGCCAGCCCATGCTCCAAAGAGACGACTTTATGGGTATCTTCTAAACTAACCCAATGTGGAGCTGTCTGATACACATGCATTGAGAAGACAATGAGAGTGCTGTTGGCTAAAGAAGGGCACCAGGATGCTAAGCTGACCAAGCAGAGAACCCATTCTAGGTGATATAGAATGTTTCTAAGTCTCTGAACAGGTTAAATTGGAAAGATACAGACGGTGCATTCTTTTTCCAAATTAATTAACACTAGTGCCCACACCAGGGTGGTAAGAGAAGAACTTATTCCTCTCCAAAACTGTACTTATTGCTCAGGGGCACTTATGCTGAAGTCATTATGACGGGTTTTACAATGCTCTAATTGAACTGCCTGGACACAGAAGAATTGCTTCTTACTACAGGAAAATAGTGGGGAGAATTACAAAAATGGCAGATCAGAAAAAATGCAACATATTCTAAGCCTTTTGAAATGTCAGACTTCTGGGCACCAATTTATCTGACTTATATTACAGGGCTACAAATAGTCAGCAACTCTTATTTGGCCATTTTTCATAATGAAAATACATTTCTAAGTGCTATTTTAGCTCAATAATGATTATACAGATCTATTTATTTTGCATTTATGTGTGTATATTTTGGGGGGAGGGAGTGATTCTCTAAGTAATACCTTGCCTTTGGCAATGGTGGGCAACAGAGGAAAATGTATTATGCTAATCAGATTGGATCACTTGCTTGGTGAGGAGAATTTAATCTGAATTTTAACAAAATACAAAGCATTCAACATTCACATGTAAAATTAAGCAGTCACTGAATTCTTTCTACAGAAATATGACACTATCATCTCTTCAGCTTTAGGGTAATGGAGAAGATTGTGGGCCATTATCATAACCTTGAAGAGATTTCTTTTCATTGTATTATGCCCAAAGAAGCAGTTTAAAAGGTGGGTTAAAAATGGAGGAGAGTCTTCTACTGCAGGAAAATAGTAGACTTCTTCTGATTGACCCTACTTCTCGTATCAGTAGATGCATATGTAGTATCTCATGAGAGAAATACTGGCCACCAGAACTTTATGAAACACAAGAAGAAGTGGACAGACATGATGTTTTTATCACCTATATTTCAAGTGTTGGTGTGAAGGGGAGATTTTTTTAAATTACCTTTTTAAACAAGCTCTCTATCTAATGAGACATTTGGGCACATGCACTGCTCATTAGAATGCAGGCAAAATGTGAAAAGGACCTGTCACAGAGTGGATGCTAAACAAATACAAGCTGGGTGAGAGCTAACACTTATTTAGGGCTTATATATAGCGAGTAACACGGTAAATGCTGAACACACATTCAATCTTCACAATGATTTTATCAATTGTAATGTTATAATATTTATTTTAGAGGCAAAGAAATTAAGCCTTCATAAAGCCAAGTAAGTTGTTTAAGGTTACATGAATTTGATTTTTGAACTAAGGAAATCTGATTCCAGAGTTTGTTATTTTAATGGCTATGTGTTACAACCAACTAATGGATGGATGAATGGGTGGAAGGACAGAAGGATTCATAAGTGGGTGGGTAGAAGGACATATGGGTGGGTGAGTGGATGGATGGATGGATGGATGGATGGATAGAATATTAAATGGAATAACCAAAATACTGTGATAATGTAGGGGGAGGAATAAGATAATATAACTAGCTATTAAAGAAGGCTAAATGGAGTCCTGAAGAAGACAGCTGTCTCCAGGTGGAGGAGATGTAGATGGACTTCCCCAGGCTGGCAGGGGAGCACGAGCAAAGGCAGACATCCAAATCTCCATGCATCAAGAAGATGACAGGTAGTCCTGCCTAAGTAGGGCACAGGCCACCCAGGGTAGCAGCCCAGAAAACAGGCTGATAAGTGGGAATATATGGTGAGGGGTCTGAAATGTCTTGTTGAGAAATTTGGACTTTTCTCTGCAGGCAGTAAAAAAACTTTCAAAGGTTTCTTTCTTAATGATGAATAACATTTATTGAGGACTTACCTTGTACCAGCCATGAAGTGTTAGTATCCCCACAAGAGCCCTATCAAAGTTAGGGATAGCTATTATTCCTTTATTTTATTGGTAATAGAATTGAGATTCAGAGAGGTTAAATCACTTTCCTGAAGTCAGACAACCTAAAACTGCTTGAATCTACATTTGGACATGGGCAGTTCTCCAGAGTTACAGAACTAAACAGAGCAAGAGCATGGCATGATTTTATCTGCATTTAAAGGATAACCATAGAAGCAGTGTGGATGAGACTGAAACTTCAGATAGAGAAACTAATTAGGAGGTTGTTTATGTTTAGACAAGAAAGGCTGTAGAAATGAGCTAAGGCAGAGCTTCTCAACCTGGGTACTATTAGCATTTTGGGCTGAATAACTCTTTGCTGTGGGAACCTGGGTATTATAGAATATTTAACAAAATCCCTGGCCTCTACTCAGTAGATGGCAGTAGTATCCTCCTTCAAGCTACAACAACAACAACAAAAACAACAACAACAACAAAGTCCCCACACATTGCCAAATGTCTCCCTAGAGGACAAACTCACTGGTTGAGAATCAATGACTTAAGAGATTGGTGGGAAAATGGAAAGCAGATGATATTTCATAAATTTGATCAATAAGACCAAGTGATCAAAAGATAGAAGGACTCAAAGATATGTCCATATGTGTAACTCAGTCATGGTAATAGTCAAGTCAGTACTAAGTTCAAGGTTTCAAAGCTTAGCATCTAGATTTCAGTCGTGGGTTTGAAACCCAGCTGTGCCACCTACTAGTGGGGAAACTCGGGAAAATTACTTGTACTCTCTAGGTTTTCAAAAGAAGATCCTAAGAAGAGGGGCGACTGGGTGGCTTAGTCAGCTGAGTGTCCAACTTCAGCTCAAGTCATAATCTCACGACTTGTAGGCTCAAGCCCCACATCGGGCTCTGTGCTGACAGCTCAGAGACTAGAGCCTGCTACAGATTCTGTGTCTCTCTATCTGCCCTTCCCCTGCCCATTCACCATCTCTGTCTCTCAAAAATAAATAAACATTAAAAAGAGACGATCCTAAGAAGATATTTGCAAATTACCTATCTAACAAGGAGTTAATACTCAAAATATAGGAAGAACTCATATAACTTAACAACAATAACAGAACAACACAACAGCCCAATTAAAAAATGGGCAGAGGATCTGAATAAACATGTTTCCAAAGAAGACACATACTGATAGCCAACAAGCACATGAAAAGATGTTCAACATCATGAATTATTAGGAAAATGAAAATGAAAATCACAGTGAGATTTTAAATCACCTCATACTAGCTAGGTCTGTTATCATTAGGAAGACAATAAATAACAAGTTTTGGTAAGAATGTGGAGAAAAGAGAATCCTTGTACACTGTTGGTAACAAAGTAAATTGGTACAGGAGTGCCAGGGTGGCTCAGCTGGTTCAGTGTCCAACTCCTGGTTTTGGCTCAGATCATGATCTCATGGTTTTGTGAGTTCAAGTCCTGTGTTGAGCTCTGTGCTGGCAGCATGGAGCCTGCTTGGGACTCTCTGTCTCATTCTCTCTCTCTCTCTGACTTTCTCTCTGCCCTTTCCCTACTCATGCTGTCTCTGTCTCTTTCAAATAAAATTTAAAAAAAAAACTTTAAAAAAAGAATAAATTGGTGCAGAAGAATGGAAAACAATATGGAGAGTTATCAAAATGTTAGGAATAGAACTAACATATGACAAAGAACACAATGACTCTAAACCCACATATTTCAGTAATAACACTGAATGTAAATGGGCTGAATGCTCCAATCAAAAGACATAGGGTAGCAGAATGGATTAAGAAACAAAATCCATCAATATGCTGTCTACAAGAAACTCATTTTAGACGGGAAGATACCTTCAGATTAAAAGTAAGGGGATGGAGAAATATATATCATGCTACAGGAAATCAAAAGAAAGCCGGAGTAGCGATACTTATATCAGACAAACTGGACTTTAAATTAAAGACAATCACAAGAGATGAAGAAGGGCACTACATAATAATTACAGGGTCCATCCATCAGGAAGAACTAACAATCATAAATGTCTACGCACCGAATATGGGAGCACCTAAATATCTAAAACAATTAATCACAAACAGAAACAAGCTTATAGATAAGAATGTGCTAATAGCAGGGGACTTTAATACTCCGCTTACAGCAATGGATAGGTCAACCAGACAGAAAATCACTAAAGAAATAATGGACTTGAAAGACACATTGGACCAGATGGATCTGACGGATATATTTAGAACTTTACATCCTGAGGCCAGGGAATTTACTTTCTTCTCAAGTGCGCATGGCACATTCTCCAAGATAGATCACATACTGGGACATAAAGCAGCCCTCAATAAATATAAAAGAATAGAGATCATACCATGCACACTGTCAGATCACAATGCTTTGAAACTTGAAATCAATTACAGGAAGAAGTCTGGAAAACCGCCAAAAACATGGAGGTTAAAGAACACCCTTCTAAAGAATGAATGGGCCAATCAGGCAATTAGAGAGGAAATTAAAAAATATATGGAAACAAATGAAAATGAAAACACAACAATTCAAAATCTATGGGATGCGGCCAAGGCAGTCCTAAGAGGAAAGTACATTGCTCTCCAGGCCTATTTCAAGAGATTAGAAAAAGCACAAGTCCAAAATCTAACAGCTCACCTAAAGGAGCTAGAGGCAGAGCAACAAGAACGCCCTAAACCCAGTAGAAGAAGAGAAATAGTAAAAATTAGAGCAGAAATAAACAACATAGAGACCAAAGAAACAATTGAACAGATCAATGAAACCAAGAGTTGGTTTTTTGAAAAAGTAAACAAAATTGACAAACCTCTAGCCAGGCTTATCAAAAAGAAAAGAGAGAGCACCCAAATAGACAAAATTATGAATGAAAATGGACTTATTACAACCAACCCCTCAGAAATACAAGCAATTATCAGGGAATACTATGAAAAATTATATGCCAACAAATTGGACAACTTAGAAGAAATGGACAAATTCCTAAACACACACTCACTACCAAAATTCACACGGGAAGAAATAGAAAACCTGAACAGACCCATAACGAGTGAAGAAATCGAATCAGTGATCAAAAATCTCCCAACAAATAAGAGCCCTGGACCTGATGGTTTCCCTGGGGAATTCTACCAGACATTTAAAACAGAATTAATCCCAATTCTTCTCAAGCTATTCCAAAAAATAGAAGTCGAAGGAAAACTCCCGGACTCATTTTATGAAGCCAGCATCACTCTGATTCCCAAGCCAGACAGAGATCCAACAAAAAAAGAGAACTATAGGCCAATATCCTTGATGAATACGGATGCAAAAATTCTCAACAAGATCCTTGCAAATCGAATCCAGCAGCATATCAAAAGAATCATCCACCAAGATCAAGTGGGATTCATTCCTGGGTTACAGGGCTGGTTCAACATTCGCAAATCAATCAATGTGATCCATCATATCAATAAAAGAAAAGATAAAAACCATATGATCCTGTCAATAGATGCAGAAAAAGCATTTGACAAAATACAGCATCCCTTCTTAATAAAGACTCTCGAGAAAGTTGGGATAGAAGGAACCTACTTAAACATCATCAAAGCCATCTATGAGAAGCCTTCAGCTAACATCATCCTCAACGGGGAAAAACTGAGAGCTTTCCCCCTGAGATCAGGAACACGACAGGGATGTCCACTCTCACCACTGTTGTTTAACATAGTGCTGGAAGTCCTAGCATCAGCCATCAGACAACAAAAGGAAATCAAAGGCATCAGAATTGGCAAAGAGGAAGTCAAACTTTCACTCTTCGCAGATGACATGATACTCTACATAGAAAACCCGACAGACTCCACCAGAAGCCTACTAGAACTGATCCAAGAATTCAGCCAAGTTGCAGGGTACAAAATCAACGTACAGAAATCGGTTGCATTTTTATACACCAATAATGAAGCAACAGAAAGAGAAATCAAGAAACTGATCCCATTCACAATTGCACAAAAAACCATAAAATACCTCGGAATAAACCTAACCAAGGATACAAGAGATCTGTATGATGAAAACTATAGAAAACTTATGAAGGAAATTGAAGAAGACACAAAGAAATGGAAAAACATTCCATGCTCATGGATAGGAAGAATAAATATAGTTAAGATGTCATTACTACCTAAAGCACTCTACACATTCAATGCAATTCCAATCAAAATTGCACCAGCATACTTCTCAAAACTAGAACAAACTATCCAAAAATTTGTATGGAACCACAAAAGACCCCGAATAGCCAAAGTAATACTGAAAAATAAAACCAAAACGGGAGGTATCACCATCCCAGACTTCAGCCTCTACTACAAAGCTGTCATCCTCAAGACAGTATGGTATTGGCACAAAAACAGACACATAGACCAATGGAACAGAATTGAGAACTCAGAAGTGGACCCAAAAGTATACAGCCAACTGATCTTTGACAAAGCAGGAAAGAATATCCAATGGAAAAAAGACAGCCTTTTTAACAGATGGTGTTGGGAGAACTGGACAGCAACATGCAGAAGAATGAAACTAGATCATTTTCTCACACCATGCACAAAAATCAACTCAAAATGGATAAAGGACCTGAACGTGAGACAGGAAACTATCAACACCCTAGAGGAGAAAGCAGGAAACAACCTCCTTGACCTCCACCGCAGCAACTTCTTACTTGACACATCCCCAAAAGCAAGGGAATCAAGAGCAAAAATAAACTGTTGGGACCTCATCAAGATTAAAAGCTTCTGCACAGCCAAGGAAACAACCCAGAAAATTAATAGGCAACCAACGGAATGGGAAAAGATAGTTGCAAATGACATATCAGATAAAGGGTTAATATCCAGAATCTATAAGGAACTCACCAAACTACACGCCCGAAAAACAAACAACCCAGTGAAGAAATGGGCAGAAGACATGAACAGACACTTCTCCAAAGAGGACATCCAGATGGCCAACAGACACATGAAACGATGCTCAGCATCCCTCCTCATCAGGGAAATACAAATCAAAACCACACTGAGATACCACCTCACGCCAGTCAGAGTGGCTAAAATGAGCAAATCAGAGAACTCTAGATGCTGGCGAGGATGTGGAGAAACGGGCACCCTCCTACACTGTTGGTGGGAATGTAAACTGGTACAGCCCCTCTGGAAAACAGTGTGGAGGTTCCTCAGGAAACTAACAATAGAACTCCCCTATGACCCAGCAATAGCACTGCTAGGAATTTACCCAAGGGATACAGAAATGCTGAGGCATAGGAGCACATGTACCCCAATGTTCATAGCAGCACTCTCCACAATAGCTAAAACATGGAAAGAGCCTAAGTGTCCATCAACGGACGAATGGATCAAGAAGATGTGGTTTATCTATAGAATGGAATACTACATGGCAATGAGAAAGAATGAAATCTGGCCATGTGTAGCAACATGGATGGACCTTGAGGGTGTTATGCTGAGCAAAATAAGTCAGGCAGAGAAGGACAAATACCATATGTTTGTACGTATAGGAGGATTTGGAGGAGCTTAACTGAGGGTCATGGGGGAGAAGAAGGGGGAAACGGTGGGGGAGAGGGAGAGAGGCAAACCATGAGAGATTCTTGAATGCTGAGAACAAACTGAGGACTGATGGGTGTGGGGGGGAGCGGGGAGATGGGCATGGAGGAGGGCACTTGTGGGGATTAGCACTGGGTGTTATACGGAAACCAACTTGACAATAAACTATTAAAAAAAATTTTAAAAAAAAGAACATACGATCCAGCCATCCCATATCTGGATTATTCCATATAATATTCCATATGTTATCAGAAGAACATTAAAATGTTAATTTGAAAAGATACGTATACCCCTATGTTCATAGCAGTATTATTTACATTAGCCAAGATGGGGAAAATAGCTAAATGCCTATCTATGGATGAATGGATAGAGAAGAAATGGTATAGGAATACAATGAAATTCTACTCAGCCATGAAAAGAATGAAATCTTGTCTTCTGTGACAACATGGATGAATCCTGAGGCTATTATGTTAAGTGAAATAAATCAGAAGAAAAACACAAACAGTATTATTTTACTCACACGTGGAATCTAAACAAAACAAGCGAATAAGCAAAACAGCAGAAGCAAATTTATAGACATAAAGAATAGGTTGGTGCATAACAGAATGTAAGAGGGTTGGGATGGTGAAATGGGTGATAACTGATAACTAGACATTTGAAGTGATCATTTTATAATGAATAAAGATGTTGAATTATAATGTTATATACCTGAAACTAATATAATGTTATATACCAACTTTACCTCAAATAATACGTATAAGTAAAAGATATGAGAGAAAGACAGAGAGAGAATATCCTAATAGCATTTATTTCAAAAAATTCTTGTCAGGATCAAAACAGGATGCTATGAATCAAGGGCTAAGCAGAGTTTCAGATCTTAGTAAATACTCAATAAATGTTATTATCAGGCAGTAAGAGAAATATGGGGAAGCTTCTTTAACTCTAGTCTGTGAAATTTATGGTTTGAGAGTTTAGTGAGTGGGCCCTGAGAACTCTATAAACAATTTTACATTAGATTACATATTCCCCAGCTCATTAAAGTTAAATTGAAAAGAGAATGTGTAAGTGAATGTTTGGTTTGATACCTATTTGAGTGCCTGGGATATACGTATGTATATATGGGTCTGACTCTGTGTTTCTAGGTGTATTTATGAGTGCACATGTATACATAACCTACTTAGGTAACTGGATTCACACCAACATATTAATACCAATTAATCCAAATTAGATGATAAGATAATGGGTGAATTTAATTTTTTTTCTGTTTTTCTATTTTACTTTAATTTTCTCTACAATGAATAAGTATAACTTTTGTAAATAGAAAACAAAAGTAAAGGGCATAAAATGTCTTCCCTTAAGATATATTGATTAAGAGGCTACTATGTACCAGACACTGTACTAGAAACTGAGGATATAATAATAAGAACTACCCCCCAGACACACACAGAGACATATACATACATACACACAGGAATAACAAAAAACTCAATAATCCAAATGTGTATACCAGAAAGCTGGAACTTGAAAAAACAAGTTCAAATATAACAATGATACTCTAAAAGCAATAAAGATGATGGGTTTTAGCAATGCCATCCTGATCATGTTCTTAAGTTTGATAGAAGATCTAAAAGAATTTTCTAATTTTCCTATTTTGCAAGTGGTTCAGCAAAAAATACCATCATCCTCTCATTTTCAAGATTTTGCTTCCCTTATTTAGTAATTTCTATCCTCAAGGAATATAATGCAATTTTGCAATGTCCAAGCCAGCCTTGAATCTGATTAGTAGGGAGGCTCCCTTGAAAATTATAATTTTCCACAGAGAGACTTATTTCAGTAACGAAGGCTTTCCTTAGACAATATATAAGGGGGGGTTGTATTTAAAAATAAAAATCCCTGCCTCTCTGCACATTTAGGGAAATTTAAAATAGTATGCATTTTTCTGAGCTCCCACAGACTTATGAAAACAACAATTTGGGCCTCAGAAAATTCTTCAACGTTCTGACTGCTTAAGATGGAAGTGCCTGCACTTGACTGACTGTAACAAGATTCTGGCTCAAAGTTGTCACTCTCAGTTTCAAGTGGTCTGGATGTGGAGAGTAATGGAAATGATCAATTAAAGATGCTCATTCTACCCTCCACATCCTTTTTAACTAAGTACACAGTGAAAGGATGGACTTCACACAGATGACAGTATAGCCTCTCTGTGTCTGCCCCTTATTCTTTCTCACTGCTTTTTCTGGAATTAGGCTTTGTGTTCTGCCATCTCAAATATTTTAATACTTTACTGATCTTGAACATGTTTAGCCATAGGAGGACAGCTGTAAAATAAAATTTATAGCCAACAAAGTCTTTTATAACTGAAGCTTATTGCACATTTTATATTTTGTTTAATAACACATGGCTCCTTGAGACTGAAATAAACGTAACTTCCTCAGGTTGCAGTGTGTGTGTGTTCTTATAGTCCTGGAGAACTGATTGAGTTATTGGGATAGAAAGAATTTCTGATAATTGGCCAGCGTGGCTGAAATGTTAAGGGGCAAGTGCTTCCGTCTCCAAAAGTACTGAGACAAACTTAATGCTGAGAAAAATGGCCCTCTTTCATATCTGCTCTCAAAATATATGCATTTTCCATTTAAAGTGACCATGGACTTGCAGTTTTTCTCACTATGGTGAAAATTTGATTCCACTTCAACCAACAAGTCAAGAAACAATCAACTCATAAAATTAAAGGACCCCATTTACTTATCGAGGCATTGATCTGCATTTCCAGTAACAACTTTTCTTGTCTAGCTATTGTCGGTAGAAATTTTACTTTATAAAAGTGACAAAGTTATTTTGTGTAGTGAAAAAAATTTTTACCTTTATTTATTTTGAGGGAGCACGCAAGAGACCATGTGCAAGCAGGCAGAGAGAGAGTGAGTGAGTGAGAGAGAATTCTAAGCAAGCCCTGCACTGTCAGCACAGAGCCCTATCCCTTACCCAGGGCTCAAAATCATAAACTGTGAGATCATGACCTGAGCTAAAATCAAGAGTCAGATGCTCAACGAAATGAGCCACCCAGGCGTCTCTGTAGTGAAAATATTTTTAAGTAATTAACACAATTTTAATTACTTTGTTTGCCAAGTTGGCATGGGTGGCCCCAGAAATAATGGAAGAATTTTAATATGCTGTCAGACATTAGAGTAGTTTCTATTTTTCCCAGATTGAGCTAAATAATTGGCTTAGGGTTTTGGCTGTTTCTGTCGAGTGTGTATAGGATTCGAAAACAAACAAACAAAAAACCCCCTCTAAATTCTTCCATTAGACAAGCTGCAAAGAGAACTGCTATCCCCAAAGAGTATAATGTAGTGGAAGCACATATGTACTGGCTTTATGTCCCAGTTCTGATACTATTATTCAGATAGCCAAAAAATCATGCTATTCAGTTGCCCCATTACTTTTTAAAAATGGATTAAATTTCATTTCTGAGGTCTTTCTTTGCTCTGATTTTCTATAGTTCTCAATAAAATACATTAACCTTATTTGATCCCAACTCTACCATTATCAAAATTTCAATTTTCATTCTCTCATCCAAATCGCCCACCAAGATTTATTAAACAGCCAACACTCATTTAGACCTCAATATTCTGACTTCCTCTTCACCACTAGTATTTCCTCACAGGATATATTTCAGGATATTCTTGGGAGAAAGGGTTAAGGAGAATGCTAACTGCCATACAGAAATAAACCACTGATCTCCTTGGTCTTACTGAGCTCTTGACCTATTTTTTTGTCTGAATAGCCAGGAAAGAAATTCAAAAGCCTTTAACCCTCCTCATACTTAGAAACAGAATCTAAAAATATACACATCTGATTGAAGTTCCTCACCACCTCTTGTTATCTCCAAGGATGAGATCACTGAGTCTTAGAACAGGAGCAGTGTTAGAGGGGTCACCATTTCTAGATGCTGACTTCAGATTTGCAAGACTCTTGGGCCATTGCTGTCAGATGCTGCCTCTTCCATCTTAAGAATTCAACTATATCAAAAAGAGTGGAGTTTAGTTCTTAGATTTTTTAATGACTTGTTTCCCCAGGTATCCTTATGGTCAGGAAGTTCATTCCATTGTCTACCTTTCCTGGATTCAATTTAAATGTATTTTTTTCCCAGTCTGTCTTCTACTGAGATGGAAATGTCTCATACACCCCTTTGAACAGCCTTTTTTACCCTTGAATATAGTTGTTAAGGTGCCCTTCAACCATCATTACTGTAAGCCATGTATCCTCTGTGATAAACATAATTAAAAAGTGCTCCAGGGTCTTCTTAAAGTAATGTGAGATTTTTATATTTTTATGCCTGGTGTGGGTGATGTTAAAGCAAGTAGTACTGGGATGGAATGGTAGGAGGGATGTCAAAAGATACCCTCCATCCTTAGCACTCCCTTGATGAAAATGACAGCCTTATTTGTTTTGTTAACCAGTGCATAATTAAAAGTCAATATTCGAGATCATAATAAAAATCTGTATAACTACTCATGTTATGAGACTGAGGCTTGGAGGGAAAAATCCATTAAAACACAGCCATGTGTAATTTACAAGAAATCAGTAATAAAATGTTTGCTCTCAACATTATCTGCAAAATGGTCTGTATATTACCAGAATAAATCCATATTACTAGGAGGCTGTAGATAAACATCCATAGGCAAAGTTCACATTGAGGTTATCTGCCTCGTGCTCTGAAACGGGGAGTGCTATTTAAAGGAGATAAATTGTGGTTTACTTCTCCAAGTCTCAAGTACATCGTGCAGAAATGAGTTTAGCTCCTGAGAGGGTATCTGTCATCTCCAAACAGGAAGGGAATACCATTATAGGGTTGTGCCCACTGCAAAAAGGATACAGCTTTTGTCCTTAGTTAAAAGCCCTGATATACCTTCTGTTCACAAAAAAAAGGGTAGTAGGAAAATATTGGATGTTTTGAAAAGCACTGATTCATTCAGCAGTGGAGTGATATCTTATTTAAAGTCTCAAGTGAATTCACTGCCCATGTATGTTGAACTGTTCATGAGGCTGTACCTTACAATTCTGAAGTTAGAATATTTTTACTCATAGAAAAAAATTTAATAGCAATAGGATGGAACCCTAAAACATCCTAGCAGAGTTTCAATGAGAGGTCTGACACCTCTCAAGACAAGAAAATGGGCACTGTCTTTGCATAATACTCAGTTTCCTCACATTAACTAATGACTGTTGCTTCATGTTATTTAAATTAAACTGTAAAGTGGTGGTGGGGAAAAGGAGTGTAAACATTCTGTCCCTTTATTGTCATTTTGTCTCCTTTCCCAACCCTTGGTCACTTTTCTCCATCAGCAGAAGGGACTTCTCATCCCATCTGGTGATGCCTACTAACATAAATCTGTGATAAAAACTCCGGGTTTAGAACTCTAAGCTTTGCTTTTGATATGGAAATGAAACCTCTGAAATTCACAAATCCCACATCTTTCTCACTACATCTGACTTTCAAGAACTATTGTGATTCTCAGAGTGTGGTCTGATAATCAGCAGCAACAGTATCTCCTGGGAACTTATTAGAAATGTAAATTCTGGGGGCCTGCCCAACATCTACTAAACCAGAAACTTTGAATGAGTTTCTGTAATAGGGCCCAGTAATCCATCTCTTAGCAAACCCTCCAAACGCTTCTGATGCTTACTAAAATCAGATAACCATTGCTGTTTGAACTCTAGAATAGTCTATCTGAGGTTCAGAGCCCAGCAATGATGTCTTTGTTCTGGATGGTACTTGTCTTCTCCTAAGCCAAAAAATGCTATGGACTTCATGGGTAGGGAACCACAGGGCAAGATTTACTTAAATGAGGAAAAGAACTACATTATATTTCAGAAACATTAATCCCTTTATATGCCTCCTACCCAGAAAAAAATTTTTAGCAAATCTATTGGGTCCTCATTTTCATGAGCATTTCTTGTTCCCACAAACCTATGTCTCTTTCTCTTTCACTGCTATCAGAAAATATAGTTATTTCAAAGTTGTCTATAGCTCTAGACCAATTTGACATTACTGAAATTAGAGAAATAATATATTGCATAGTACAGCTAATATAAAACTGGCATTCTGATAATATAAATCTATAAACTAGGCACCACTGAACTCACTAGAACCATGTTAATGAATAATCATGGCGAGGACCTCAAGACTTGGAAGTGCTCTGAGTCATGAAAAATACAAATACATCAAGCTACACTGACTCTAAATTTAAGTAATAAGTGTATTCTGTTATCCTCTCCAGATTTTATAGTACATCTCCACGGTTTTAGTTCAATTCAACATAACTGATGTTGATTCTGTTTACTGATAACTCTGAGTCTGTATTTTTGACTCAGCAGAATGCCCCTTATCCACCATGAATACAAGACTTGGGGACTGATGCATGGATATCACCATGATAAACAGAGAAAGGAGAGTTAAGGTCTGAGTTCTCAGACTGTACACAGGACATGAGAGCAAACACAAAAGAACAACAGGGTGTATCAAATTTGTAAAAGAAATAGAGATACTCAAGCTCTGTAGACACTGCATGAATTAGTATTTGTGGGAGTTCACAGCTTTGACAGTAGCTCTGCTTCTTTTGACAATCCCCTACCCTTGTAAAGATGAGTTTTCAGCATTTGTTCTGATAAAAAGCCCATGCCATGTAAAAATCACTACGGCACAGGAAATGAGGGTGGAGGCTGTTCTCTCTGGCACCAAGGTTTGAAAAACGGTGTAGTACCTGAGAGGCACACCCATTATCAGTCAATAACTATGGTTGTTTAAAAATGGAATAAACATTTTTTGTTTTGCTTTGCTTTGTTGTTCAGTGTGTGTGTATTTTCTAACAGCTACTCAGTTGTTAGGGCATAAATATGTTATACATTTTATATTGTTTGGACTTAGGGCACCTAGATGGCTCAGTTAGTTAAACGTCTGACTTTAGCTCAGGTCATGATCTCATGGTACATGAGTTCAAGCCCCATACTGGGCTCTGTGCTGAGAGCAAGGATCCTGCTTGGGATTCTCCCTCTCCCTCTCTCTCTCTCTGCCCCTCCCCCACTTGCTCATGTTCTCTCTTGCTCTCTCTCAAAATAAATAAACATAAACTTAAAAAAATAAATTGTTTGGACTTAACTACTTAATAAAACTCTTGGGTTTTTGTTTGGTTTCGTTTTGGCCTCAAGTTACCATTAACCATTAACCAATTTGTGAGTCTCTGGGCTAAGGGATTTCTCCTTGTTTGGAATCACAGAATAAGATATACACCAAACTTGGTAGGGGTCAAGCTTCCAGTCAAGGTCAAGAATGCAGGGCATAGCTGCCATGAGTCCTTCATTGGCCCAAAGCTTTTTCTTCCAGCATAGCAACTGTTTTTTCTCTGCCTGATATTATGATTAATTCTTATACATCAGTCTCCCCCATCAAACTATAGATTCCTGAAACCCATCCTTATTTGTTTCCACATTCTCCCATCAAAACATCTGTAACACCTTCTGAGATCCTCCCTTGAAATCAAGCAACTTTTAGATTCAGATTGAGGCTACCATTTCAATCTACTATTTAGCTATTCCAGGGTCCCGCAGATTTCAGCGGGGCTCAGCATTTGTGATGAGGCCTCATGATAGTCCCATGAACATGTTTAGCTGATCAGACGTCAAAAATCAAATCTCCTTTAAACTTGAGGGTTGGGGCCCAGTGGCCTGGCTGGCTTCCCCTTTCAGAATCTTATACCTTAATGAAGGACGGAATGGATGGACGCATGGATGGATAAACGGATTCTTTCAGAAACATTGAACTGTAGTTTAGCATTATTGCCATCAGTCTTGTAAGTCAGCAAACCTAAGGTAGCATGGGAGGGTGGCCAACACAAACACTGCTTTTCTGAACCTCTGGAGAGATCTCTTCCGAGAATGACATTCTTTAAAGGGCTTCTCCAAAACTATCAGCTCAAAGATTGTGCCTATCTTAAGAGTCATTAAGATCTTACTACCTGTTTGTAAACAAGATTTTTTGATAAATTCACTGTACATGAGAATACCTTCCTAACCTCCTTCATACTTACCAGTAAGGGAACTGAGCTCTGTTTAAGGCATAGTTATATCTAGGTCATCTATCCAAATAAACACAATTGTCCCAACTTGTACATTTGATCGTATCTGTTATAACTTTGCTCAAGAAGACACCCCGTTATTGGAGTAGAGGAGGAAGACTAAGTTAATCAAATGATTCCTTGTAATTAAGGTTCATTGACGCATCTGCTATATTTCTTAGCAAGTATGTGCTTGGAAATGAATTGTATTCCAATGGTTAATTTGTTAATTAGTTGTGTGCAACATGAAATTCATTTTTCCATTAAAAAATACTTCTAAAAAGTGGTTATACTTCCAGCCTAGCCTCCCAAACTTACCTAGGCAATAACTTCGCTAGAGTTAAGTATATTCACAATGGGTTCATATTGCCTTGATGTACATGCTTAAACAGAGTGAAAAAATAAAATTAAATAATAATTTCTTTTTTAAAAAATGTATCTTGAAGACTCATGCTTTGAAAAAAGATAGTTTTAATAACAAAAGGGATGTATGTGCTCGCTTCACATACACATATACTAAAATTGGAATGACACAGAGAAGATTAGCATGGGCCCTGCACAAGGATGACACACAAATTCTTAAAACAAAAGGCATGTGATAGGAGAAAACTTTCAGGAAGATTCTAAAACAGATTTTGGAAGAAATCCAAACTTTTAGGATCCTATCCCCAATTCAAAACAAATAGTTAAATCAGAGATAGTAAGGAAAGTCTTGGTGTTTATGGGATTAATTTTCCCCTGACCTTATTCTCTACTCATTATGACTTCGTCTGTGGACAACAGATACATGTTGATCTATCTTCCCAGTATCCCTTCCTTCTTTTACTGGTGATAGCAATTCAATATTCCTTTATGGGAAATATTCCTACCCTTCCCTTAATTTATGTAGTTCAATAGGATTGACACCATCTCTGGGGTTAAGAAATGTGTCAGGAATTTAGGTTAATCTGAGCATTCCAGTCCTCAGCTCATTGGTCTAGAGATGAGCATGTGACTTTAGCAGTCCCAGTCAGAAAATGTGCATGACTCTTACTACTGGAAAAAAAGACCTTCATTCTCCTAGAGTATCTAAGCTTTTAAGTTACAAGCCTGATGCTCCTTATAAAAATAAATAAATAAACAAACAAACAATGAAAATTTTTAAAGTCAATCGTATTTGGAAATCAAGCAGAGCCAAGAGATGTACAAAGATAAATTCCTGACCACAACTTTTAAACTCCTGTGCCTCAAACCTATTTCTTATATACATGAGCCAATGATCTTTCCTTGTTTCAGGCATTTTTTCAGTTGGCTTTCTGTTACTTTCAGGCAAAAAAGTTGGATTATTTTACAAGAAATATCAACTAGTAAGTGTATATTTTAGACCACTTCTAAATTTTTTTAAATGTTTATTTATTTTCCAGAGACAGAGAAAGAGAGTGTGTGTGAGTGGGGGAGTGTCAGAGAGAGAGGGAGACACAGAATCTGAAACAGACTCCAGGCTCTGAGCTATCAGCACAGAGCCTGACGCGGGGCTTGAACCCACAAGCTGTGAGATCATGACCTGAGCTGAAGCCAGAGGCTTAACCGATTGAGCCACCTAAGTGCCCCTATTTTAGACTACTTCTATGGGAATAGAAGGAAGACCCATCCAAACTCTGTCCAGATTTTGACACCAGGTGGATTGGCTTCTAGATAATTCCAAGGAAATTTGAATTATAGGACACAATAGTTATTTTGTCATTTCTTATTCTTCTATGCATGGCTTTCCTTTTTCTCAACTTGGATCAATTCTTACCATTAATCACCCATTGCTAGTGATATTTTATTCCTCCCTACCCTGCCCCCAAGGAGATTATAGAAATATAACAAAAAGAGAAAGAAGGAATTATAGAAATGTAACAAAAATAGAAATATTTTTCATTAGAGAACTGGAATTCTTATCCTCTGCTTCATTACTAATATGCCCATCCTAGCAAAACCACTTTAATCACTCCAGGTCTTTGCTCCCATAGTTGTGTAGAAGTAACTGTGATTCTGTGACTTCTGAAGGAACTGGAGGTGGAAGAGATAAGGCTGGTGGGCCAGTGCTAAACAAAGGTATATGGACAGGTCAGAAAGGGATTTCCTCAGGTGTGACTGACTGAAGCAAGAGCAGTGGAAGACAAGAAATCTAGGCATGCCTTGGACACAATCCCAGTCAAAGGAAAGACAGTGGTTGAGAAGAGACAGAGCCAAACAATTCCCTGGGAAAGGCCTCTGGCAGTGGCCCCAGACAGGGCCTAGCAGATCAAGCATTGCAGATCCATAAGGGGTTGTCCGTTGACGGAAGGCTGTAAACTTTCCTGAATGCTCTCAAGAAGTCTATGCTTAATAAATCTGGTCATTTATGTGATTCCTACAGTAAAACCCAGATAAGGAAACACTTAACTTTTTATAACAAGGAGGTGAGAGAGAAAGACAGAGATTTTATGACACAGAATTTTTTTCTCTGAAAATGAACATAACTCTGGTTAATATAAGCAAGAATTTTCAACTTACTGGAGTAATTAGTTGACATTCGGTTATAAAATAAACCAATTTTAAAGTGCTGATTTTCTGCTTTTTATATAGCTACTTAATGTCCACAGAAAAGTTTTAATTCCAAATGAAATGAATTGCTGGTAGTAGGCTAACAATCTATTTAAGATATAAAAACTGCATAATATGTACAGATTTAAATGCAGCTTTGAATTGTATGTATTATATATTTGCCAACATGTTTCTTTTGGGAGACTGTGATGCTAACTTAACTGCCAAAGGTTACTTGATACATGTTCTAGAGGGCTTTCCTAACTAGGTGATGAACACATGAAAAGAAAATTTGTGTACATTATAATAAATTTAAAATCATTATCCATTAAAATCACAGTGTTCAAGTTACTTCCATGACAGGAAAGATGGAGTAGTCATACATTTCTGTATTCCTTTAACAAAGTACAACTAAAAACCCTGTGCATTACTTATGGAAGAAACATAAAGAAATTCTTAATGATAGAGAGAAGACAGACATGTTGTGGGTCTCGGAAGCCAAGGAACAGCACAAGTATAAGTTTCCTGGGTTTCTATGGTTAGTGTATTTTCAAGTTTAATTACTGGGGAGAGGTGGGCAGGAGTTGTTCTGCTTCATGCATTCTAGACAGAAGAAACCAGCAATCCAGAAACTCTAACAGGCACAGACAAAACAAATTCCAACTACATTCTGCTTTCTCCAACCAAACACCAGCAAAAGGGCAGCCTACCAAGAAAGAAAGTTTTAAGAAAAATAACAACTCCAGACGCACATCACAAAAAACCACCATAGCCGCTTCCCAGCCTGCAACAGCAAAGGCTGATGGGGGAACCTAGAAGTCACCTATGCCAGGCTGAACAAAGCACTCCAAACACTCTGCTAGAGCAGTAACAAAAGGTGGGGCAGGTAGCCAAGATTTTATCCCCAGAAGGGCAGTAGTGTCTCCCTGCCCCATACTAAAATAGTGGGGAACTGGAACACTCACCTTGCCAGGTAGTGTCAGGGAAAACCAGCTAAAACAGAAGCCTCAAATAAGATTTAGAAATACCCAAATATTTATAAAACCCAAAATTTCCAGGTTTTAATAAAAAATTATACATCATACTAAGAACGAAGAATATCCTGAATTTAGGGGCACCTGGATGGCTTAGTCAGTTGAGCATCTGATTCTTGATTTTGGCTTAGGTCACAATCCTAGGGTCATAGATCAAGCCCCATGTCAGGCTCTGTGCTGAGTGTAGAGCCTGTTTATGGTTCTCTCTCTCTCTCTCTCTCTCTCCCTCTCTCTTTGCCCCTCTACCTCCACTCTCTCTAAATTATTAACTAATTTAAAAAAAAGAATATGCTGATTTTTTTAAAAAAAAATCAATAAAGGCAACACTATACCGACATAGGTATTAGAATCACGTGACAAAATGTTTTAGAGTAGCCGCCGTAAAAATGCTTTGATGAACAAGTAAGAATACATTTAAAACAAATGGAAAAAAATATAAAGCCTCAGCAAAGGAATAGAGTTTTTCTGGAGAAATAGAAGATATAAGGAAAACAAAATGGAAATTTTAAACCTGAAAAATACAATAACCAAAACTTCAGTGGATGGGCTGAAAATCAGAATGGAGAGGATAAATAAAAGAATACTGAACTTGAAAATAAAGCAATATAAATTACCCAATCTTAAAAGGAAGAAAACAGATTTAAAAATAAATAACCAGAGCCTCAGGAATCCATGGGACCACTGCAAAAGATCCAACCATTGGATCATGCCAGTGGAGTCCCAGCAGGATAGGAGAAAGATGCAGTACTAAAATATTATTTGAGAAAATAATGGCTGAAATCTTCCTGATTTGGCAAAAGGACATAAGCCTACATTCAAGAATGTAAGTGAATCCCAATCAAGACAAACTAAAAACACCCACACTAAGTATATGAGTCTGCTGAGGCTGCCATAACAGAAGAGAGTGTAGCACACTGGGTGGCTTAAACAACAGAAATTAATTTTCTCACAGTTCTGGAAGTCAGAAGTCTAAGATCAAAGTTCCAGTAAAGTGAGTTTCTGGTGAAGTCTTTCTTCTTGGATTATAGATGACTGTCTTCTCACCCTGACCTCCCATGGCCTTTCCTCTGTGAATGCATGGAGAGAAAGAGAGAAAGATAGAGAGAGAGAGAGAGAGAGAGAGAGAGAGAGATATTAATCTGGCATCTCTTTCCCTTCTTATAAGAACACCAGTTCTGTTTAATTAGAAATTCACTGTTATGACCTCATTTAACCTTACTTACTTCCTTAAAGGTAATCTCCAAATGCCAACACACTGGGCATTACGGCTTCAACATATGAATCTGGGAGAGGCACAATTCATCCATAACACCAGGACATATTATGGTCAAACTTCTTACACATAAAGGCAAAGAAAGTATCTTGAATGCAGTGAGAGAAATGACATCTACGTGGAAAAAAATGTGGATGATAATGAATTTCTCATCAACAACAATGGAGACCAGAAGGAATTTTTCAAGTGAGAAAGAAAGAAAGAGAGAGAGAGAGAGAGAGGGAGGGAGGGAGGGAAGGAGGAAGAGAAAAAAAGAGAGAGAAAGGAAGAAAGGAAGGGAGGGAGGGAGGGAAAGAAAGAGAGAGAGGAAGGAAGGAAGGAAGGAAGGAAGGAAGGAAGGAAGGAAGGAAGGAAGGAAGGGAGGGAGGGAGGGAGGGAGGGAGAGAAAGAGAGAGAGAGAGAGAGAGAGAGAAAGAAAGGCCAAGCCAGAACCTTCTATCCAGAGAAATCATACTTCATAAATTGAGGAGAAAGCAAGACATTTTTCTGATAAAGTACATTAAGCAACTTTGTCTCCAGCAGTCCTACCCTAAAATAATGGCTAAAGGAAGCTTTCTAAACAGAAAGTAAATAATAAAAGAAAGAAGTTTGAAATTTCAGGAAGGAAGATAGAACATGGTAAACAAAAATATGAATAAATACAATAGATTTTCCTTTTCCTCTTCAATTCTCTACTTTACATTTGGTCAATGAAGCCAAAATTTTAATGCCATTGGATGTGGTATGAATAAGAAATATTTAAGACAATAATATTACACATGAGGGAAAGTAAATGAACATAAAGGAAGGCAAATTTTCTATACTTCACTGAACAGGCCAAATGACAACTTCAATAGGCTGTGATAAGTCATGTATATTCAATGTAATACTTAGACAACTGCTTAAAAAGCTATCCAAAGGGGGCGTCTGGGTGGCTTAGTCGGTTAAGCGTCCGACTTTCGCTTAGGTCATGGTCTCGTGGTTCGTGGGTTCGAGCCCCGCGTCGGGCTCTGTGCTGACTGCCAGCTCAGAGCCTGGAGCCTGTTTCAGAGTCTGTATCCCCCTTTCTCTCTGACCCTCCCCTGCTCACGCTGTCTCTCTCTCTCTCTCTCTCTCTCTCTCCTAGAAATAAATAAAACATTAAAAAAAAATTTTAAAAAAAGCTATCCAAAGAGGTACACTAAAATACATTACAGATATAAGAAAATTGAATCATTGAAAATGTACAAATAGAAAGGCAGAAAAAAGGAAACAAAGAAACAAGACAAAAACAAAAAAACAGAGAGAATAAACATAAAACAAAAATAAAATGACAGGTTTAATTACTAACATAATAATTTCATTAAACATAAATGGTCTAAGTATACCAACTAAAGGATAGAAATTATCTCATCTACAAGAAACTCTAAATATAACACTACAGACCAAATAAAATGAAAAGTATAGAAAAATATATTTTCTAAACATTAACCAAAAGAAAGGAATTCACATGTAAAAAATGAAATTGAGCACTGTAACTTACACCACACACACAAAAAAACCTACTCAAATGTATCAATATATAAATGTAAGAAAAATCTAAAACTATAAGTCTTAGGAAAAAACATAAGTGTAAAATCTTCATGACTTTAGATTAAGCAGTGGTTTCTTAGTACGACGCTTAAAGACAAGCAAAGAAAAAAATAAGTAAGTTGGAATTCATCAAAATTGAAAACTTTTGAGCTTCAAAGGACACTATCAAAAAAAGTGAAAAGACAACCCACAGATGGAGGAAAATATCTGAAAATCACATATCTGATAAGACTCACAAAGAATAAGAGAGAAGGCAAAAATTCCCAGTAGCACGAATAAGTGGAGAGCACTGCAGACCCTACAGACAGCAAAATAAGTGAATGCTGTGAACAACTGTGTACACATAAATTTGACAATTCGTATGAAATGGACTAATTCCTAAAAGAAACACACACACACACACACACACACAAGCCATACCTCACCCAGGATGAAGTAGATCATTTGAATAGCCATATTGCTATTGAGGAAATTGAATTTGTAATTTATTTTATTTTATTTTTTTATTTATTTCTAGGAGAGAGAGAGAGACAGCGTGAGCAGGGAAGGGTCAGAGAGAGAGGGAGTCACAGACTGAAACAGGCTCCAGGCTCTGAGCTGGCAGTCAGCACAGAGCCCGACGCGGGGCTCGAACCCACGAACCGCGAGATCATGACCTAAGCGAAAGTCGGACGCTTAACTGACTAAGCCACCCAGGCGCCCCTGAATTTGTAATTTAAAAACTCCCACGAAATAAATCTCCAGGCCCAGATTTTGTCACTGGAGAATTCTATCAAATGTTAATGGAAGAATTCGTACTGACTCCATATAGTGTCTTCCAGAAAATAGAAGGAAAGGGAACATTTCCCAACATAATAGTATTACCGGAATATCAAGCTATGCTGAGTGAAAAAGTCAATTCCAAAAGTTTACATGCTATATAATGCCATTTGTGTAACATCCTGGAAATGACAAAATTATATAAAGGGAGAGCAGTTAGTGTTTGCCAGGCATTAGTAAGGAAGTAGGGACAGGAAGAAGGTTGGTATGTCTATAAAAGGGCAACAGGAAGAAACCTGTGATCATGGAAATGTTTTGGTTTTGATAATATCAATATCAATATCCTGGCTGTGATATTGTATGATACCTCTGCAATATCTTGCCATTGGGAAAAAGTGGGTAGAAGGTATATATTTCTTACTATTGCATGTGAATCTACAGCTTGAGAAAAATCACAGTTATCTCAAAATAAAATGTTTAATTTTAAAAAGACACTTCATTAGTGTAAATGCAGCCATCTGTTAACAATGATAGGCATATCTATAAAATGCTTAGTGTTAGTTAAAAATGAAATAAAGGACAATGTAAATCTAATATATATGTCTAATATATATATATGTTATATATATATATACACATATTAAATTAAATCCTGAAGGTTCTCGTTATATTTTCAGCTATTTTCATCACAGATTTGATTTCGATCAAGAAGTTCTGGTCAATTCAGTTAAAGTGGCTTAAGTCTAGGGCGCCTGGGTGGCTCAGTCAGTTAAGCATCTGTCTTCAGCTCAGGACATGACCTCAGAGTTCAGGAGTTCAAGCCGCACATCTGGCTCTGTGCTGACAGCTCAGAGCCTGGAGCCTCCTTCTGATTCTGTGTCTCCCCTCTCTCTCTGCCCCTCCCCTGATTATGCTCTTGCTCTCTCTCTCTCTCTCAAAAATAAACATTAAAAATTTTAAATAATAAAATGGTTTATGCCTTAGCGTACCCCTCTTTTCCTTTTTTAAATTATTAGAAACTAAGCCTATTTTCTAAATGACCTGTCATAAAAATGTATGCATAATATATATTACCTGATTTTCCCATAATTAAAACAACCATAACAAACCTGTTCCCTTGACACAAACCTCAAAATTGCATGTACTTGTAATAAGTCAAATGAGTTCATTGCAAATAATTCTGCAAGTCAGAATTGCTGAGAATAAGAGACAGCAGCTCTCTCAAATATCCCCACTGCCTGATTCCTGGAGGTAGAGATATGGAGAAGCCAGGTTAGGAGGCAAGCCACATCTCCTTACACTCCATGCTGTCTTGATTCTTAAGTGCACCTCCCCTCTGACCACCATCAAGCCCCCCCTCTAACACTGAAATTCTGGCAGTAGTATTACTAGCTAATACCTTCTGAGTACTTATTATGTGCTAGTCACTATGCTAAGCATATATTTAATGTTAATAATAGCCTTATGGTCCAGGTGTTATTATTATTTCCAATTTACACAAGAAAAAAGAAGGAAGGAAAAAAGAAAATCAAAGTCAAGAGATGTCAAATAACTTTTCCCAAATCACACAGTCTAGTAATAAAATGGGAATTTGAACTAAGGTCTGTCTGAATTCAAAGCTTAAGCCTTTTAGCCATTACTCTGGTGGTTTTCAAATTTTTCTATACATTAGAATTGACGGTTGGGGCACCTGGGTGGCTCAGCCAGTTCAGCGTCCAACTCTTGACTTCAGCTCAGGTGATGATTTCAAGTTTGTGAGTTTGAGCCCCATGGACTCTACAGTGAGAGTGCTGAGCCTGCATGGGATTCTCTCTCTCCCTCTCTTTCTGCCCCTCTCCTTCTAGTGCCCTCTGTCTCCTTCCTCCCACTCTCTCTCTCTCTTTCTCCCTCTCTCAAAATAAATGAAAATAAACTTAAAAAACTGATGGCATTTTTAAAAATCCTGATGACGGCTTACACTCCACACAACAAAATCAGAATGTCTGGAGTAGAAGCTAGCCTCGGTCTTTTTTATTTTTTTTAAGTTTATTTATTTATTTTGAGAGAATGCAAGTAGAGGAGGGGCAGAGAGAGAGATAGAATCTTAATCGGGCTCTGCGTAGTTGGAGCACAGAGCTAAGATGAGGCTTGAACTCATGAAACTGTGAAATCATGACCTGAGCCAAAATCAAGAGTCAGCTGTTTAACCAACTGAGCCACCCATGTGCCCCAGGTTCAGTCTTTTTTTTTTTTTTAAACATCTTCAGGTAATTCCAATGTGCAGCCGATTGGGGGACCACTGCAGTATGATCTGGCCTTTTAATTACAACTCCCGCTTCCCAGGTGTCTACAATCGCCAACCTTCATCCACTAAGCTCTGCCTACTCCATATTCAAATCTGTAAATCCATCCTGAATCTGGGCCCTGAAAAACTGGTTAAAATTTCTGGATTATTCAAGAGACTCTTAAACACTAGAGTTTAAGCTAATGAAGGCTCAACACCTTTTCTCTCTGATATGATTTACACTGAGACTTTGATGCCTCAGCCCCAGAGCAATATGGAAATACAGACATTTGAGACACTAAAGATTTTCTCAAGCCAATTTTATTGCAGACTTAGAAACGGCACACCTGAGTACATGTGAGACCTATTCAAAAAAAAAAAAAAAAAAAGAATGTAGTGAATTAGAAAACGTGAACAGGGTCCCTACCATATGAACCTATGGCTTTCATAAATAAAAACCTTAGCAATGATTTGCCAAGGCCCTGAGTGTCAATTATATATGAGCTAAACTCCCCATGTTGGCAGAAGACACTGCAGATAAGGGAAATGAGGCTCAGAAAGTAGAAAAAGCAAGGCTAAACAACTAGTAAGGAGTGACAGCAAGATTATATTGTCCTGCAGCACTTATGAGAACCAATAGACTCATGCATGGCCAAGTTACTTGCATAGTACCTGTTCTATGCATACTCATCCATGGATGGACACCCACGGTCACTTGGGCTGTTAGTTTCTTTGTCCTTGCTCAACACATTCACAGACAGTGAAAAATCAAGGGGACAGAAGGGTAATTGATGGGCACAAATGTTGGTAGACAGAATAAAGAAAAATAAAGATGGAAAGAGCTTAGAAATGCCCCAAACTCAAAAGCATACACTCAAAGTAAATATGTTTGGCTCAAAATAAGTTGAATATTTGGAAGAATTGGAATTAAGCTACTGCTGTATCTAAATCCAAATTTAAGAGCAAAGTTAAATGAGAAATGGACAGAACCTAAATGCATTCTGACCTCTCTTGTTTGCCTGTCACCTCTACCAGGAATAGTTGAAATCACTAGCTTGTTGAGAGCACTAGGAGAAACTTGGTATCTTGAAACTCTTCAGGACAGTTTTGGCAACTGTCCCTTCACAAATTTCCCTAGAAGCCGTATCTTGCCTGGGACTATACTTCAGTTTTCCTTGTCTCAGGAAGTGATTATATGTCTCTTTGTAAGTTCCTCAGAATAACACTCTTGAAATGTTTTTCTTTTAAATTTAAAAAGTGATGAAGTCCTAAAAACATGTCTGCCTCCCAAGATGCGTATTTCCTTGGGCAGAGAAGAAAACTGTTTTCTACAAGCGGCGGCTAGTATATGTATGGTGTGCAGGGCAATCACAGACAGTAGGAGGGGTCAGGACTCACTGCAATGCTGCATTGAGGCCGAGGCTGGCAAACTCCATATCCGAAGCAGGTCCCAGGCACTTACCTGCTTTTCTCAAACAGACTTGATAAGGTCTACCATGTGCCAGAGACAAAGCTGAAGGAGAAATTCTTTTCAGGGCATTAACCCAGTGTGCTCATCAAGGAAGCATTAATTCCCTCAGCTGGCCCACCAGAGGGTAGTTCCTATACTCCAAATATGGCCAATTTCTATAGGATAGAATGAAGAAAGGCTTGTAATGAACATAATATATGATGCGTCTCTCTCGTCTCAATATTGCTTCAGAATAATTAGTAAATGTAACCAACATTTGAGCTAATAAAGCTGCGTATTTATTTCACTTATTTCAAAGTGGAAATATTAAGCAAAAGTATACTCCTCTATTCCAAAAAGTGAAACCAACATGTATTAATTATCTACTGCTGCATAACAAATTTCCCTCAAATACAGTAAACTAGAATAGCAAACATTCATTATCTCATGGCTTCTGAAGGTCAGGAATCTGGGCACAGGGCAGATAGACACCTTTGTGTGAGAGTCTCTCACAGGCTGCAGTCATGTCAACCCTCAACTGGGAAAGGATCTATGGCAAAGCTCATGCACATCTGCTAGCCTAACTCTTGTCCTTTATGCCTGTTGGCTGGAGTCACCATTTCCTCACCACAAGGGCCTCTCTTTGGAGTTACTCTTTTTTTTTTTTTAAAGTTTTTTATTTATTTCTAGGATAGAGAGAGAGAGAGAGACAGCGTGAGCAGGGGAGGGTCAGAGAGAGAGGGAGTCACAGACTGAAACAGGCTCCAGGCTCTGAGCTGGCAGTCAGCACAGAGCCCGACGCGAGGCTCAAACCCACGAACCGCGAGATCATGACCTAAGCGAAAGTCGGACGCTTAACCGACTAAGCCACCCAGGCGCCCCTCTTTGGAGTTACTCTTAACAGACCAGTTTGTTTCCCCCACAGCAAGAGCCAATAAAGGGAATAAGAGAGTGAGCAGCAAAATGAAAGTCACAGGGTTTTGTAACCTAATCTCAGACAACCCATCATTCTTGGATGCCATGAAGTCTAGACCACAGTCAAAGGGAGAGAATTTACATATATTCCTTGTCCCCAAGGGATGGGCAAAATTTCCCTACATTAAAAATACTAACAACAAATATAACTTAGAGGCTTGCTCCAGAAAACACCTACTGGAAGATGAGATGTAAAAACTAAGATACTTTACTCAACAAAACTAATCTCTTGTTCATTAAGACTGCTTCAAGACCCTCAGCTCACTGTGCCCACTTATCCAAAGCTAATATGCCATAGATTCTGCCCCATCACAATGAAAATTCTCCTTAAAATCCCCTGGCCCATCTGCTAAATCTCTACGTGTCCTACTAGTCACTTCACATTTTCAGACAGTGCAGAGCCTTTGCAAAGGTGCTATTCTCTCCTACTGCAATAGTTTTGCATGACCAACAGATTTTTTTGTGGGGTTTTTTCAAAGGTCAAGAGTTGATGACCTCAAGTATGAGAACAATTATTTCCATTTTCCATTACCAATAAAATCTTGACCTATTGTCACTATAGAATGACAAATTATTTTGGTCAAATGCCCCCTGAAATATTAAGGAAATAAAATTATAATTAAGGTACTATGCATTGTTACACATTCAACTACATGTGTATATTATTTGATTAAATTGTTAAATAGTTATATTATTTTACACTAAATCATCCTTTTTTTTTTAATATTTTTATTTTATTTCTAGGATAGAGAGAGACAGCGTGAGCAGGGGAGGGCCAGAGAGAGAGGGAGACACAGACTCCGAAACAGGCTCCAGGCTCTGAGCTGGCAGTCAGCACAGAGCCCGACGCGGGGCTCGAACCCACGAACCGCGAGATCACGACCTAAGCGAAAGTCGGACGCTTAACCGACTAAGCCACCCAGGCGCCCCTACACTAAATCATCTTAAAAGTATACACTGAATTAGATTCATGGAGAGCAAAAGATCCAAATTAATGTCCACGTTTTCTTCATCATTCTGCTATTTCTTAATTCTTTATTGGTGGGTGGAGGCTTTTGATGCCTTTCTCTACTATCCTATGAAAAGAAGTTGTAGAATTGCTAAATTCTCTCTTTGCTACACAGGCAAAAATTTCACAAGATGCATTACTCACAAGATAAAATTCTCTCACATCTGAAAATGTTAACTTGCTCTTTCAATGTTTTTAAGCTATTCTTTAATATATTTTGAAATTCCTTGAAAATTTTTAATGAAAATTAAAGAATCAAGCTCTCTTTTCTGTTGTCCATTGTCAAAAGCAAACAGCACTGTGATTCATAGCACTCATCACTATTGTGCTTAATTAAAATGAAAGTGTTGGGGGGTGGGAGGATGCTTTGATAGCTTGTGAAAATTAATGACGTTACTTGTGTGAAAATAATAGTTAATATTTAGAATTTTAACATGATTGTGGTGTCCAAAACAAAATAGGCTGGCTTTCTTTGGATTGCCATCTTATTTTTTACATTTGTTTCAGAACACTTATCTTTATTTAGAAGTTTTCCTTTACCTAATATCTATCCTCTCACTCTCAGCTGCCATGTTCAGTTGTAATGATGGAGAAAATATTTTTAATATGAAAGAGAGTCATTCCTACATGCACTGTTTGTCTTCTAATGATGATTAATGCTGTTAATTTAATGCCCAATTGAATTTATGAATGTTCAAGTTTGGTTTTTGTTTTAATAGCCAAATAGGCTGCCATTGTAAAATAGCACCCATTCAATTAAGGTGAACGGGGAAAGAAGGAACATTTATCTCTAGATAATCAAGCATTCAATAGGTTAAAAAACATATACATTCCAAAATTTTAACTTTTAAAATATATGTAAGCAAATGGGAACTTGTTATTTATCTCAAAGAATACGGAGATACACATCTCAAATAAACATACACAAAAGAAGGACTTCATTATGTTAGTGTCAATTTAGACCTTCCTAAGATAATTTGTCTTTCATTTCAGATCGAAACCATGTCCTTACAGCTCAGATTAGGAGCCTTTTGAGACCTAGCCAACACTTTTAATGAAAATCACTATATTTTTTCAAGTCCTAGAATATTTGAGTCCTAGCATTCTAATGAGTAATTAGTACCACTACCAACCCATTAATCACACATATGGCTGCTTTAATAAGTAATTTTTCTGTGAATATGGCTTAAAGATTATGATGGAAATGAAAATGCCCCAACTCTATCAGCTTATTGATATTCTTGATGAATTGACTCAAGCCCCATGTTTTCATGTATTTGGAATTGGTTTCACAAAATAAATTATGTCATTTTTCATAAATGTTCACACTCTCGCTAATGTTCAATATTCAATCTGATCAAGCATTACAATGTGAAATATTAAGATCCAGAGAAAAGTTTGGATGTTGACATGTAACAAGATAAATCATTTTAAAAGGATTCATCTTTACATTCATGGGAATCACTTGTTCCTTTACAAATGTGCCTCTAGTGTGTTATATAGATATTACATGTCTGCATGTATATAATTCCCTCAACTACAGAAATTCTCGCCCACCAGCCTTCACTCACCCTGGCTTCCAGCTGAGAAATTTGACAGTCAGAAGAACGGAGTTAAGGGGGGTCCTGGGTGGCTTAGTCAGTTAAACATCCAACTTTAGCTCAGGTCTTACTCTCTTACTCTCTCATGGGCTCTGGGCTAACAACTCAGAGCCTGGAGCCTGCTTCAGATTCTGTGCCTTCCTCTCCTAACTCTCTCTCTCTCTCTCTTCTCTCTCTCTCTCTGTCTCTCTCTCTCAAAAATAAACACTTAAATAAAAAAAAAAAAACAGAGTTAAGTTTTAAGCCTTATATCTTTCCAGAATTGAAGATCTCAAGGACAAAATCTCTTTCTTGTTTTCTCCATGTACTAATTACTTACCTGCCTAACTACCACCTCCAGTAGGGGAAACTGGTTTGGAAATGAGTGATTTCCCATTATAATTTCTTTCCAGGGCAAGCTTTCCAAAAGAAGGTGTCTGTCTAATTCATGATTTTGAGTCTAAATCACTATTTTTAATCTGATGAGTCTTAAATTCAACTTAAAATTCAAAGCAGTAAAACAGAAAAAGAATGAGGCAATCAGAAAAGGGCATGAAATGAGCAGGACAATCCTCCCTGGCAAACTCCTTTCCCCAATCCCTCTCCATGGCAGTGGTCCTTGTTTGTGTCCAAGCATCCAGACAATTTTAAATTCACTTTGAAGTTTTAAAAATACATAAATATAAAAATATATTATACAATATTTTATTATTATGTATAATTTTATATATTACATGCAATATATAAATATAAATATATATATACACACATATAGAGTATGTATTTTGCATTTTTAATGTTAGCAAAAAATTAAGAGAAAACTTAATATCTATTATTAGGAGACTAGTAAATGATTCATCCGTATGACAGAAATCTCTGAGGCCAAAACAGAGACTCTTTACATCAAAATATCATAAGGTCTCTGGGCCACTGGGTGGCTCATTTGGTTAAGCATCCAACTCTTGATTTGGACTCAGGTCATGATCTCACAATTCATGGGTTCCAGCCCTGCATCGGCCTCTGGGGTGACAGCACAGAGCCCACTTGAAATTTTCTCTCTCCCTCACTCTCTGTCCCTCCCCCTTGCTCTCTGTTCCTCCCCCACCTCAAAATAAATAAAGTTTTAAATAAACAGATAAATATCGCAAAGTCTCAAATACACTGTCACATGAAAAAAGCAAGGTACAGAACATTGTGTATTGTGTGTATTTTTGTTAATGCAGGAAAATATATCTAAAAGGATTAAAAAGGGAAACAAGGAGCGCCTGGGTGGCTCAGTCGGTTAAGTGTCCGACTTCGGCTCAGGTCATGATCTCACGGTTCATGGGTTTGAGCCCCGCATCAGGCTCTGTGCTGACAGCTAGCTCAGAGCTTGGAGCCTGTTTTGGATTCTGTGTCTTCCTCTCTCTCTGACCCTCCCTTGCTCATGCTCTCTCTCTCTCTCTCTCTCAAAAATAAATAAAGCATTAAAAATTTTTTTTTAAATAAAAAATAAAAAGGAAAACAAACTTAAAAACCTCAAAGGAAGGGAATCAAGGATCTCAGACACAGGGAGAAGGGAGTCTCAACACAGATCATCCTTTGCATATTTTTTATTTAAATAAGTATATATAATGTATAATAAAAATTTTTAATTATTAAATAAATTTTAATTATTAGAAAATCTTAATTCTGTCATGATTTTTTTACACTAAAGGATTTTTACTATGTGGATTATTCTGCAACATGCTTTGACAATGTCTCATAAATTTTTTTCTGTTGCGTACATAGGAGACAATTGAATTCTTTTCAAAGCTGCACATTATTCCAACATAGAGAACCTAAAGTTTATTTTAAAATTCCTCTATTAATATACTAAATCAGTTGGTTGGGGGTCAGTCAGTAAGTGCTTCATGTCCTAATTTAATTAAACTCTTTATTCTTAATTTACTATTAACCTTTCCTTTGGTCTGTTAGTATACAATAAATATAAACTAGCAAATGTGTTCAGCCTTACTATTGATCAAGTAAATGAAAATTAAAATAACAATGAGAAAAATCCATTACTTGCAAAAAAACCCCATTACTTATGGATAATAGGGTATTATCATACATGTCAAGTAAGGAATAAATTGGATGGCTGGAATGGCAATTTGGTAATTTGATTGAAAACATTAAAATGCACATATTTTTCTTCCATTAATTCTATGTCTATGAATTCTTTTTAATTTAGCAATTAGACAAATTAGCCAAAATAAATGTTCAGATGTCCATTACAACATTTTTGTAAAAGTAAAAAAATGAAGCTAGTCAGACTATCTAAGAATAATAGGTGACTAGTTAATTTATTAGGGCACAACCATATAATAAAATACTCTAAAACCATTTAAAATAAATATGCAGAGAATTATTTTTTCAAACTGTTAAAAGATAAAGTCAGATTACAAACAGCATATTAACCATTATATTGCTTTGGAAAAACAATATATTTACACAGAAAAATCTGGAAAATATAAAGCAAAACAGTAAATAGCAATCTTTGCCAAAAATTGGAAGTCTGGGTAGTCTTTATCCCTTTCCTAATATTTAAATTTTTTCTGAAATTGGCATGCATCACTTGTATTATAAAGAAGTAACACAAGGTTTAGAAACTGTTGAGTAATCTCTTAAACTCTAACAGAAGTTCAAGCATATCAAGGGCCAAAGCATAATAATAATAGATTTAAAGACCTTTTATGTTTGCATTTTAACTTCTAAAAACTGCAACTATTTATATATACAGTACCTTTTGTTGAGAAAAACATTGTTTAAAAATAAAGCCATTTTAAAACAGGATGCCCCTGGGGAGCTCGATTGGGCATCCAACTCTAGATTTTGGCTCAGGTTATGATCCCAGGGTTGTGGTATAGAGCCCCATGTTGGTCTGTGCACTGAGCATGGAGTCTGCTTGGGATTCTCTCTCTCTCCCCATCCCCACTCTGTCCCTCTCCCCTACTCATGCGCATGCTCTTTCTCTCTCTACGATGAAAAAATAAAAAGATTTTTAAAAGGCCATTAAAGGATACAAACCTTCAGAGATAAGAAAAATAAGTTCTGGGTATCTAATATATAGCACATCTACTGTCCTTAATAACTGTATTATATACTTGAAAGTTGCTGAGAGAGTAGCTCTTATGTGTTCACACCACAAAAAGGAAATGGTAATTATGTGGCATGGTGGAGGTGTTAGCTAACACTATGGTGGTCACTATGTCACAATGTATAAATCTATATATTGTACACATTGTACACATTGAATGTACACAGTGTTATATGCTGATTATATTTTAATAAAGCTAGATAAAATAAAGTAAAAGCCACAGTTAGGGAGAAGATAATGAATCTAACTCTAAGGATTAGACTCAATAATTAGTCACTGCTCTCCATTTTGATATACATAAATGACAACATATTCTCCTGAATGATTTGTAACTCATCTTTAAAAAGTAGAAAACAATTCCTGGAACTTCAGAATACCAGATTTGCACATCAAGTACCATTCAGGCCATATTCATCAACAAAGCTTGACAAGCCAAATAATGTTTGAATGAGAACACTAAAACTAAAAAGAACATGGGTGATATTGAATGACAACCTAATGAATGAATGTTGCCCCTAAGTAGGTGATATAATATATATGTATATAATATATATATTTATATATATAAATAAATATATATATAGTATATAAAAATATACATATAATATAAAAAATATATATATATTCTGTGTTGCTCTGTGAAGTCTTTATAGGAACTTCATGAATCCAGCCTTTACCCTGACAGTGCTCAGAACAGAATATTTGTGACACTATGGTTTTTACTAACATACACACTTTCCCTCCATGGATTGCATGTGAAGTTTGTTAAAGAGACCATGTGACATGGTTTTGTGGTAAATATTTTCTAAGGGCTTTGGTTTTGCTGCCTAATTGTTCTATTTTTATGTGGGAATTTAGATTGGCAAATCATGCTCCCAGCCAGAATATCCCTTTCCAATATATTCAGTGAAAAATGTCCCTAGTAAGCAATATAGACCATGGGATCAGTAGGTACCAATATCTTTAAAGAGCAGAGATTTAGGTTACTAGTAGTAGTATGCCTACTATTTAAATCCATTCCCACTTGGTAGAAGTTTACACAGCAATGTCAAATAACAAGGGATTCTTAATTATCCAAATCTATTTGGTGTTCATAGTTTGGACAGTAAGGAATTGTTAGAATATATATCCAAAACTGCTTCTTTCCTGAATTCAAAAAGGAAGTTTCAAAATTTAATTAAATATTGGATACTAGATTTTAAATAGTCAAGATGTGATTTTAGGAGATCAGGTGACTTTTTACTTTCTTCTCTATTTCCTTCTGTATTATACAAATTTTCTAAATCAAGCTTGAATGTTTTGTTTTAAGAAAAGAACTGGAACAGTGACACATTTAAACAGTTCTTTCAGAAAATAAAGATCTAAGTCAGTATCGAGATGTGAATTGTGTGGCCACTGTACTGTTGCTCAGTCAACATGAAAATCATCACATAAGGTAACACACTTTCTTGATCAAAATAAGCTTTGCAATCAACTCAAGAAATACTCAGAAGTGTGTTTTTTAACTGCCCCCAAGCCATTCTGCACAATGCTAAATAAAAACTGCCACCTTCTTTACTTACTATATCAAGCCAATAAATTTTTGAAGGAAAAAACAATCTGTAGTGAAATAGGAAGCAAAATTACTTTCCTCATAAGAACTATGTCTTTTAATCAGGTCACCATGAATTCAATAAAACTAATCTAATTTGCTCTGTATTGTAGAGATCAATTCTTCAGCTGCAAAAGCAATTAAAAATATTTAATGTCTGAATTAAAACCAATATAATTTATTCCAGACTTCACTCTCCTTTACTTGAAATGATGTACCTAGGCCTAGAGAATCCCTGTATGTCTACTAACATGAGTGTAAAAAGTAAAGCTTACCCTAAATAGGGCAATGTAAATATAGCAGTGGCAGCAAAAGCACTGAGGCATTTATTGAGTGTCTGTGGTTTGTGGAATATCCCAAGATACTTTCAAGATACTTTCAAAAGTACCACATACTTTCAAAATGCAAATGCTTGAGATAGGAATTTGTAAGACATGGGACTCCAGGATGGCTCAGTCAATCAAGCTTCAGACTCTTGATTTGGACTCCGGTCATGATCTCACTGTTCATGGGATCAAGCCCTGCATTGGGCTCTGCTCAGACAGCGCAGAGCTTGCTTGGGATTCTCTCTTTCCCTCTCTCTCTCTTCTGCCCCTCCCCCACTCTCTTTCTCTCTCTGTCTCACTCTCTCTGAAAATAAAAAATTAACATTAAAAAATGCATAAGACATTAATTCTATGTCCCAAAAACATATGCCATATATAGGTCAGATGGAGCATTTGCACAAAAATATATGTTTTGTCATTTAATTTAACTTAATTTAATTTGCAATCATTGTCATAATGATCCCATAATGAATTATTTTCCCTGTGTGCATGCTCCATTGTCACTCCTATCAAGAGGCCAAGTCTATTTCTCCGCTTACTTGAATACTGGCTAGCCTTGTGAATTTCTTTAACCAATAGAATCCGGCAAAATTGTGTGAGTTCTGCACCCTTTTCTGTGTGTGCCACAGCCTAGGCTGTAAGAGGCTTTGAAACTCCTGCTATCATCCTTTTAAAACTTGATACTACTGTGCTTGAAGCAATTAAAGAACATGAGTTAAAAGAATCTGTGGAAAAAAGCCCCATCCCAGATGTGCCCACCAAACCCACCCAAACCAGAAAGCAGAAATGCCTGCCCTCCCAGGGTGTATGGACAAAGAATAAATAGGTTTTGGTTTCAGCTACTTAGCTTTGGGATGGTTTGTTATACAGCAACAAATAAAGTATAGCCTCAGCTATTTACTCTAAGAACTATTTACTGAGTGCAAACTGTGTGCCAGTCACTGGGCCTGGAGAAACAGAGATGAACACCAAATGGTCCCCTCTTTCATGGAGTTTACAGTCTAGTGTTTGAAGGTAGAGAAGCAAAAATCTGATCATTACAAAACAGTGAAATAAATAATAATTCCACCTACAAGAAGGTGAGTGCTGTGATTAAAACAAAGCAAAATAAAGGGATGAAGAGGGACAGAGGTGAGAGAAAATGGTCAGAGAAGGCTTCTCTAGTTTGGTGACCTTTAATCAGAAACCTGAGTATTAAGAAAAAAGGAGCCAGGCCAAAAGAAAAAAAAAAAAAAAAGGGAATGACATTCCGTCAATAAATGTAAAGGCTCTGTTGAGGGATGAGGCTGCCTTGGTTGTGGGCAGCAAGTTCAGGGGCAGGAAGGCAATGAACTAAGGGCAGGTGCCCCAAGTGGCAGTCCAGGAGTCAGGTGTGGGCAAGAGCTTGTAGGATGTTGTGCACCACAGTAAGAAGTCTGGTTATATTTCAGTTAGTGAGGATTTACTTCACTTTTAACATCTTGTTATCCAGAAACACAACACATTGCTGTAAATAATTCAAGTGATGTGGCAATAAACTCTTCTCTCTCCCACCCTGTAAAGCCAGGTTGCTGTCATCGCCATTTTGCCCCTTGCTTTAAAAATAAATTCTGCATCATTATGAGCTATGGGAGCTGCCTGTTGCATGGATCCACATTTGATGAGCAAAAATTCTCTGCTGGGAGTAGCATCTTCAAAGTAGCTTGTCCTTAATCCTGACATGGGAGGGAAATATAATTCGAATGTGGGTCCAGTGATTAGGAGCTTAGAAAGCAGGTATTAACAGGACAACTCTGTAATTGAAGATATTGTCATGGTCAGAAACTCAGAAGGAAACTTAGCCAGGCAACGGAGGCTTTTTCAACTGCTCCTTGTACCGTGCAGTTGAAACAGTGGTTGATTTTTACAGCTAATAAGGCATTAAACTGAATCTCTTAAGCTTTTTATATTGAAAGTAATTGTAAATTGAATTCGCTAAAAACAATAACTTAAAAGAGGCAAGACCTGAATGTTGTCGGAGCAAATCAAATGATGATGCGGAATTTAAAGAGCCACTGAAACAAGTGTCTTTGAGTACTTTATCTATCAGCCAGAAGCAGCTAGTGTTGACAGAGCTCTGCTTGGCAGGTGGAATTATTGCGCATTGATTATTCATCATGGAGTCAGGTTATAAGTCTCTGGCTCCAGGTGGGCCTGTCATTTACATTTCAACACTTTGATTCTTAATAAAGATAACCTACCCTATAAAGAGAAGAGACAAGACATGTATCCCACAGTGGGGCAGAGGCAGGAGCTGGTCCATTTTCAGGAAGGAAAGGCAGCTGAAATGTTTTAAGCTAATTCTGAAAAAACACTGCAGTTATCAAGATGATGATGGTGTTTGTTTGTGAGGACTGTCATAACAATGTACCACAGACTGGGGGGCCGAAACAACAGAAGTGTATTATCCCACAGTTCTGGAGGCCGTAAGTTCAAGTCAGCCTGTGGTCAGAGCTGGTTCCTTCCAAGGCTGTGAATCTGTTCCGCCCTCTCTCCTGGCTTCTGGGGGGGTTCTGGGCTTCCTTAGCATTCTGTGGCTTGTAAAAGGCATCACACCCATCTCTGCCTTCCCCTTCATTTGATGCCTCCCTATGTGGGTATCTGTCTCTAAATATCCCCCTTTTAATAAGGACACTGGTCCTAGTGAATTAGAGCCCATCCTAATGACCTCATTTTAACTTATGTCTTTAAAGACCATCTCTCCAAATAAGATCACATTCTGAGGTACTAGGAGTTAGGACTCAAAACACATGAATTTTGAGGGAGAAGGGACACCATTGAACCCATAACAGTGATGGCCCAAGAGGGTAGGGAATCACTTAAGTATTCTCAACTTTGGCTCTGTGAATAATTTCCTGGGATGCTTTGAAAAGCAGCCATGCCTGGGTCTCACCCTCACTGATTTTTATTTAATTGGTCTGGATTAGGGCTCAGGCATGAGTATTTTAAAGAAGCATCTTAGGGGGTTCTAAAGTGCAGCAAGGATTGAAGGATACTCATTAAATGCCTCATTCACTAGAATGTTTAGGAAGAGGTCAACTATCATTCAGAGGGGAACCTATAAAATAGGTCAATTATTTTAAGCACCATGAGGGCCATGACTGTCTGCATTGATCACCAATCCATCCCTAGGACTTGACAGTGTCTGGCCTGAAGTGACTGTCCCATAAATATTAATGCAAGAATGAATACATTAATAAATTCAGTTTAAGTCCTATTTACCAAAATTCTACTATATCTTAAGCATTACAGTAAGCACTGAAGAAATATAAATATTTTTTGAGTAACTGAATGAGTAAATGTAGAAATGAGTTCATATCCAACATTCGTTTCTGGTCTACTTATAATATGTAATGTGTATTACAATATAGGATTAGCATTTTTCAGTATACTGAAACAAATCCACTCTAAATAAAAGACTTATTTTAAATCAACTAAGCCTGCATTTTGCCTAGAAATTATTTTCTTTGGGGTGGGGGGAGTATTGGCCCTTATATAACAAGACCTTAAGACCATTCTCTTTTTCCAAGCATATAGATACTTACATAACAGCCAACGGACTCCCTGTTGACATGTTTTATGCAGAATGTCCCAACAGTTGCTGTCAATCTAGAGGAGAGAAAGAGCTGAACAGTACACACAAATCATCATAAAAAATGCTTAGATGCCATTGCCTGTGGAGTGATATAACCTAAAATACAGACATCAGGACTAATCCTTCACAGAATTAGAGATTGACTAGAATAAAGAGATAAGCAATCACCTGTTGAATCTGATCAGTTTTCATAAGCTAACTAGATAGTTTTTTCTCAGGGAAAAAGCTTCTTTGGCTTCTCCTTCTCCTTTACTAGCTCTAGAGGATTATGGGAAATTTCATTTACTTGTTTATCCATCTACCCAATCAGGTCTACTATTAGCACATACTATGTCACTATGGAAGTTGCAAAAATGGGACCCCTTCAGTAAATAAATCCCAAACTATCTTATTTTTCCTTCCCTTCCCATGTTCATCTGTTTTGTTTCTTAAATTCCACACATGAGTGAAATCATATGATATTTGTCTTTCTCAGGCTAACTTATTTCACTTAGCATAATAGAGTCTAGTTCTATCCATGTTGTTGCAAATGGCAAGTTTCATTCTTTTTCATTGTCAAGTAATATTCCATCGTGTATATATATATATATATATATATATATATAGGCTTATCAGATGAATGGATTTCCAAACATCTCATGTATTATTTCATTTAAATTTATGTATTCACTAAAAATGAAACGAAGACATCAACCCAGATTGCTCAAGCCATTTTGATTTGATGTTTAAATAAAAAGTATAAGATAATTTTCCAATATTCTCTCTTGTGCAAATAAAGAAACTAAAACCATGTGGCTTTTTCTAACAGCATTGCTGATGATGTTAAGATGCTGATAATCCTGGGGTATGTGCTGCTTTGCCCTGAAGCCAGCAAATATTTTTTAGTAAAGTTGGCATGCACCCCTCTGAGTCTTTGGTTTATGACCATCTTCTTTTTTCCTCCCCATTTGATCTCTGCACAGCAGTAAGAGATTGTAGTAATTAACAAACCCAGTTTACGGTCAGTATTGATTTGAAATTATGTGGTATCATAACACTTTGTGACTGCCCAGTCTCCATGAAATTTCAAATTAGATCACTTTTTGGTAAGGCTGTCAGTCTACGTTCTTTTGCTTTTTTCCATTGCTTACATTTTCCTAGCGCCTTGGGGCTCTGTAAGTTCCTACTCAGCTAAAATAACATGGAATCTAATTTGAAAAATCCAGTAGAGTTTAACCATAAATTATTCTGTGTTATATTCAAAGGCTAGAGGTTTTGAAATTGATCACATCAGCAACGATTGGCTCTAATTGCATTAGGTTATTTGATAATGCTTTAACATACAATTTGCACAGAGTGTTGCTTGAAAGATAATCCTTCAGGATGAATAGAAGCATCAGACGTTGAATATAAAAAAACTGTCAGATTTGAAACCAGTTACAGTTACACAGAAGACCAAATTAAATGCCTTGTCAAACTGTACAATTGACATGTACCACTGCAACTGTGTGGATGGGGAGATTTTGAGCCATAATCATTTTTTGCCACAATCTGCCTTCCTATCTAAAAATATTTTTATAATCTTTTGTGAACTCCTTGAGGGTAAATTAAACAGAACTTGCCTTTGGATCTCTACTGGGTGTATGTCCAGTACATGCTAGGTATTCAAAAGACATTTAACAAATAAATGAATAATAATAACTTTTCCTATATTCCAGACTCTCTGCAAAATACTTTATGGGACTTTTCTCATTAATTCTTCACAATCACTCCCATGAAGTCATTACCATTGTTAATTTTACAGATGAGAAACACAGGCTTTAAAAGGTCACACAGCTAGTAAAAGATAAAGAATGGGTCTTGGTACCTCTAAGCTCCCCATTCTTAACTGCTGCGTTGTATTAGATGAATGCATAAAATGTTTAAGCAAATAGTGACTCGAGTGTTTGAATCTTTGTGCAGTGTGACCACAGTGTGGACCTGGCCATGGAGCCTGTGTATGCAACACATCTAGGCGCCTCTCTCACTACACTTCTGACAGATGTGTGGAGATTTCCCTCACAGCAAGCAATTTGTTGCCACACCAGCTGGGTGTGTCGTTCAGTTCAATTTGATTCAATTGTGACACTGACTAGAGTGCAGACCCCACAGGTTAAAGGCTTAGTTCCACAAGACTGCCCTCACCCCCCACCTTGGATGCCAGTCATAAATTCCAGGTTGTCACCTGTATTTCTGACCAACCAGCTATAAATCAGAAGCTCCTATTACTCCCTTCTTTGGTTTTTATTATTTGCTAGAACAGCTCAGAGAACTCAAGGAAATAGTTACTTTTATCTGTACATTCATTATGTAATTCAAGATGTGATAAAGGACACACATGAAGAGAAACATAAGGTGCCGTCTAGAAGGGTCCTGAGCACAGGAGTCTGTCCCCTGGAGTTGGGGTGTGCCCCACTCCTGGCACATGGTGATGTTCACCAATCTGGACACTCTCCGAGCCCAGTACTATCGGGGTTTTTATGGAGGATTTATCATGTAGAACTGATCAATTGTTAATTCATCTCCAGCCACTTTCCCCTTCCCCTTGGTTAAAAGGTCCAATCTTCCAGTCATGGCTTGGTCTCTCTGGTCACCTGCTGCCATCCTGACACTCTCCAGGAGCCTGCCAAAAGTTGCCTCATTAGAACAAAAGATGCTCCTATAACCCAGGGAATTCCAAAGGTTTTAGGAGCTCTGTGCCAGGAACTGAAGCAGAGACTAATATTTTTTTCTACTGTTTCACAGACCCATACACCATACACCCCCACAACCCATAGATTATGGTGAGATGCTGCAGGTGGAAATACCTGCTATTAAACAAAAAGGCCCAAATCATGCTAAATAGTTGCCATTATTCATGAAATCATCAGGACACTCTACAATTCTTAATTGTCTCATTCACTTTACCTGTCAAAAGCATAAGGAATTCATCTATCCACTCAGGCAAGTAGAAATCATGTGAATTTATGAATTTTTTCCCAGCATATCCTTGTATTAAATAATCAAGGTCTTGGAGAAACACTATTTTGAGTCAGATTGTCCCAAAAAAGAGGCATGTAGCTAAGAGAAGTGTTCAATTATATTCAATTATCAAAGTATAACTGACAGGAATCAGACTTCTGAAGGGCAAGAACATGACCTATGTTGCAAATTAGGGAATTTCTTTTTAGACAGACACATATAGATATGACAACACACAATTACCAAAAATCCTGAGACTACTTTCCAAAGAAATCCTGATTGATAGTTTCGTCTAAAACATTAAACAAAATAATGAAGAAGGCTCTTACCTTGTGATCTAGTTAATTTGTGTATGGGGACTCACAAAATGGAGGCCTCCCCAGTGGCCCAGCCCACATCACAAATCTAAACTGAGGTCAGCCTGCTTTGGGGAGAAATATTTCCTGCCAGGGAAACCTAACACACACCAGTCACAACCCTCCAACTCAGCTTTAGCTAGCTTACCTTACCGAAGAAAACAGGACCTGCTAACCCTATAAGGAGATCCCAATCTCCAAGCGAACCATGCCCTATTTTCACACTGCCTCTGCTAATGATAAAACTCATTCTTGAGTGGGGCCAAGATAGCAGAGTAGCATGGAAGTTTTCGTTTTTTGGGTTTTTTTCTGTTTTGTTTTGGTTTTTTGCATCTTTCATCCCTGAAATACAGCCAGATCAACAGTAAACCATTCTGCACACCTAGAAAACTGATTTGAGGATTAACACAACAATGTGCCCAACCTAAACCACAGAAATTGGCCAGGTATGCAACGCAGAGAGGTGAACTGGGGGAGAGAGACATGGAGGGCTGTTTCTGCTTGTGGAAAGAGGACAGAGACAGGGGAGTACAGAAAGAATCCCCTCCCGGCCCTCTGTCCGAAAGCAGCTGGAGAGAAAAGAAAGAATAGCAAGGGACTGAACAAAAAAGGAAGAAAGGAGAAATTAGAGGGTTTAAATTCCATTAAGACTCTATACACAGGGCTAGAGCAGAGTCTGAAATTTCACAGCTCCATACCTGCTGGAGATCTGGTGGGAAGGGCGAATTTGCAGGAGCAGAGACCCAGGTCCTTGGGGCCACATAGGGAGAGGCAGTTCCCCTGCTGGGAGGACATCTGGGAGAGGCTGTGTGGCCCCTCCACAGGCAGAGGCCCCAGTGGACCCTGGAGAACAACCATATTCATTGGTGCTGGACCAAGGACATTAAGGGGGAAGCCAGGCACCAGATGTGTGTTGTGATTTTCCATAATCCTTGAAATGCTGCTGCTACCAGATCATGTGGAATTTTTCTGGGATGGCTGGCACCTGGCTGCAGTCTCTGGGCATCGACAGCAGCACAAACAAACGTTCCTGGATGCAGTTGGCACCGGGCCATTGCCAGTGAAACTCTCCCCCAGAGGGTATGAGCGGGTCAAAACCGCAGTTCCTCAGAAGTGAGGGAGGTCAGGAAACACAGTCGCATCTGAGAAAAACTCTGGAGAGAGGTGCCTGCCGCCTGGCAAACTGACGGCTTGATCACAGACAGTGTAAAAGCCGGAAGTGGATGGAAGCCAGAGACAAAGGGCAGATGCGCAATTGCTGGTGGGGAAGAGCCGACTCCGGATACTAGAGACTGGGTAGTTAGGTGACGCCATTTTCACCTCTCTCCCACACTCGCATACACGCCTACATGCACCACAGGAATCCACCCCAGTAAGCTAAGCAGCGCCAACTAGTGGAGGATGGATCCGTTACATAGGCCCCACCCAATTGGGACAGCAACGCTCTTCAGGAACACCACAACCCTCTGCACCTGCTTAGTTTGCTGCTCCATCTATTCAATTTTTTCCCTTCCAGTTTTATTCTTGAATACAGAAAGAGAAAAAAAAATTTTATATTCCCTTTCTGTTAAAAATATTTTTCAGTTTTTTTCAACTGGTTTTTACTTTTTTGTAAATTTTTCATATTGTTTTTTACTTCTATTATTTCATTTTATTCTATTTCATTGTATTCGTTTTTTTCAAATTTTCAAACATTTTACTTTTTTTCCCCCTTTTTTTAATCTTTCCCCTTTTTCTCTAATCTATCAAGCTCCTTTCAACAACCAGACTAGAACACACCTGGGACCTAGCATACTTTATTTGATTTTATTGTGTTGTTAATTTTTTAATTTTAATTTTTTTACCTTATTAATTCCTTTTCTCCTTCAAAATGATGAAACGAAGGAATTCACCCCAAAAGAAAGTACAAGAAGAAATGACAGTCAGGGACTTAGTCAACACAGATACAAGCAAGATGTCTGAATCAGAATTTAAAGCCACTATAATAAGAATACTAGCTGGGATTGAAAACAGATTAGAATCCCTCTTTGGATGGATGGATGAGGCAGAGCAGCAAATCAGTGATTTGGAGGGCAAACTTACAGATAAAAATGAAGCAGAAAATAAGAGGGAGACTGAGGTAAAAGAGTACGACTTAAGAATTAGAGCAATCAGTGACTCATTACAAAGAAACAACTTCAGAATCACAGGGGTCTCAGAAGATAAAGAGAGAGAAAAGGGGGTGGAAGAGTTATGTGAGCAAACCATAGCAGAAAACTTTCCTAATATGGGGAAAGACACAGAACAGACTTCAAAATCCAGGAAACAGAGGATTCCCCATTAGATTCAACAAAAACCAACCATAAACAAAGAATATCATAGACAAATTCACAAAATACTCAGACAAGGAAAGAATCATTAAAGCAGCAAGGGAAAAAAGATCCTTAGCCTACACTGGAAGACAAATCAGGTTTGTAGCAGACTTACCCACAGAATCCTGGAAACCCAGAAAGGAGTGTCAGGATATATTCAATGTGCCAAATCAGAAAAATATGTAGCCAAGAATTCTTTATCCAGCAAGGCTGCCATTCAAAATAGAAGAGAGATAAAAATTTTCCCAGACAAACAAATATTAAGGAGTTTGTGACCACTAAACCAGCCCTACAAGAAATTTTAAAGGGGACTCTCTGAGGGGAGAAAAGATGGGGAAAAATACTAAAAGCAACAAAGACTAGAAAAGACCAGAGAACACCACCAGAAACTTGAACTCTACAGGCAACATAATAGCAATAGATTCATATCATTCAGTACTCACTCTGAACATCAATGGACTAAATGTTCTAATCAAAAGACATAGGGTAACAGAATGGATAAAAATAAGATCCATCTATATGCTATTTACAAGAGACCCACTTTAGACATAAAGACACCTTCAGATTGAAAGTAAAAGGATGGAGAACCATCTATCATGCTAATGGTCACCAAAAGAAAGCCAGTCACCATAAGTATGATATAGCCATACTTATATCAGACAATCTAGACTTTAAAATAAAGACTGTAACAAGAGATTAAGAAGGGCATTATGTCATATTTAAGGGGTCTATCCACCAAGAAGATCTAACAATTGTAATTATTTATGCTTCAAATGTGGAGCACCCAAATATATATTTATCAATTAATCACAAACAAAGAAATTCATTGATAATAATACCATAATAGCACAGGACTTCAACATCCCACTTACAGCCATGGACAGATCATCTAAAAAGAAAATCAACAAGAAAACAATGGCTTTGAATGACACACTGGACCAGATGGACATAACAGATATGTTCAGAACATTTCATCCTAAAACAGCTGAATACACATTCTTCTCCAGTGCACATGTACAATAGATCACATACTGGGTCACAAATCAGCCTTCAACAAGAACAAAGAGATTGAGATCATACTGTGCGTATTTCCAGACCACAACACTGTGAAACTCAAAATTAACTACAAGAAAAAATGTGGAAAGATAATAAATGCTTGGAGACTCAAGACCATCCTACTAAAGAATGAATGGATGAACCAAGAAGTTAAAGAGAAAATTAAAAAGTACATGGAAGCCAATGAAAATGATAACACCACAGCCCGAAACCTCTGGGACACAACAAAGGCAGTCATAAGAGGGAAATATATAGCAATCCAGGCTTTCCTAAAGAAGGAAGAAAGGTCTCGGATACACAACCTAACCTTATACCTCAAAGAGGTGGAAAAAGAAGAGCAAAGAAAACCCAAAATCAGCAGAAGACTGGAAATAATAAAGATTTGAGCAGAAATCAGTGCTATCAAAAACAAAAATAAACAAAAAAACCAGTAGAACAGACCAATGAAACCAAAAGCTGATTCTATGAAAAAATTAACAAAATTGATAAACCCCTAGGCAGTTTGATCAAAAAGAAAATGGAAATGACCCAAATAAATAAAATCAAGAATGAAAGAGGAGATCACAACCAGCACAGCAGAAATACAAACTATAATAAAAGAATTTTGTGAACAATTATACACCAATAAAATGGGCAATCTGGACAAAATGGACAAATTCCTAGAAACATATAAACTACCAAAATGGAAACAGGAAGAAATAGAAAATTTGAACAGAACAGTTACCAGTAAAGAAATCTAATTAGCAATCAAAAATCTCCCAAAAGAAAACAAGAGTCCAGGGCCAGATGGCTTTCCAGAGGAGTTCTACCAAATATTCAAATAAGAGTTAACATGTAAAGCTGTTCCAAAAAATAAAATGGAAGAAAACTTCCAAACTCTTTCCATAAAGCCAGTATTACCTTGATTCCAAAACCAAGACCCCACCAAAAAAAGGAGAACTATAGACCAATTTCCCTGATGAACATGGACACAAAAATCCTCAACAAGATATTAGCCAATTGGATGGAACTCTACATTAAAAAAATTGTTCTCCAGGACCAAGAGCAATTTATATCTGGGATGCAGGGTTGGTTCAGTATCCACAAAGTAATCAATGTGATCATCACATCAATAAAAGAAAGGACAAGAGGGGCGCCTGGTTGGCTTAGTTGGTTAAGCGTCCGACTTTCGCTTAGGTCATGATCTCATGGTTCATGGGTTCGAGCCCCGCGTCGGGCTCTGTGCTGACTGCCAGCTCGGAGCCTGGAGCGTGTTTCAGTCTGTGACTCCCTCTCTCTCTGACCCTCCCCTGCTCACACTGTCTCTTTCACTCTCCTAGAAATAAATAAAAATATTTAAAAAAAAAAAAAGGATAAGAACCACATGATCCTCCCAATAGATGCAGAGAAAGCATCTGAGAAAATACAGCATACTTTCTTGATAAAAACGCTCAAGAAAGTAGGGATAGGAAGATCATATCTCAAGATCATTAAAGCCATATATGAAAGACCCACTGCTAATATCATCCTTAATGGGGAAAAACCGGGAGCTTTCCCTCTAAGGTCAGAAACAAGACAGGAATATCCACTCTCACCAATGTTATTCAACACAGTATTGGCCTCAGCAATCAGACAACACAAAAAAAATAAAAGGCATCCAAATCAGCCAGGAGGAAGTAAAACTTATACTCTTCGCAGATGACATGATAGTCTCTATGGAAAACCCAAAAGATTTCCCTAAAAACTGCTAGAACTGATCCATGAATTCAGCAAAGTCTCAGGGTATAAAATCAGTGCACAGAAATCAGTTGCATTCCTATACACCAATAACGAAGCAACAGAAAAAAAATCTTGGAACCGATCCCATTTACCATTGCACCAAAAACCATAAAGTACCTAGGAATATATCTAATCAAAGAAGTGAAAAATCTATACACTGAAAACTATAGAACGCTTATGAAAGAAATTGAAGAAGATGCAAGAAATGGAAAAATTATTCAATGCTCCCTGGATAGAAAGAACAAATATTGTTAAAATGTCAATACTACTCAAAGCAATCTACATATTCAATGCAATATCTATCAAAATAAAGCCAACATTCTTCACAGAGCTAGAACAAACAATCCTAAAATTTGTATGGAACCAGAAAAGAATCCCAAATATCCAAAGCAGTCTTAAAAAGGAAAACCAAAACTGGAGGAATCACAATCCCGGATTTTAAGATGTATCACAAAGCTGTAACCATCAAGACAGTATGGTATTGGCAGAAAAAGAGACACTCAGATCAATGGAACAGAATAAAGAACCGAGAAGTGGACCTATAAACATATGGCCAACTAATCTTTGACAAAGCAGGAAATAGTATCCAATGGAATAAAGACAGTCTCTTCAGAAAATGGTGCTGGGAAAACTGGAAAGCAACATGCAGAAAGATGAACTTGGACCACTTTCTTATACCCTACACAAAAATAAACTCAAAATGGATCAAAGAACTACACATAAGACAAGAAGCCATCAAAATCCTCTAGGAGAAAGAAGGCACAAAACTCATTGACCTTGGCCACAGCAACTTTTTATTCAACACGTCTCTGGAGGCAAGGGAAACCAAAGCAAAAATGAACTACTGGGACCTCACCAAAATAAAAAAGCTTCTGGACAGCAAAGGAAACAATCAGCAAAAGTAAAAGGCAACCAATGGAATGAGAGAAAGGACATATCAGATAAAGGGTTAATATCTAAAGTCTATAGAGAATTTAAGAAACTCAACACCCCCCCCCAAAAAAAATAATCCAGTGAAGAAATGGGCAAAAGACATGAATAGACACTTCTCCAAAGAAGGCATCCAGATGGCCAACCAACACATGAAAAAATGCTCAACATCACTCATCATCAGGGAAATAGAAATCAAAATCACACTAAGATACCATCTCCCACCTATCAGGATGGCTAAGATTAACAACTCAGGCAACAATAGATGTTGACGAGGATGCAGAGAAAGAGTATCTCTTTTGTACTGCTAGTGGGAATGCAAACTTTTGCAGCCACTCTGGAAAATAGTATGGAGATTCCTCAAAAAATTAAAAATAGAGCTACCCTATGACCCAGCAATTCCACTACTAGGTATTTATCCAAGGGATACAGGAATGCTGTTTCAAAGGGACACATGCACCCCAATATTTATAGTCACACTATCAATAGTAGCCAAAGTATGGAAAGAGCCCAAATGTCCATCAATGGGTGTGGATGAATGGATAAAGAAGATGAATACACACACATATACATGTATATACATATATACATGTCATATATATATGTATATACATATATACATGTCATATATATATATATACACATATATATATATATGATCCTACAATGGATTATTACTTGGCAATCAAAAATAATGAAATCTTGCCATTTGCTACGACATAGATGAAACTAGAAAGTATTATGCTAACTAAGCAAAATTAGTCAGAGAAAGACAAACATCATATGACTTCTCTTATATGAGGACTTTAAGATACAAAACAGATGAACATAAGGGAAGGGAAGCAAAAATAATATAAAAACAGGGAGGGGGACAAAACATAAGAGAACAAACAGAGGGTTGCTGAAGGAGTTGTCAGAGGGGGGATGGGCTAAATGGGTAAAGGGTTTAAGGAATCTACTCCTAAAATCATTGTTGCACCATGTGCTAAATAAGTTGGATATAAATTTTTAAAAAATTAAATTATAGGAAAGGAAAAGAAAAGAAAAAGAAAAAGAAAAAGAAAAACTTGCTCCTGTCCTAAACCCCTGCAGAAAAATGTGCCACTGCTTGTGAGGCACTGTGTTCTCCTAATCCATGAATTGTTTCTCCTTGAATAAAGGACATCAAGCTCATTACTAAATTTAGTTCTGTCATATGACAGAAATGATGAGGTCTAAATTTAAACCCTGGCTTTGCCATTTACTAGCTACATGTTTCTGCTTTCTCAATAGCTCCCTTATGAACACCATGAATGTGGCAAGAGCATTGGTCATAGTCACTGCTGAATTTAAGGAGAGTAATAAGTAACTGTGATGAAAATCATAAAAAAAAGTTTTGATTCCTTTCCTTTTTTTTTTTAAATTTTAATGTTTTTATTTATTTCTAGGAGAGAGAGAGAGAGAGAGAGAGAGAGAGAGAGAGAGACAGTGTGAGCAGGAGAGGGTCAGAGAGAGAGGGAGTCACAGACTGAAGCAGGCTCCAGGCGCTGAGCTGGCAGTCAGCACAGAGCCCGACGCGGGGCTCGAACCCACGAACCGCGAGATCATGACCTAAGCGAAAGTCGGACGCCTAACCGACTGAGCCACCCAGGCGCCCCTGATTCCTTTCCATCTGCCAGAGAGTGAGACGCTTATCTTACTGCTAACGTGCACTGTAACTTACCTGAGGTCACACAGGACATGATTGAACCGGGATTTGAACTCAAGCCACCAAATCTGTAAGAGCCTACAAAAAAAAAATGTTAAAATTAAGAAAGGTAGGAAGAGGAGAGAAATGTGAAGGGAAGAGGGAAAGAAGATTCATAAAGGTAAACCTCACTGAAATAAAGTTGGAAAGCTCAAAGGGAGTGTCCTCAGGCCCTAACACTCTCTGCCAATCATAAATCAAACAGGAAGAGATGACTCTTTCTCAGAATACTACTTTAGCTCCTACCCCAACAGGAGGAAGACAGGTTTTCCTCTTGCCCTGGCAACAGCCCAGCCAATGAGAGGCAGCCACAGCTCAGCCAATGAGAAGCCACTATACTTCCAACTCCCAGCTGACTACAGTGGACGTTTTGCTTATAATTGCCCCCTTTCCTCTATGTAAAGGTGTTCTCTCTTTGGGGTGGACTTGTTTATGATTTTTGCTGTAGTTCCTTTGTCCTGGATTACAACTTTCTGCTATTCGTGAGTAAATCCATTTTTGCTGGTAAAAAAACTGGCAGTTTTATTTATTTATTTATTTATTTATTTTAAATTTATTTCTAGGAGAGCGAGAGAGAGACACAGCATGAGCAGGGGAGGGTCAGAGAGAGAGAGGGAGTCACAGGCTGAAACAGGCTCCAGGCTCTGAGCTGGCAGTCAGCACAGAGCCCGACGCGGGGCTCGAACCCACGAACCGCGAGATCATGACCTAAGCGAAAGTCGGAAGCCCAACCGACTAAGCCACCCAGGCGCCCCATGGCAGTTTTATTTTTAAAGTTAACTGGATAAAAGCAAAGAAAGGGGAGGGGAGAAAGAGGGCAATCAGGAGGAAGGATGGGAGAGACAGAAGAAAGGGGGGAAAAAAATGAAAGGACAAAAGAAAAGATAACGTCACAGGGTCACAACCTGTGAGGTCTAACTGAGATACATAAAACAAGTTTGATGTGCAAGGTGCTATCACATCATAGTATTGATACCTATCAGTACTCTTTGGGAATTAAATGTCAATATCAATGGAGGAAACTACTGTAAATAAAGTACTGTAAAACAAAGCAAATTAAACAAATGTTTGGCCTGTTGTTTACAGACATTATAGGCAAAATGCATTCTCCTACCTCAGTCAAAGACAAAGCACTGAAATCGTCCTTTGTCTGTTGAGCAGAGAGGATGGATGTGCTCTAACAGGGGAAATGTTTCTCCCCACAGCTTCATTCAGAGCACAAAATGACAGCACAGGGGACCTAGCTTGATTCGTGGGCATCAGGTAGATCTAAGCATTTCAATGACAAAAATAGCCAAGGAAGGCAGTTTTTCAGTCAAGTTTACCAGACACTTCATTCAACATTGGACCACCCTAAAATAGACCTCCTATTTCCTCTCTACCATTCTCAACAAAGAAAAGATACAATCTTGCCTCAGAGTCACTTACAGATGCAGTAGGTGGCCACAAGTGAATGAATATATTTCACAGAAAATGATTTACCACCTCCAGCAGAGATTCAACACAGGGGAAACAGGCCATTTGGAAGCAGTAAGTGCGAAAAAGGAAGGCAGCCCTAAAAGGACATGGGTGGCAGGCTTTGTATGCAATGTGCTAAGCAAGATGTCCAAAGTGATTCTGGACCTATCGGACGGTACACCCAGGTACCTTAAGCACCTTGAGAGAAAGAGTCTGAAAAATCCATTTTGTCCTTTAAGCCACAGCTTAAAAGCCATTTCATCAGAAAAGTCCTTTTTGATCCTCAGCCTAGGCCAGGTTCTTTGCTTACACTGTTGGAATGATCCGTTCCTCTGCCTCATGGCGCTGGCAAAAATTTTAACTTTTGTAACTTTTTGTCCTAACAAATTTTAAAATACACAAGAATATTGTCCTATAGACCTGATGCTCACCTTCAACAATCTTATCATTTCAGCACATTTGCTTCATCTGCCCCCTTTCCTGCTCTTTCTGCTTTTAGGTTGTTGGAATAAAACCTGGACATCGTGACATTTCATCTCGAAGTAGTTCAATATGCATGTCTTTTAAATGACCAGTTTCTGTCATAACCACAGTCTCAGCCAGAGGAGACCTAGAACAAGGGCTTGCATGCCACCTGCTACTTTGAGAAGTGATCCCAAAGAAGAGTGTGGAGCTGAGAAGAGGGGAACGAGAGAGGAGGGAGAGCCAATCCAAGGATGCACCTGTGGGCACCTGGGCTTGATGCTGTTGAGAAGCCTCTGAGAAGCTTTAGAATGTCACTCAAATTGTGTATTAAGTGACAGAACAGGGAGTGTGTATCTACCGGCTCCCATGCTGTGGTCAGGGATGTCCTACAGGGTATGTGTTAACTCTCCCAAATTTGCAATGGAATGCTTCAGAACAAGACAGAATAGATGAAAAGTTTCCCACAGCTGTCCTTACAGGAGACAACAGACCAGCCCAGAGCAGAAAGTGAGACATCAGTGGTGCAGATTAGGGGCGGTGCCATCAGATTTCATCTGCACAACTCTGCAGACAACAACTAGACTGAACACGGAGCTGGGGAGGCCAGTTCCAGGACCGAAGACATACCTGATACAACTATAATGCCATTTCCACAGCTCATCAAATTCATTCTAATGCCTTGAGGTCATCTAATACTCAGCCCCAAATGAAATTCTCCCAATTGACCCAAAGATGGCTTAAAAAATTCTTTGTAATGTTTTATTCATTTTTTTTTGTTTTTAGAGAGAAAGAGAGAGAGAGCATGAGTCCAGGAGGGGTAGAGAGAGAGGAAAACAGAGAACTCAAAGCAGGCTCCAGACTCTGAGCTGTCAGCACAGAGACCAGCATGGGGCTCGAACTCCCAAACCGTGAGATTATGACCTAAGCCGAAGTTGGATGCTTAACCCACTGAGCTACCCAGTCTCAGCCAAGGAGAAGCCACTCTATTTCCAACTCCCAGCTTACTCCAGTGGACTTTTTGCTTACAACAGACTCCCAGATTCCCCCTTTCCTCTAACAAGAGTGTTCCTCCTCTCTTTTGTGGGATAAACTTGCTTATGGTTTTTGCTGTAGCTCTCTTATCCTGGATTGCAACTCTGCTATTCCTGAGTAAACCCATGCTATTCCTGATTCCCCACAGATGGCTTTTTAGAGTTTCTTTGGTCTAATTAGGACCCAAACAAGGATCACAAATTATGTCCTTAATTAGTTAAGGCTATGCACTTAAATCTCTTTTACTCTAGAGCTTTTACTCCTTCACCTTTTCAAATGCCATTGATTTAAATACGCACACAAAAATGTGTCTGTTGTCCTAAGGCTGTTCCACATTTTTGTTTTGTCTCATTAGACAGTCATTTTATGTATTTCTCTATCCCCAGTATTCCTGCAAATGATCATAAACTCTACAGTCTTTATTAAACTCAAATAACTTTTATGGCAAGAAAACACTGTAAGTGATCTAAGAGCATCCCACCTGAAGACACATGCGGTGGAACAAACGGTGGCCCCCCAGAAGTTATGTCCACATCCAAATCCCAGAACCAGTGCATATTACTTTCTATGGCAAAAGATGTGATAAGTTTAAGGGTCTGAAGAAGAACTTACCCTACCTTACCTGGGTAGACTCTAAATGCATGCATATGTACACTTAGAGAGGCAGAGGAAGGTTGGGGACAGCCCCATAAAATCTAGTGAAGATGGAGCAGAGATTGGAGCAAGTGGTCACTACCCTGGATCCCCAGGGCAGCACCCGGAAGCTGGAAGAAGCATGAAATGGATTCTCCACTACAGTCCCCAGAGGAAGGGCAGCAGTGCTAGAGGTCATGTTTTTAGCTTTCAGAATTCTGAGATATTAAATTTTAGAGATGGAGGGACATAACAGTCTGATCCCCTCATTGCCAAGTTCCCCTCAAACTTTCCTTTGAATGGTTCCACTAACTGTTGTGTGTGGCCAGCACTAATTACTATTAGTATTCAAGGATAACAAGGATTCTATCACTCCTCCCCCACTTTATTAAGAGTTCTTTATAAAGATGGACTTTTCATTATTACTTTGGGCTCTTTGCTTATTCTAAAATGCAACTCATGCAGGAAACACTAAGGATAAATATTTCATCCCCCTTTTTAATTGCTATACTACCGAGTAAGGAATTGGCCAAAACACTATTTTTTTTTTATTTTTAAGACTTTTTTTTAAAGAACAGCTTTAGGTTCACAGCAGACTTGAGAAGATACAGAAATTGCCCTTGTTAGCCGCCAAAATGCCTAGCCTCCCTACCTATCAATATCTTCCACTAAAATGGAATATTTGTTACAATTGACACATTTGTACCTTGTATATTGTATTTGTACATTGACACATCATTATCACTGAAAGTCCATAGTTTATATTAAGATACATTCTTGGTGTTTTATAGTCTACAGGCTTGGGCAAATGTATAGTAACATGTATTCACCATTAGAAAGAGAAAGAGAGCTCACGGGGGAGAAGCGGGGGGTGGGGGTGGAGGGACATAGGATCCAAAGCGGGCTCTATGCTGACAGTAGAGAGCCCTACATGGGGCTGGAACTAGGAACTTTGAAATCATGACCTGAGCCGAAGTCCAACGATGCTTAATTGACTGAGCAACACAGGTGCCCCCATGATAGTAATTTAAGTCCTTATTTGCATCATTGTTTAATATCTATCTCCCCCATTAGACTCTAAGCTCTATGAGAGCAAAAAATCTGTCAACCTTCCTCACTGCCTAATGTGTAGTACCTGCCATAGGGGAGGCACACACCTAAGATGTTTTAATAAATTCTTACTATCCGTAAGAAATAGAGCCTCAAGAGGAATGTAGGGCACCTCACCCCCTTCCATCTGCTTTTCTCTTTGATCACAAAGCAGTAAAATAACAGGTTTTTTTGTTTTCCCAGCTCTAAAGCAAGGAAACAAAATCATTTCGGACACTATCAGCAACTCCTTGGAAAAAGAACCAGACTTTGATGGCAACGGGTCTCAGGTGGAATCTTGGCATTATTTTTCTCACTAAAACCATCTTCTAGGATGTGGGGGGAAGTGGAGGGAGGGTACTTGAGCAATCACCTAGTCAGGTGTTTTTAAACAATGCAATACAAGGAGTGCCTGGGTGGCTCTGTTGGTTAAGGGGCTAAGCATCTAAGACTTGATTTCGCCTCAGGTCGTGATCTCATGGTTCATGAATTCCAGCCACACACTGGACTCTATGCTGATAGCTCAAAGCCTGCTTGGGATTCTGCCCCTCTCTCTCTTTCTGCCCCTCACCCGTTTTCTCTTTAACTCGCTCTCCAAATAAATAAAAATTAAAAAAAAAATAATGCATTTCAAAACAGCCACCACTGTAATACTAACAATAACAACAAGAATAATGGTAATAAAACTAAATACATCATATAAACACCTAGGCTAACTAAATCAGCATCTTCAGGATCAAGTTTTGGAAGGCATGGAAGTTCAGGGGCAAGGACCTCTCTGAAGCACCATTTATCCCATTGTTTGCAAACGGAATCTGCTACCTAAAGAGCCTTTCAGTCACTGAATCCTAGAATTTGTTCCTGCATATTCTCATTCAGAATGAGCATGAAGCCTGGGAATAACTACTTTCATGAATTTCTTCTGGTGCAAGAAGCAAAAACAAACTCTAATTTATGGCTTACTGAATCAAAAGAAAGGCAGAACATAAAGGCCCTATTAAGGACTGGGACAGCTCCAAGGGCCTGGGTAGCAACAACTCAAGTGTGATTTCTCCACAGGTTATAGTCAGAAAGAACTAGGCCCTATTGTCACCCATGCATGTGTCCCTGTACTCTAGAGGAAATCCCAGTAGGAAAGAGTATGACAACCTAACCTGAGTCATATTCATACTTCTTGGCCAGGGAAGGACAGACCATTCAATTGTCAATCCCATCAAAACTGCAAAATAGTAGAGTCATACTTTAGAGACAAAAACCAAGGTACTATTAACAGAGAAGAGGGCAAGGATGCAGGCAGGGAACAGATTCCCACTTCTACCTCCCCAAGGTTCAACAGCCAGGTTCAAAAACCAATGGCTTAACTGAATCCCCAGTCAGGTATTTGAACTCTCCCAGCATCAGGTGTATCAACATTTTGAACATAAACCTCACAAGTTAACTTTCTTCTTGGAGTGTACATATCCATTGCTTTTCCAAAGGACTGTGCCTTCCCTCATGGTCCTGTGGCATAAGCAGCTATCTCACCTCACCCAATAGAATCAGCTCTTTTTTCCACAGCTCAGTCTCCAAGGTCACCCCAGTACCTTGTTATTCCTTAAGCTTTCCAAGCCCACACTTTCTCAAGATTCTGTACCTGCTGATCCCCTGAGTGGAGCACAGTTTTCTTAGAAGCCACATGACTTGCTCTTCCTTTCCCTTCATTTAGTTGTTTCCTTTAATGTCACCTGTTCAAAAACCAGCTTCATCTCCCTCCCCATCACTGCCTTCCTGCTTTTTATTTTCTCCATTTCACTACCTGAAATACTACACGTTTTCCTAATGTACTTATTCATAGTCTCTCTTTCCTCTCTAGAATATAAGCCCCTTGAGGACAGGATGCTTGTATGTTTTATTCACTGATGTAACCCCATACTTATAGGGCCCGGTGTATTGTGGATGTTCAATGAATCTCTGATGACGTAACGTACAAATATATGAATAAGGTCCTTGAAAGTCATGTATCAGAATCAGCTGTGGCAGTTTGTTTAAACTCCAATTTATGCCCCTACCCCTCACCTACTGAATTGCAATCTCCTGTGGACGGATCCTAGGGATCTGTAATGAGATCTTCCCAAGTGACGCTAATGAATGCTATAGTTTACAGATTACTGTTTTAGCATTCTCCAAAACCAGTGTAAGCCTTCTTCGGTGGTACACTCCATTGGATGCTTCAAGACAGCTTTTCTGTCTCCTTTCCCTAAAAGCTGAGAATGGTCTCTGGCTGAATGCCAGCAAGGATACAAAAGCCTCCATCCTATACCACATGGAACTAAATTCTCCCAACAATCTGAGTGAGTCTAGAAGGAGGTTTTCCACCCACCCACCCACCACCCCATTCCTTCAGAGACTCCAGCTACAAGCCAAGGCCTGCCAACACCTTGATTTCAATCTCGTGAGTCCCTGAGCAGAGTGCCCAGCTCAGCCTATGGGACTTCTGACCAGAGCACTTATGAAAGAGCTATGAGATAATAAATAGTGTGTCAAACCATTAACTTTGAGGCATTTTGTTGCAGCAGCAATAGAAAACTAAAACAAGGGGCACCTGGGTGGCTCAGTTGGTTAAGCATCTGACTTCAGCTCAGGTCATGAACTCTTGGTTTGTGAGTTCAAGCCCCTTGTTGGGCTCTGTGCCAGCAGCTGAGAGTCTGGAGCCTACTTTGGATTCTGTGTCTCCCTCTCTCTCCACCCCTCCCCCACTCATGCTCTGTCTCTCTGTGTCTGTCAAAAATAAATAAATGTTAAAAAAATTTTAATTAAGAAAAGAAAACTAAAACAGCTGATCCTGTTTTGGAGGGGATATCATGGGAGCAGTGCCCAGTGAACAGACTTTAGGAAGCAGTGCTGTAAGGAAATGTACCAGCATATTTGTAGTGCGAATCTACCAGAGAGGTTTCAAGAAGGTTAATTTTTTTTCTTTATACTTTCCCTATTTTCTAAATTATCTACAATGTATATTTACTACTTTTATAATCATGAAATTTTATTTTAAATGAAGATTTATTTTGGGAAACTATTAGAGGTTTACCAAGTTTATTCAGTGAATAAATTTCCAGAAAAAGAAATGAAAGAAAATCTACACATTAAAAGAGATTTAAAAGATATTGATTGATTACAATTTATGGACCATACTAAAATCCAAAATCAAACAAACTGCAAATTAATTAACTATATACAGTTATATATAGTTATATATGGTTATCTGATGTTATACAGTTATATAGAGTTATATAGAGTATTATATATAGTTACAGTGTCATATAGTTACATAGTTATATGATATATACCAGACAATTGGAAACTGAATTATTAATAACTAAACTTGACTATGATCATGATATTACAAATATGGTTTTTTTAAAAAATATGTCCTTATCTCGTAGAGATACATATAAAAATATTTATGAAAAAAATTTGAAAAATATCTAGTGGAGACTGTGATGTTCCTAGTCTCCTAGACATAAAACTGAAGTATTTATTCCCTTAGTTACTGAGAAGTTTGGCTACTGCTACCTTACCCCTCAAGACCCTTGAGAAATTCTTCTCTGACCAATCTTACTTCTTTCACTACCCAACAGGTATTGATCCCAAGAGCAATACCCAATAAACTTCCTGCACACTGATCTCTGTCTGAGTCTGCTCACCCAGGAAACCAACCAGCAATGATGTCAATAATAACAACAAAGTCAAAGCAACAGAGGCTGTCTTTCAGAGCATTCCACAACGGGTTTTAAGCAGGATTTTGTGTTTCGCAATAATCTTTGCAAAAACTGCCACAACCACAGGTAAAGCCATGGAGCCGAGGTTCTCACCCATTAGACATGACTGGCAGTAACCGGCAGCCATCTGTGTTTTTGCTGGATTGTACATATGTTTCCAGAACACTGAAGGGGAGTGAGTGGTAGAAGGGCTATACAGATGGGTAAACAGTAGTGAGTACACACCCTAGGTGCAGGCAGGCTTTGAGGTGGGCTGATGCACAGGGTGGGGGATAGATTATGGGGTGCACCAGGCAACTTTCTCGGTGATGGCAGACTGCAAACAGATGCAAGCGACCAGCTAGATCTGTGATTATAAAGTAGAGAGTGCAGTTTCTTCATGCTCATTCTGAAGCCAAGCTGTTTGCTGTATCAGATTACTTACACCGGTAACTGAGATAATGATCTGCGTTCAACTAAACAGGGGCTATGTACTGTTATCTTTATTGCAGTACTAAAAACCAGATGTCAGTGTCTTAAGCAGGCCGGAAGAGAAGAATAAAAGGGATTTACAGTTAAGTTTTGCCTTCCTACCTTTTGTTCCTACCCTTCAGACCTTTTCTCCACTCCAATCTCCCTCCTCTTTTTTTACATCTAACTCAGGGGCTGGCAAAATACTGCCCCCAGGGCCAAATCCAGCCAGCTGCCTGTCCATGGTCCTCAAACTAGAGATAGGTGTGGTTTTTTAAAAATATTTATTAATGTTTGTCTATTTTTGAGAGAGAGAGCAAGAGACAGAGTGTGAATGGGGAAGGGGCAGAGAGGAAGGGAGACACAGAATCCAAAACAGGCTCCAGGCTCCAAGCTGTCAGCATAGAGCTCCACACCGGGTGGACTCAAACTCAGGAACGGTGAGATCATGACCTGAGCAGAGGGCAGACACCCAACCAACTGAGCCACCCAGGCAACTGAAACTAGGGATAGTTTTAAAAGATTGCCCTTTAGGGGCGCCTGGGTGGCTCAGTTGGTAAAGCGTCTGACTATGGCTCGGGTCATGATCTCATGGTTTGTGGGTTCAAGCCCTGCGTCTGGCTCTGTGTTGACAGCTAGCTCAGAGCCTGGAGTCAGTTTCAGATTCTGTATCTCCCTCTCTCTCTGACCCTCCCCTCTTCATGCTGTCTCTCTCTCTCAGAAATAAATAAAACAAAAAAAAAAATAAAATAAAAGATTGCCCTTTAAATGGTTATGTAAGTATCTTTATAATGGTCTCAATTTTACCTCTTTGCCTGCAAATCCTGAAATCTTTATGATCTGGTCCTTGAAGAAAAAGTTTGTTGAGCCTGGTCTAGCTCACAAAGCAGCATTTGCAGAGAAGAAAATTGCAAGCAAATGCCCATTTTTATTTCCAGTAGATTTTTTCACGTACCTGTTAAGGACTTGAAAGTACACACCAGGTAAGGGTCCAAATTTAATCCAGGTGGAATCTTGTCTCATGATGATGCCTCAACAAGGCTCCTCCTTCTGAGCAGGTTTGTGTTGGACTTTTTTTTCAGGATTCATGAGTTATTAAAGGTTCTAGAGCAGGTAGTAGCTTTTTATCCCTCCATGTGACAAAATATGCTTTGAGTGCTGACGGAAGATGGGACAGGCCCTGTGACAGAGGATGAATATACTTTAGTGAATAAAATCCATACATCCAGGGCCTCGTGAAAATTGCAATCCAATCACCCTGTGCACAATCCACGTGTATGTGGCCCTCAGATGGTGGTTTACAAACCAGTTGCATCAGCCTCACTTGGGACTTGGTAGAAATGCAAATTCTCAGGTCCCACACTAGATCTACTGAATCAGAAGTCTGAGACCGGTGGGTCCAGTGGTCTCAAGTTTGAGAACCACTGAGCTAAGCCAATAAAATTTGTGCTGGGACAGAGATTTCACAAATCAGGCTTTAAGAATGTAATTTATTTTTTACAAAACTCATGTTATAGGGTACTTTGGGCACCTCACTATTCTCTGTGTTTATTTTTAGTAAAGTTAAAAGAAACTGATAGTAAAAGCATACTACAGAATGTATACATTGCTTAGTATGTGTAGGACATGGAGCTGGGGGCTTCAGCAAATGCTGAGATAAAACCTGCTTATCGCCTTGCTGCCTTCCCAGTGAAAAATAAGGTGAGCCTATTCTGTAAATGCCCAAATAGTGAGTGTTTTAGGTTTTGTGGGCCACATGGTCTCTGTCATGACCATTCAATTCTGTTTTTATAGCACAAAAGCAGCATAACTATAGATTATATGTACATAAATGAGCATAGCTATGTTCCAAATAAAACTTTATTTACAAAAACAGGCAGCAGATTCATGGGTTATAGTTTGCCACACCCTGTTATGCAGCACCATTTACAATAGACCATTCCATGTGATGCCGTAAAGCCATCCTGTATCATTCCACTATATATTTCATCCTGTTATCACTCTTCACACAATTCTCCCTGATCACCTATTTTTGACTTTACAAAGCTCTATTAGTATCTTGTTTGTGCAAAAATTGCTCACAGCAGTAGCTTCTAGATGTAACTTTGCTCCAATGAATGTTCATGTTTTACTTGTTTATTATCACAGTATTAATGATTGTGACCAAAAAACCCTTGAAGTTAATATTATTATTTTAAAGATTAGAAACTAAGGCTTAAAGAGTTAAAACAAATTGTTGAAATTCATGCAAATAACAAGTTTTGGAGCCAAGGCTCAAATTCTGTTTTTTCTAGCACCAAAGTTCAGACCATTAGCCGTTACCAGGTACTTCCTTCCCTATGCACTGAACAGCCAATATGTGCTTAATGTTTAATCAGAAACTGGATTTCAGGGTACACATGCAACATTTATGTTTGATTGGCTATTTCTCTTCTTGACTCTGTTCTAGGACTGTGGTCCCAGTTTCATGTCAATGGATATTCTTAAGTCCTGGGACCATCACACTTGTATTGTAAATGGACCATAACCCAAAACCGTAAGTGCAATACTACTTAGATAATTCTAGAATAATAATAATCTTTAATGGCTCGATCATGAACATAATATCTTTTGCAACATGGTTTTAAGTCATTTTTCCAAGGTCTAACTCTCTGTGTGACCAATAGCAGATCTTTCCCCTCTTTGGATATTAATTTCAGACCTGATACTAAGGATCTTCATCTATATATTATCAAGAAACCTATCTCTTTTAGTACAAAATTCTAAATCTATGACAACATGACATTCTTCCTTCAACTATGCCACTATTAAGGAAAAAAACCCATGTGTTTTCCATGGTTACAGAATGCACACGTCTTCTGCTGATACATCTGTTAAACTAACTGTGCAACTTTGTTGGATTTACAACTAAAGAATCAAGGAAAAAATCATTGCAAAATGTGGAGGAGAAATTAGTACCTGTGGCCACCATCATTTCTAAAGAAATCATAAACAAGGCCAAAAATGATAACATTTTCAGGGAGTTCATGTGCAATATTCTGAAAATTGGAAGAGAAAATATAGGTTGATAAAATAAAGCATGTTAAATCTGAGGATAAGAGCAGATCTATACAGATGGAAACATCAATGAACAAGCAACCATATGCATGTTTTCAGGTCAGATGCAAAGCCACATGAAAATAGATCGGAAAGCACTAAAGACTGACAGGCATGCATTTGAAAGAGAGGAATTTAAACTCAACTTCTTTAGAGGAAGAAAAAGCCTCACCATCATTATGTTCCGCTAATAAGACTGACATGTTGATCATTCAGGGAAGAAGAGGAATCAGACACAGAAGAGAAATGGCTTACAACAATCAACACAGAAAGGAGGTCTAGGCTTTCCTGAAGATTCATCAGTTTGCCCAGTGCATGCTTCATATGAATTTTTTACCATTCAAAGTGAAATGAAAAAAATGAGGACTTTTCCATGAAGCTGCATGCATCCAACTTAATGGATAGTGTTGGTTCTTAGATTATGTCCTTCCCTTTTTATTGTTGTTGCAAAATTTATTTCCTCTAAATGTAATGATGAGAGTAACTAATAGTTGGCTTGGTGCTCTTCCTCATTGTCTTTACTTAACAAGATGTAAGTTTATCAACTTTCTATCAGCTCCATCAAAACAAAAATTGAAATTTTTTTAGTTCATGAAATCCAAAGGGCCATGAAACCTGACTTGTGTGACACTTGGATGCTGTGATTTTGTGGATGCTCACAATAGCTTCATGGTTTAGGCCCTGTTTGATTCACATGTTTTGCACTTGTTATTTATGGCTGTTCCCCAAATCCATCAAGAAATGTATCATCATTTGAAATTCAAACAAGAATGCTGAAGTCTGTGAAAGCACAAAGTCAAGCAGCTATTGAGATGGCTGTCTCACTTCTTAGGTCATCAAGGAAATGCGAATTAAAACAACAATGAGATACTACTACACACCTATTAGAATGGCCAAAATCCAGAACACTGAAAACACCAAATGCTGACGGGAACGTGGAGCCATAGGAACTCTTATAAATTGTTGGTGGAAAAGCAAAATGGAATCGCCCCTTTGGGAAACGGTTTTGGTGTTTATTCCCAAAATGAATATACACTTATATATAATCTAGCAATCATGCTCCTGGGTGTTGACCCAAAAGAGTGGAAAATTTAAGTATTTACAAAAACTACACACTGCTATTTAGAGCAGCAGGTTTGTTTTTCATAATTGTGAAAACCTGGAAGTAGTCAAGATGTCCTTTAGCACCTGAATGGATAACAAAATGTGGAATGTCCAGACAATGGAATATTATTCAACATGACAAACAACAACAACAACAACAACACTGAGCTGTCAACTCATGAAACTACATGGAGGAAGCTTGAACGTCTATTACTAAGTAAATGAAGCCAACCAGAAAGGCTACATACTATCTGATTCCAACAACATGACATTCTGGAAAAAGCAAAATTATGAAGACAGCAGAAGGAACTGTGGTTATCAGCATCTGAAAGGGAGAGGGTGGTAGGAGGCAGAGCACAGAGGATTTTCAGGGCAGTAGTTTCAGAAACTGCTCTGTATGATACCATGAGGGTGCATACACATCAGTATACATTTGTCCAAACTCACAGAGTGTACAACACCAAGAATGAGCCCCAGTGTAAACTATGGACTTTGTGATTATGATGTGATATATAGGTTCACCAAATGTACCAAAGTACCATTCTGGTGGGGAACACTGATGTTAGGTGAGGCTGCACATATGTGAGGACAGGGAGCATATGGGAAGTCTCTGGATCTTCTCAATTTTGCTGGGAATAAAACTGCTCTAAAAATAAACTGTTAATATTCTTAATTTTGTAATGTATTTATTTTTGAGAGACAGAGAGCGTGTTAGTGGGAGAGGGGAGGAGAGAGAGAGGGAGACAGAATCCAAAGCAGGCTGCAGGCTTTGAGCTGTCAGCACAGAGCCTGTTGCCGGACTCGAACCCACAAACCACAAGTTCATTACCTGAGCCAAAATTGGATGCCTAACTGACTGAACCACCAAGGTACCCCTAAACTGTTAATATTTTTAAATAATCACCCATAACACCTCTGTCCTCTCTCATAGGTAATGCAGCCTCTGGTACCTGATCAAGAATAACAGAAATCTTAGTAATGTAATATTGAAAATTGGCAAAACTCATACTTACCTTCAAAGGGACACAAACAGTAATCAACAGAAAGATATTCATTCTCACCCACAACCTCTGTGGCTCCGTGTTAAAGTTTCCCCCAAACACCAAAGACGATGTAAGTGATTTTACATGTTTATGTATCTTAATGTGGTGGAATCTACCAGAATGCTCCATAGCATTTTGGACATACTCCATTTTGGAAGAGTTGGAAAAACATTTGGCAGCATTTTATGCATTTCGTTTTAATTTAGAGGAGGGACATTTGAGATCTGCAATCAAGAAAAAGTTTGGCTGTGATGAACTGATGTAATTCACAATTTAAACTCATTTGAGAAAAATAACAGCAGTCACATTTGCCAAGGGGACAACTGGAATACACAGCAATGTGGCAGTAGCGGAAGGAGAGGGGTCCCAGCTTGTTGATAGTACTCTGCGTTAGGAATTAAAAGGGCAGAACAAGCATCCATGGACAATCATTTCACATTTTATGAATACAATAGAGATTTTTCTTTTCAAAAGGATTCATTCAAGAAGGTGTAATAATGACAGCCTGTGTGCAGCTACAACCTTATGATGAGTGGGGTATTGAAGGAAGGAAATATTTCATATTGAATTGTGTTTGTTTTTCTTTTTTAAAAACATTTTAAAATATATTTGTACCCTTCTTATGCAGCTCTCCCCCTATCCACACCCTGCCTCTGGCAACTACCAATCTGTTCTCAGCTATCTATGTATGAGCTTGGTTTCTGCTTCTGTTTTCTATTTCTGTTTCTGTTTTGTTTTGTTTTGCTTTGTTTTCAGATTCCACACATAGGAGAGATGATATATTTCTGCCTGGCTTACTTCCTTTAGCAAAATGTCCTCAAGTTCCATTCATGTTGTTGCAAATGCCCTGATTTCATTCTTTTTTTCATGACTAAGCAATATTCCATTGTTTATATATACAACATTTTCTTTATCCATTCAACCATCAAGGGATACTTTGGTTTTTCCATATCTTGGCTATTATAAATAATGCTGCAATAAACACAGAGATGTATATATCTTTTTGGGTAATGTTTTCATTTTCTTTAGATAAATACTCAGAAGTTGGAAGTGCTGGATCACATGGTAGTTCTATTTTTTTACTTTTTCAGGAAGCTCCACACTGTTTTCCATAATGACTGCACCTATTTACATTCCCACCAACAGTGCGCAGGGGTTTCCTTTTCTGCCTATCCTTGCCAACACTTGTTATGATCTTTTTGATACTAGCCATTCTGAGTCGTGTGAGGTGATTTCTCATCATGGTTGTGATTTGCATTTCTCTGATGAATGATGATGTTGAGCTCTTGGCCATCTGAACGTCTTCTTGGGGAAAATATCTGTTCAGATCTTCTATCCATGTTTTAGATTGCTTTTTGCCATTGTGTTGTATAAGTTCTTTATACTTTTTGGATATTATTCCCTTAGAAGATATATGATTTGCAAATATTATCTTTCATTCAGTAGGTTGCCTTTACATTTTGTTGATGGTTTCCATCCCTGTGCAGAAGATTTTTAGTATCATGGGGTCTCACTTACTTATTTTTACTTCTTTGCTTCTCCTTTTAGCATCAGATTAAAAAAAAAATTACCAAGACCTAAGTCAAAGTGATTACCACCTATATTTTCTTCTGTGAGTTTTTAAATTTAGGGTGTTACATTTAAATTCTTAATCTATTTTGAGTTACTGTTTGTGTATAATGTAAGATAGTTGTCCAGGTTCTTTCTTTTGCATGTGGCTGTATATTTTTCCCATCATCATTTACTGAAGAGACTGTACTTTTGCCATTATATATTTTTCATTGAAATATATGCATGGGTTTTGGGGGGACCCCCTAATTCTACTCCCCTTGTCTATTTACCTGTTTTTTATGCCAATACAGTAATATTTCAGTTAATATTGTTTGGTATAGTTTGAAACCAGAGAGCATCATGCCTCTATCTTTGCCTTTCTTTCTCAAGGTTACTTTGGCTATTTGGGATTTGTGTGTGTGTGTGTGTGTGTGTGTGTGTGTGTGTGTGTCCTACAAATTTTAGGATTATTTGTTCTAATTCTTTGAAAAATGCCATTAGAATTTTGATAGGGGTTTCATTGAATCTGTAGATTTCTTTGGGTAGCATGGACATTTTGACATTATTGGTTCTTCTAAACCATGAGCATAAAATATCTTTATCTTTATATTTATTTGTGCCTTGAAATTCTTTCATTAATGTCATGTTGTTGTCAACATATATCTTTCTCTCCTATATATCTCTTAAATTTATTCCTTGGTATCTTACTATTGCTAATGCAATTTTAAGTGGAATTGTTTTGTTTCTTTTTCTGATAGTCCATTATTAGCACACAACAGATTTTTGGGTATTGATTCTGTATCCTGAAAATTTGCTGAATTCGTTTATTGTTCTTAGTTTTTTCATGGAGTTTTTAGGGTTTTCTATATATAATGTCATGTCATTTACAAATATGTACAGTTTTACTTCTTCCTTTTCAATATGGAAGATTTTTACTTCTTTTTCTTGCCAAATTGTCCTGGCTAGGACTTCCAATACTATGTTGAATAGAAGTGTCAAGAGTGGGCATCCTTGTTTTGTTCCTGGACTTAGAGAAAAGGCTGTCAGATTTTCACCACCAACTATGATGTTAGCTTATTATACATGGTCTTTATTATGCTGAAATATGTTCCTTCTATACCCACTTTGTTGATAGTTTTTACCATAAATTGGTATTAGATTTTGTCAAATGTTTTTTTTCTGCATCTGTTGAGATGATCATGATTCCTATCCCTTACTTTCTTAATGTGGTGGATCACATTGACTGATTTACAGATGTTGAACCACACTTCCATCCCTAGAATAAAGCCCACTTGATCATAGTGTATGATCCTGTTACTGTATTATTGAATTTTATTTGCTAATATTTTGTTGGAGAGCTTTGCATCTGTGTTCATCAGAAATATTGGCCAATAATTTTCTTTTCTTTTTGCATCCTGGTCTAGTTTTAGTATTATGGTAATGCTGACCTCATAAAATAAGTTTGGAGAGTTCCCACCTCTTTAATTGTTTGGAAGAGTTTGAGAAAGACTGGTATTAATTCTTCTTTGAGTGTTTGGTATAATTCACCAATGAAGCTGTTTGGTCCTGAGCTTTTGTTTGTTGATAAATTTTTGATGACTAATTCAGTCTCCTTAGTACTAATCCTTTCTATTTCATAATGATTCAATCTTGGTAAATTGTAAGTTTCTAAGAATTTATCTTCTTTTTCTGGGTTGTCCAATTCGTTGTGTATAATTATTCATAGTACTCTCTTATGATCCTTTGTATTTCTTTGGTATTTTTGAAACATCTCCTCTGTCATTTCTGAATTTATTTAATGAGTCCTCTCTATTTCTTTCTTTCAAATCTTGTTTATCTTTCTAAGAATCAGTTCTTAGCTTTGTTGATCTTCTCTTGTTTTTTTAGTCTGTTTTATGTATTTGTGCCATAATCTTCATTATTTCTTTCCTTCTAATAACTTTGGGGTTTGTTTGTTCCTCTTTTTCTAGTTCCCTGAGGTATAGAATTAGATTGTTTATTTGAAAATTTTCTGGGTTTTTTTGATGTATTGCTATGAACTTTCCTCTTAGAACTGCTTTTACTGCATCCCATAAAGTTTAGTAATTTGTGTTTCCATTTTTGTTTGCCTTGAGGTATTTTTTATTTCTCCTTTGATTTTTTTCATTGACCCATTGGTCATTTAATGGTATGCTGCTTAATATCCATGTATTTGTGATTTTTTTTCAGTTTTTTTTCTTATAATTGACTTACTATTTCATACTATTGTGGTCAGAAAAGATGCTCAATATCACTGACATCTTCCTTAGTTTATTGAGATTTGTTTTGTGGCCTAACATTTGATCTATCCTAAAAGATGTTCCATGTGCACTTGAGAAAAATGTGTATTCTGTTGCTGTGAGATAGAACATTCTATATACATCATCTAATTTTTTCTGGTCAAATGTGTTATTTAAGGCTGATATTTCCTATCTGAATGATGTAAGTTGGGTATTAAAATATCCTACAAATATTCCATTACTGTCTATTTTTCCCTTTAAGCCTGTTAATATTTGCTTTATATATATTGGCGCTCCTATTTGGCTGCATCATTATTTACAAATGCTACACCCTCTCGGACTGATCTCTTTATCATTATGTAATGTTCATTTTTTTCTTTTTATAGTCTTTGTTTTAACGTTTATTTTGTCTATATAAGTATAGCTACTCCAGATTTCTTTTGGTTTCCATTTGCATAGACTATATTTTTCCATCCCTTCACTTTCATTCTGTATCCTTACTTTGAAATGACTCTCCTATGGGTGACTTATAGATGTGTCTTTAAAAGCAACGACAACAACAACAACAAACCTATTCAGGCACGCTATGCTTTTTGACTGGAGAATTTAGAAAATTTACATTTAATGTAATTGTTGAAAGGTATGTACTTACTGCCATTTTTAAAATTGTTTACTGTTTTTGTACTTCTTCTATGCTCTTTTCTTCTCTTGATCTCTTTGTGGTTTGATGACCTTCTACAGTAGTATACTGATATTCCTTTTTTTAAAATCATTTGTGTATTTACTATAGGTTTCTGTTTTGCAGTTACCATGAAGCTTACCTATAACAATTTATAACAGTTTATTTTAAGTTGGTAATTTACATTTGACCCTACTGTAAAGCTCAACATTTTTAGTTTCCGTCCCATGCTTTGTGTTTTTGATGTCACATTTTACTTGTGGATCCATTAGCTAATTATTGTAATCATAAGTATTTGTACTACTTTTACATTTTAACCTTCATTCTAATTTTATAAGTGATTAATCAACTACCTTTACTATATATTTACTTTTCCAGTAAAACTTATTGTTTCACATGTCTTCTTGTTACGAATTAGGGACCTTTCTCTTCAGCTTAAGGATATTCCTTTAACATTACTCATAGGCTGACTTAGTGGTAATGAACTCGGTTATTATTGCTTGTCTGGAAATCTATTTACCTCTCTTTCAAGTCTGAATGATAATTTTCCTAGGTTTTCTTGGTTGGGAGTTTTTCTTCAAGCACTTGGAGTATATCATGCCATAGTCTTATTGCTTGTAAAGTTTCTGCTAGAAAATCTGCTTATAATCTAATGGGGGTTCACTTGAACATAACAAGTAGCTTTCTCTTGTTGCTTTTAGTTTTCTCTCCTTGCCTTTAATTTTTGGCATTTTAATTATGTGATATATATACATACATATATATATAATATATATATATATTATATATATATTATCCATATATATATATATATATATATATATGGAGGAGGAATAGGTTCTTCTTACATACATGGGTTAGGAAAAAGTTTAGAGTAGAAAGCAGGCACCACAGGGTGAAAGTGCCCAAGGTTAGCTCATGAGATACTGTAATGGGATCACAAATAACTTGTTATAGCACCTGCAGGAAATTATTTTCCATCTAACACCAATATACTATTGTACTTTGATCACAAACTCCACCTGCCCCCCAAGACCATTTACTCCTCATGCACACAAGTGAATGATTACTATCTGATTGTTTTCTTATGTTCACATGTGTAAGATCTTATTTTCTTCAGGCTCACCACATGGGTAATATCTTGTGAGCTCAATAAATACAGAAAGAAAGAGAGGGAGAGACAGAGAGGAGTGTGAAATGATCACAAGTCATATAGTTACAAGTGTTTTCTTTTTTCTTGAATAAGATTTTTTAATATCTACTCTCTTAGCAATTTTCAAATATACAATACAGTATTATTAACTATAGACTATGTTGTGAATTACATTCCCAGGACTTATTTATTTTATAAATCAAAGTTTGTACCTTTTGACTGCCCCTTTCACTATTAGAATAGAGCAGGAAGCTATTTTTTCTTTGTTTTTTGTAATTTGTTATGTAATGTGATACACACACACATTTACTTTTTATTCTCCCGCTCTTTATCATGCTCTAAATTTTAGAGCCAACATTAATTTAAAAAATTGGCAGTTATCTTCTTCAGAAAATTCCAATGTGTCTTGGTGCAAATACCTTTAGTTTCATCTTATTTGTAATTCTCTGGGATTCTTGGAGCTGGAGGTCTGTTTCCCTCTTTAGATGAGGGAAGTTTTCACCCATTACTTCTTCATGCAAGATTTCTTCCTCCTTCCCCTTCTCCTTCTGGGATCCCTATAATGGGAACAACTTTATTTTTTTCGTTCTGCTACTCTTATTTGCTACTTGGAATTCCACTTCCTTGTCTTGAAGTCAACTGATTTCTTCTTCTGCTGATGTTGAACCTTTCTACTGTTTTTTTTTTTTTTAATTTTTAAAATGTTTTATCTATTTCTGAGAGAGAGAGAGAGAGAGAGAGAGAGAGAGAATCTGAAACAGGCTCCAGGCTCTGAGCTAGCTGTCAGCACAGAGCCCGACACAGGGCTCAAACCCATGAACCGTGTGATCATGACGCTGAAGTTGGATGCCTAACCGACTGAGCCACCTAGGCTCCCCTGTACTGTATTTTTAAAGTCATTAATTGAATTCTTTAGTTCTGTGACTTCTGCTTGGCACATTCTCATATTTTCCCTCTCTTTGTTGAAGTTCTTACCATGTTCACCTTTTCTCCCCACTTCAGTGAGCATCATTACGGCTATTATTTTGAACTCTATCGGGTAAATTATTTATTTCCATTTCATTGAGGTTTTTTTTTTATGAAATTTTATCTTGTTCTTTCATTTGGAACAGAATTCTCCATTTCTTCATTTTGTTTGGCTCTCTATTGGTCTCTATACAATTGATGAAACAACTATCTCTCCCAGTCATGAAGGAATAGCCTAGCATAGGAGGGGATCCTTGTCATTTAATCCTGCCCCAATTTGTAGTCATCTCTCAAATGGCCTAATATATAGCTCCAGTCTTTGAGGATGTTCCAAGATCTGTTAGTGTCCCTCAGGGAAGGCTCTCAGCATCTAGATTCAGACTGTTAGGAAGCCAGACCCTCAGACCCTCAAGAAGCAACTTTTTTTTAAATTTCAGCAACTTTTAAATGTCTTTTTTAAAATTTATTTCTGAGAGAGAGAGAGAGAGAGAGAGAGAGAGAGGAGGCTCAGAGAGAGGGAGACACAGAATCCAAAGCAGCCTCCAGGCTCCGAGCTAGCTGTCAGCATGCAGGGCTCGAACCCACAAACCATGAGATCATGACCTGAGTCATAGTCGGACGCCTAACCAACTGAGCCACCCAGGCACCCCTATTTTGGCAACTTTTAAAATATACTAATATATACCCTCCTGTAGGACCACAGGCATGAGTACCATTGGCCAGGTGATCTAGGAGTGTCCCTTAGGCAGTAGTTCAAAAACTGGGATTCCAGACAAGTGTATACTCTCCTATTTGGGAGATACTAGTGAACTTGAGCAAAGCAGAAGGAGATTGCCAAGATGACCAACGCCAGTCTCTGTCCCTGGAGAGTGTTACTTTGGGCTCTTAAGTGTGTGTGTTAAATTCGATCCCTTCTTTCCAGCTGGCACTTTAGTATAAGCAAGTGAGCTTCTTTCACTTTAAGTCTGGGTGCATATTGCTACCTCTGAGCTGGGTCCTTAGGAGGGTAAATCCAAGAGCACACACCCTTTGGGAGTTCCCTCCAAGATCACTACAATCCTGTAGGTCTTAGGACACAAAGTCCATTCATTTTCAAAGTTAGATGTTTTAGGGGTCATCTCTCAGGTGCAAGTCCTAAAAGCTGAGGTTCCCTGTGTGGAGTTCACACCCTTTTCTCCTTGGGGAAGAGCTTCAGGTTTTGACTTTTCTCCTTGTCCTGGGTTGCTGTACCCAGAAGGTTCATAATTGTGACCTTGTGTCCGAGTCTCTCCTACCCACTTCAATGTGTTTTTCTTCTCATTGGCCCAATATGTGGTCATCACTCAGTTAGGTTTCAGTTTTTTTAAGAGGAAATTGTTCCATATGTAGCTGTAGACTCACTGAATTTGTGGGAAGAGATAAGTTCAGGATTTTCCTATGTCAGCATCTTCAGTTGGAGCCTCCACATGGAATTATTAAATTAAGAATATGAGCTGGAGCTCTGAGTGACATGAAATATGTGCAACCAGTAATCCTCCCGGAAATCCCCTCATTCTGTCCTTTCATAGGAGAAAAGTCAGAATTCTCATGGCTTGCGATTTTAAATCCTCGGGAAATTATGAACAGCTGAGCTTACTGGGTGAGTGATTCCTGTTCAAAAAACTAATATTTATCCATTTAGTGGTTTTCAAGAAAGTCAGTATCCTTGTGAAGCTTACTGCAACATTCCATGTTTGAAAAATTTTCTAGAATTGCAAGTGAAAGAGATAGTGACAAAACATGATTTCCTTCCATGTTTTCGGGCCATGAGAAGAATAACGTCAAGTTTGATTTCCCATTATATGAACTCCAATATGGCTCAATGTTTTCGATGTTTCATTTAATCAATTAAATGAATATGGAGGAAATAATTGTTTCAAATATCAAACTTTATTTTGCTTCCTGGGAGGAAGTTGGTTTCCCCGATGCAGGCCTTCTACCATTATTAAGGTCGGGTGAAGAAGCTGAGGACAACTACCCCAGGAAAAAACACAGATATCATGTAAGACCAGATATTTGCAAGAGCAAAATTGGGAAACCCTGGTAGAGCTGACAGGAAGAGTCTTGGGGAAAACAAGAAAACAAAGGTGAGAATCCAGCCCCTTGTGTTTTCCTAGACATGCCTGTAGATACCACTTTAGGGCACCAAGATACCAGGTAAAACAAGTTAGATTTTTAAAAAAGCCAGCATTAAAGGCTTTTACCTCAAATACCAGAATGCTATGGGAGCTCCCCAAAAGGAATTGCTCCAGGAAGAAAGGCCAGAAAACTGGGAGGGCAAGAATCTAGAACAGCATGTCCAGTAGAAATATATAGCAATAGAAGTATATTGCAAGCCACATATGCAATTAAAACTTTTCCTATAACCACATTTTAAGAAGTAAAAAGACTATAAAATTAATTTTAGTAATATAGTTTATTTAATCCAATGTGATTAAAATATTATCACCTTGATATGTAATAAATACAAAAGTATTTATCAGATGTACAGTGGATTTCATTGATAGCACATCTCAACTCAGACTAGCATTCTTTAGTTGTTCAACAGCCATAAGTATTGGATAGTACAGATCTAGTATAAAATAAGGTTAAATCCTGGGGTGGTTAAAATCAGAAGAAACCCAGTGATCTTGTAAAGACAATTCTGTCTCCTTATTTTTCTACTACAAATCTGGAACAATGGGTAGAGAAAAGGAAGAGATTGGTTTTAGGAAATTATTTAAAACCATAAGATTTTTGTTTGTTTACTGAGTTTTTCTGACGTGTCATTTAGAAAATCTGACTTTACTACATACAAGTTGATTGAGTGTCTCATGTGTGGAAGGGACTGGTTGTGACCATGGGAATCAAAAGATGAATAAGACATCAAATCGCCAATGATGCTCAGGTGTGTGCCCATAATAAAAAATAAAGACATAACAGAATACAAGTAGAAACAAAAAAGCAACAGTGTGGGAATCCAACGAAGGCAATAATTAATTTTTTCTGGATTCACCTGTAAGCTCCTTGAGGGCTGGAGCCATCCCTGTGCTATTTGCCACTTTCTCCACAGTACCTGACATAGAGCTCAGAAAACCTTGTTGAATGAGTGAATGGATGAATGAATGAATGATCACTGGTCAAAGAGAATCAGGTGAGAAGCTTCACATGTGACAACTGAGTTTGGTTTTGAAGAACTAACTGGTCTTCTCTTTGGAAAGTAGGATACTAAAGACAAACAGATCTGATCCACCTGAAAGGTGAATAGGTAGGGCACATTCAGCCAATGATATTTGTGGTACGCATATAGGTCAGGACAAAAGATAAGATGGGTAAGGTAGATTGGGGCCAGATGGTAGAAAATGTGAAAGGATTTTTTATGAATTATTTGCAGGATTAGTCTATTCCAGCCACCTGCTGATTGCACTAGAGTGTGTTAAAAGTTCCTGCAATGTTAAAACAGACTTTTGCAGCATATTGATCTCCTGTTCTAAGAGCTTTCAGAAAGCAATCAACCATCAGACAGCCAAATGGTGGTAAGCGACAGTATACATTCTTCTGAGTCCACTGTACATTGCTATTGAATTTTCCCCATCTCAGTTAACTTTTTTTTCCCTCCTGAAAAAAAAAAAAAGTCACCGAGAGAACAATATAAGCAGGGAATGAAATGAAAATGTGCTGGTTTACATTTCACCCCCAAATGATAGAATGGATTTTTTTTAAATGGGGAGAGGAGTGGCAATCTTTGCTCACTGTTATCATCAAGCCTCTCTTTAGGGATTTCTTATAACATGAAATAACATGAAACACACCATCCAACTGGTGATATTAATGCATAAATCCCAGGACTGCATCTGGAAATGTTTGTGCTATAAAATATAGAATGTTCCTGACTAATGTGGTAGTTTATAAATTCAAAGTGCATATAGCAATAGCAAGTTTAGAGAGCAGCAATAAACAAAACAAAACAAAAAAGTGGGGGAGAGTAGTTTATGAAGCTTATAAAGGCATTTATTCCAGCATTTGGATAATTGGAAATTTGATGATGGCCTACACAATTTGGGTCCATGTTAAAGAGATATGGTGCCGTATGATGGTTAATAAAACAAAAATTAGAGTCAAATATGCAAGGGGACCAATCCTGGCTCCTTTTCTTGCTAGAAAATGTGACTTTCCTCTCTGATATTCATATTTTCATCTGTAAAATGAGGTGATAAAAATACTGTCGAGGGGCACCTGGGTGGCTGAGTATGTTGAGCGTCTGACTATTTTTCGGCTCAGGTCATGATCCTAGGGTCATGGGATTGAGCCCCTCACCAGGCGCCACCCTGAGCAGGGAGCCTGCTTGGGATTATCTGTCTCCCTTTGCCCCTCTTTCTTGTTCATGCTCTACATATATAATTAAAAAAATACTATCTAACTCTGAGGGTTGTTATGAAGTCAAATATTAAAGAAGTGTCTGATACATGGTAAGAGCTTAGTAAATGCTAGCTATAGTTTTATATTTTGTTCACTGAGTAATTATTGAGCATATACGATTGCTAGGTTCTAGAAATTCAGAGGTAGAAAACAATTGACTTGAAAAGTTCACTGTCCAATCTAACATATTTTATAGGAAAGTATGCATCATTCCACAGACTTAGGCTATATGACTATATAGTAACAGGAATGGTTTTCTCAGGCTGTTTCACAAAGCCCAGTGGTTCTCAACCATAGTGCAGCTGACATTTAGGCTGGATAATTTTTTATGGTAGAAGGCTATCTGAGTATGTAGAATGTTTAGCCACATCTTTGGCCTCTACGCACAAGATACCACTAGTATTCCCAATCTGTGACTACCAAACATTGTCAAATGTCCCTTGGGAGACAAAATTACCCCTGGTTGAAACCACTGGTGTTGTCTGATGGCAAATATTCCCAAGTCTTCTTCATAAATTGGTAGGTGTAAACTGACAGTACTGAAAAGAGGTTGTTTTATCATCTAAGTTAAGGTTTTAAAGTTCTTATTTGTTAAGAATAAGGCCTAAATCAGCCAGCACAGTTAAGGTTTTATTTAGTCAGCAAACCTAACTCTGCATCATCCAGTTTGGTGGTGTGGCCCAAGTCTCATCCAAATCATGTCCTTCCTCTGTATTTCAAAGGCTTCTTTCCAATTCAAGCCCCCTGCATCTCTCTCTCTCATCAGAGCCACTGACCACTGAAATGGCCTCTGAGACCCTTTTTTCTTCCTACCCATCCTGCACATGGTAAGTAGACCATATCTGCAAAACACAGCACTGATTATATACTCTCTTCTTCAAAAACCTATGGTGGCCTGGACAGTAATTTCTAACCATTTCATTAGCAGTACGAGAGTAGTCATTTCATCCTGCTTGCTCAGGACTTCCCCAGTTTTAGTATTTTAGCATTGAAAGACTGGAGGGGCATCTGAGTGGCTCACTCAGTTAAACATCTGACTTCAGTTCAGGTCATGATCTCACAGTTCTTGTGTGTTTGAACCCCAAGTCGGACTCTGTGCTGACAGCTCAGAGACTGGAGGGTGTTTCAGATTCTGTGTCTCCCTCTCTTTCTGTCCCTCCCCTGCTTGTGCTCTCTCTCTCTCTCTCTCTTTCTCTTTCAAAAATAAGTAAACATGCAAAAAAAAAAAAAAAAAAGACTGGAAAACCCTCTGCCCTGGGCAGGCTAGGGGGACTGGTTACCTGCAGTAGTGAGCCCAGTTTATTTCTAGACAATTCTTCTGCGAAACTCCAGGATGCACCAGGCAGATATGAATCTTGGGCGCTGACTCAGGTGGGCGAAATTTGTCATTATTCTTATTATTTTAAAAATAATCTAGGATTTTTCTAGGAGCAAAAAAATCCACTTCAGCCTTAACTGTGACCTCCCTCATACTTGCCAGGTTGAGCCGCAGTCCTGGGATCTAAGCAGAGTCAATGGGTTGAAGATAGAGGGGGATCCCTCGTCTGCAATCATGTGTGGGTTCCAGGGAGTTGCTGCCAAGTGCCCCATGGTCCCTGTCCACCTGGCCCCTTTCAGTCCCAAGACTCTCTCTGCTGCTTCCATGTCATGTCTGCCCACATAGAGTCATTGCTGTGAGGTCTTATTACCTCCTTTGCAGCCCAAATAGGAGGAATTCAGGAGCCTTCCTCCCCCAGTCTGGAGGAATCCCCCATCTTGGGGGGTGAGAAGTGGCAACTGCAATCTTTCCTTTGCCTCCTTCGCACATTCTAGTATACCTGTAAATTTTGTGCCTTTTAATTTTGTGCCGCTTTCTTCCAAAGTTTAGTCCAGAGGTCATAGCAGGTAGCACTTGGTCTGACTACAGCCTCAGACAAGTTCTGTGTGGCTTGCACAGCATTTCTGTTTGTTTGTTGAAGCTTAAATCTTGAATCCCTTAAAGGAGAAAAGTGCTCTCTGGTTTACCGCCAACCTCATCGTTCCTTGTTTTCCTGCACCCAGTCCACTTCACCTGTTTGCATTACCTGCCTCTTGCTTCTTGGCGAGTGACGTTTCCAACTCCTGGCCCCCACTAATGGAAAACCAAAACAGGCGATGAGCACAGAGCAAATCTCTATTTGAATGGAACAAAATTCAGAGAGGAAAAATAACCCAGATTTATAACTCAAAATACTGTCTTAGCCGCATATGGGGGAGGGGGGAAGCAAAGACTGTATGGCTGAGGTGTAGACAGGATGTCCAGAGCCCTGGCACTCAGCCTCCCACATTTATAAACCACTCATCTGCCGAATGAGTACAAACCTGAACGATGACATTTGAGATTGCTCATCATATGGCAACCATCTCCTTTGTCGTCCTCTCTCTCTCTCAGGCTCAACAGTCGCACTGTGTAACTTGCTCTTCCAAATGTCTGCCCTGCTCACGTTGTCCTGAGTGATTCAGCTCATTATGTCCCCTCCGTCCCTGAATGCTCGTCCTACTGTCTCTAGTCAGAAGCTTAATTAGCCTTCGAGTAGGAGCTCCAGCTTGATGATCCTACACTTTCACAAAAGGTTCTTGTCACTTTTTTCAGGTTTATCCTTTTCCACCAGCCCATTAGCTATGGGAATTCCTCGGAAATCTTAGGGCTTCTTTTTTATCTCCTTCCAGACAATCTCCTCCATGGTCACAGCTACAATGATCACTTTTATGCAGGTGGCCTATACATATATATATATATATTTTTTTCTATATATATATATATATATATATTTCTAGCCCAGTAGTGAACACACACCTAATTGCCTTTTTGACATCCCCTTTTTGGATATCTCAAAGACATCTGAAGATCGATATGACTTAATCAATGATCTTTCCTAAATCTTTGTCCCTTTTCAGTGATGGCCACCACCAACTAGCCATCCAGTTTGCACTCAAAAGCCTGGGAATCATCTAGGATATGCCCTTCTATCTTACATTTCATCCATGAACCATCACAAATGTGGGTTTTTGTTTTTTGTTTTTTTTTTTACAAGAGGGGGATGTCCTGATCAAAATGGTTTGACTCTTATGCTTCTTATTGCACATTATAGACATTTTGATTTCCTCCGCTGTTTTTGTTTTTTTTGTTTTTTTTTTTAATATTTTTTTATTTATTTCCAGGAGAGAGAGAGAGAGACAGTGTGAGCAAGGGAGGGTCAGAGAGAGAAGGAGTCACAGACTGAAACAGGCTCCAGGCTCTGAGCTGGCAGTCAGCACAGAGCCCGACGCGGGGCTCAAACCCACGAACCACGAGATCATGACCTAAGCGAAAGTCGGACGCTTAACCGACTAAGCCACCCAGGCGCCCCATCCTCCGCTGTTTTTGGAAAATATCTCTCATCAACTCCAGGGCATTGATGGTTTAATTTCAGAATTGGTCAGGCTAAGAAGGGTTGTGACTCAGAGTATAATGACTTCCCGGGATAAGTGTCACCATAAGAAGAACTGTCCCAGGAGCCCACTCTGTCACTGTGAACCCAGCCACATCAGTCTAGATTCTCCAGAGAAACAGAACTAACAGGGTCATTATGTCTTTAATGTATTATGAAGAATTGGTTACATGATTTTGGAGGCTGAGAAGCCCAGATCTGCAGTTGGCCAATTGAACACCCAGGAGAACTGATGGGATAATTCCAGTCCAAATTCAAGGACCTAAGACCCAGAAAAGCCAATAGTACAAATTCTAGTGTGAACTCAAGTCCAAAGGCAGGAGAAGATGGATGTCCCAGCTTGAAGATGGCCAGGCAGAGACAGACAATTATTTCCTACTCAGTCTTTTGTTCTATTCAGCCCTTTTGTGGATTGAATGAGGCCCACCCATGCTGGAAAGGACAATCTACTCTCCTCGGTCCATGGATTCAAATGTTAATCTGATATAGAAAGACCCCTGCAGATATACTAAGAACTAACTTTTAACTAAATTCCACTCCCAGTGGCTCAGTCAATTTGACACATAACATTAACCATCACAGAAGTTAAACTTTGCTATTTGCCTTTGTACCTGGTTTGGCCTTATTATTTCATCAATTTTCAACACTCAGTTTGCAGGGAGTTGGGTCCACTAAAGGGGCACACAGCCTTTCTCATAATTGGAACAAAGTCTGCCTGTTCCTGGAAGCAAATGTTGTGTTCTCACCAATACTCTTTCTCCAAGGGAGAGACAAACATCATTTAAAATGCAGCATTTGTAGTCACCTGGGTGGCTCAGTTGGGTAGGTGTCCGACTTCTCCTGGGGTCCTGATCTGGCAATTCCTGAGCCCAAGCCCTACATCAGGCTCTGTGCTGACAGCGCTGAGCCTGCTTCAGATCTTCTATCTCCCCTCGCCCTCTCTGAGCATCTTTATGCTCTCTTTCTCAAAAATAAATTTTATTTTTTATTTTTTAAATATTTTTAATGTTTATTTTTGAGAGAGAGAGAGAGAGAGAAAGACAGAGAGACAGAATATGAGTGGGTAAGGGGCAGAGAGAGGGAGACACAAACTCCTGAGCCAAAGTCGGACACTCAACCGACTGAGCCACCCAGGTACCCCTCAAAATTAAGTTTTAAAAAAATTAAGAAAAATTTTAAAATGCAGCATTTCTACAAAATTAGTTTCACAAAATACCATCCTTATGAGATACACTGGGAAAAAAATTAGAAAAAATTTCTTGACAATTAAGTGTTATATCCGTGCATTAGTTTTCTCTGCTACATAATATATTACCACAAGCTTAGCCGCATAAAACAACACCCACAGTTTCTGTGGATCAGAAGTGCAAGCTGGCCTAGCTGGGCTCTGTTCAGATTTTCACAGGAGTGAAATCATAGCCTTGGTTGAGCTGTGCTCTTTTCTGGAACTCAGGTCCTCTTCCAAGCTCATGTGATAATTGCCAAAATTCAGTTCCTTGTGGAGTTTGGATGGAGGCCCACAGCAACTAGAGGCAGCTCCCTGTGTAAGGAATCACACATGGCTTTTTGTTTTACAGTCATCAGGCTGACTGACCCCTGTCTCTCTTTTAAGGGCTTTCACCTGATTGAGTCAGGCCCACCCAGAACATTTCTTTTGCTTAACTCCGAGTCACCTGATTTGGGACCTTTCCTATTTGCCATATACCATAGCCTAATTACAGGAGTCAATTCACAAATATCATCCTCACTCAGGGGGAAGAGATTATATAGGACCCGGGGATTGTAATCTTGGGGGCTATTTTAGAATTTTGCCTGTCACAACCCAGCCTAAGTTTGTGAATTAGCATGTGATGGGCACTGAAAAATCCTAGAGCCAAGAACTCAGGTTAACTTTATTACACTTATTGTTCCCCAAATTAGTTTGAAAACCTCATTTTCACATAACACCTATCATCATTCTGAAAATTAGTGTTCTGTGCCATCCGTGTTTTGGGATACACTGAACAGGAAAACCCTGAGCCATGAAGTTAGATAGTTCAGGATTCCAATCCCTGCTTTTCCTGTTCCCTATGGCTTCAGCTTGGGGCATTTCCCTGACCTTGCAGAGCCTTTGTAAAATGGTTGTGGAATATTAGGACTACTTCTCATGGCTGTTACAATAATACATTGAAAGTAAGTAACACCTTCGAAATGGCTGGCACAGGTTAAAGATCTGGCAAAGTAAAAAGCATATTGCCTTCCCCCCTCCCCTTACTATCATACTAAATTTCAGAAATAATTACAAAAAGGGGAGCACCTGGGTCGCTCTGTTGGTTAAGCGTCAGACTTCGGCTTAGGTCATGATTTTATGGTTCATGAGTTTGAGCCCTGCGTCGGGCTCTGTGCTGACAGTTCAGAGCCTGGAGCCTTCTTTGGATTCTGTGTCTCCTTCTCTCTCTGCCCCTCCCCTGCTTATTCTCTGTTGCTCTTTGTCTCTCAAAAATAAATAAACATAAAAGAAAAAAGAAATTACATTTAAAAAGGATACAAATTACAAAAAGGATACTCTATTGATGTTAGAGTCCTATGAAGGTTTTGGAAATCAGACAGGAAGTTTCATAACACCCTTAAGTTAAAAAAATCTAAAATTAAAATTCGAGAGGAAAAATAGTTATTTATTCTGTCCATGATAATTAATTTATGTTTTAAACAGTCTTTCTTCAATACTACCAGACCCCAGTAAAGCCAGAAATGAATCATTAGCACATGTAGGAGATTCTGAGCTCTTCTTAATCACCCAACCAACAAAAACATGGACAATTGATGTAATCGCTTGTTTAATAGGTTAAAATTGATTGAGATGTCTCAAAAATGTTAATTACCACTCCCTTTATCGAGCAAAGTAATGTGGTGAAACTTCAGCCACATAATGTAAAGAATAAACTACTTAATGCCTTTAGAACAAGTACCAAGTTTTAGAGACAAAATATTTGTTTAGACTAACCTGCAGAGCAGTGTCTATTACAAAGGTACAAAGTGACAATACTTGTAGGGAATATTGAAACATCGTGGTTATTCTGTGACCTTCGATAAAGTATTTACCCTTTCTAAACCTCAGTTCTACTCTAAGAAATGGGTGTAATAATAATACTTGTACCATGAGCATATATTAAAGGTACAACAGGTGAAAACTAGATGTGATGGTGTTACTTAAAGATAAAGTTAATTATTGCACAAGTTTAAGCTCTCATTTGATCTCAACTGCTGTTGCGTTGCACTTTTAAATCCTTGAATGAAAAATATGTGCTGAATTCTGAAAAATTAAAAAAACTTGAGAGTGAAGTTCATGCTGGCCCTCTTATTAAAAGGAAAAGAAAAACAGCATGCTTGTATTATTCAATGTCGTTAGCTGTTAACAGAGGGGAGACAAGTGCAGAGAATATATTACTCATAAAATTCTTCCTAAATGGAATCCTTTGCAATATATCCCATGAGGCATCTGTAGGTCTTTAGGGACACAGAACAATTTATTGAAACTTCTGTGCAAATTGAAACTCATATTTGGAGCAATACATTAAGAATCTATAGATCATTTTTTCCTGCTCTTCGCTGAAGGAATTGCAGAGATCACTTTTATTATACAAATGCTCCTTCAGTGATTAAAATTCCTTCTCTCTGGCATATACATGAGAAATAAGAATAAGAATGAATAAGAAATGTAAGCTGCTCTGATAGATAAATTGCATATATTCGAGAACAAGGAAAACAGTGTGTGCGTGTTATCATAGTAAAAAAATAAAACATATTGGGAACTCCTTGAGTTTCTTTCCTCAATAATGAGAAGCAGAGAATGAGAATGTTCACTTATAGCAATTTCATCAGCACACCAGTGAGGCCAGAATGAACGGTAGACAGAAATGTGAATAGGGTATCATTTTGATGTTACTTCTGCAAGCACAGCTAGAAGAGCTAATGCTCATTTTAAACTGCATGTCAAGGCTTCAAAAGAGTCACAACAAGTAAAGAAAAAACTTTTTTCTATTTCACTAGCTTTTGCTGGGAGCTACAATATACCTGGTCCTTTCCTGGGTACTATCAACCATATAAGGAAATGATATTAACATTTCCCAGGGCCACCAGGTAAGCTTGTATTCATTGTGTACTCTATGATTCCAATGAGACTGGCCTGAGAGTTTTGATAATGTATTAAAATAGAGTTGAAAGTCACTTACACCTGGGGGAACCTGATTCTGCTACTTAATACATGAACTTGAGTAACTTACTTTCTTAACTTTTCAAAGACTTGATTTCCTCATTAGTCAAATGGGAATATAAATACCTACCCTTATACATTCTTTACGGGTACTGAATGGGCTAATGTATGTGAAGTACTGAGTTCAATATGCTATTAACGTGCTACTGTGGTTGCTGTTACTACTCTAGTCAATGCCTGCCTTTGTTTGGATTTCCTCAATACCAGCCTCTTAGACAAGCATTTTAGTGCAAGAAGCTTTTTTGGGAAGTGATTGCAGGAAGCACAGATAGAGGTGTTGGGAAGTGAGACAGAAAAGAGAAGGAAGACAAAGTAATACAGCTTCAGAATGACCCACCTAGGAGGTGAGGGAGCTCGGATATTTACCCAATAATTTGTTACTGGTGGAAGATTGCGTCTAGGGGAATTAACCTTTCTGCACTTTTGGCTTATCCTGCACGCTGGCCAAGCCTGTTCCCAAAGGCAGACAAATGACCTCAGCCAGAGAGAAATGAAGGGATTTCAGTAAGTGGCCTTTTGAGTATAGAGATGAGGACATGAGGGATATGGGCTGGGCAGAACTCTAACAAAATGTGCTGCGTTCTTAATAACCCAGAGTTTTCTCATCTTCCTTCTGGTTCCATGGCTGCTTAGCTCTTCAGTCCCACGCTTTATGATGTGCTTATAACACAGGAAAAATCTCCCAAACTATATTCTTAGACATCTCTTCATCTAAGACTTAAGGCTGGTAAACTAGGGTATATACCTTGTGGGCTGAGCAAATTTAAAACATTGGGCTTGGACATCCAGGTTTTATACAAGGCTGATTTGGTAGATGCTTGCAAAGGGTTTGCAACTGAATTGGGGCAATTGGACATACAGTTGGGCAAAGAGTTTGCAACTGAATTGGGGAGATTGGACATACACAAGTTCAAAATTTAAATTTATGAATTTAAGGTGCCAGTTTAGGTGCAGTGGTGTTTTCTAAGAAGTGAGATGTGAGGTTTTGTCATTGAGAAATCTGCTGAAATTCCCACTGATTTTATCTAGTGTCATTTCCCATTTTACTCTGAAACCTCAAGGCATCTGAGTAAGACACACACTTAGTGCTGACTTCTCAAACCATCAGGTGCTTAGCTCAATAGTGAAATAAACAAATGACTTGGCATAGGAGAGTCAAAATGACCAATCATTGGGCAATTGCTAGGAAACATCCTACTGAATTACTTTGTTTTACTAATTTTTAGAGAAAAGAGAGAAGAGAAATAGTTATGCCATTTGTGGCATAAAGAAAGCATCAAAGCTAGAGGTAAGGCTTTTAAGTAAGAGTATACAATTGGAAAATGTCTGAATATATACATTTTTGCCAATTAAAGTGGATAACAAGCAGTTGGGGTCTATTTATGTTCTTAGAAGGATAGGGAAAGTAGAAAAAAATAGGCTTTGCTGAGGGGAAAAAAACCCTGAGATCTAAGCTCCACTACTCAAGAGCTGAGTTATCAGGTAAATTAGTTAATCTCTCTGAGCATAGATGCCTCTTTTCTAACATGGACATTAAACCTACTTTACAGCATTATTGAACAAATATGATACATGTATATATATGTGTGTGTGTGTGTGTGTGTGTGATATATATGACATACTATATTTTATGAAGAGGTGGACAAATTAACACATTGTGTCTTTATAATGGAATGCTACTTGGCAATAGAAAGAATGAACTACTCATGCATCAAAACAACATCATTGATTTCATAATAATTATGCTGGACCAAGAACAAAGAGTATATACTGTAGGATTCCATTTATGTTAAGTTCTAGAAAATACAAAATAATCTGTAGTGACAGAAAGCACATGTGTGATTGGTTGAGGATGGAGGAGTTGGGCGGGTGGCATTGATGAACAAGAAAGGGAAAGGAAAGGAAAGGACAAGAAAGGAAACTTCTGGGGGAAACTTCTGGGATGATGAAGATGCTCATTATTTGTTGGCTGTGATGCTTTCATGGGTGTATGCATATGTCAAATTTTATCTAATTTACATTTGAAATATGTGCCATTTATTGTATCCTAATTCTACCTCAAGAAAGCTGTTAACAAAAATAGTGTCAGTGACTAGTAGATTCTCGGTAAATGTTATAATTACTTCTCTAAATGTGTGTTTATATGACCTTGACTCAACTTGCTTGGGGTTAAATTTGGGGAGTCCAAATCAATTGAGGCTATACAGAATCTACATTCATTATTCTGTCTGCCTATCACTTCTTCATGTAACGGGATCTTCCCTCTTTCAGTAAGCTGTTTTTTCCTTGACTCCAAAACAGGATTCTCCTTGGGGTTGCCAATCACAAAGAACCAACACTTTGACCATTCAGGGTTGGGCATGTACAGCAGTTACCAGTGCTATGTGCCCAGTCGCCAGCTTCCCTGGGTTATGATGTAAATAGCTGGTACTTGTAACCTTCTTCAGAGGTTTACCCTTGAGCTACTAGAGCTACCTCACCTTTAGAGAAGCAGAGCTAACAATAGCTGGGAGATTGTATTCCCTCAGGGCTACCTGTGCTCTGTGACTAGTGCACTGTTGGAAAAATCCAGCTCCCTTCCTCTGAGATGGGAACAAACTCTGATAGGCGAATCTGCTCCAGAGTCCCCCGTGGGATCGGGCAGAGGCTGGCATTTCATCTGAAATTACAGTTTCGATTGGCTGTTTTCCTCTTCTTCTTTCCTCCATTGCCTTAACATCTCCTACTGAGAGAACTTCCTTAATAAAACCATTTATACTTGAACCCAACCTAAAACAGCATGGCAACTCTCTTTGGCCCCAGAGATTTGTCCAGAAATGGAACTGGGGCTCCAATGGCCTGCCTCATCAGAATCTTAGATATTTTTAGAGCTTGAGCTAGGAGATGAGGGCTCTCTTCCATCTAATCAAGAGAAGTTAAGGATGTGACACTAGAGCTCTGAGTACCCAAGTTCCTCATCTGGTTAAAAAAAAAAAGGGATTTTTAAAGAAGCCAAGCTGAGGGAAAGTCAGACTCCTCATGAGGTTTGGATTCATGATGCCAGTTTTCTTTAAGAATACTCACTCTTGGGGCGCCTGGGTGGCTTAGTCGGTTAAGCGTCCGACTTTCGCTTAGGTCATGATCTCACGGTTCGTGGGTTCGAGCCCCGCGTCGGGCTCTGTGCTGACTGCCTGCTCAGAGCCTGGAGCCTGTTTCAGTCTGTGACTCCCTCTCTCTCTGACCCTCCCCTGCTCACGCTGTCTCTCTCTCTCTCTCTCTCTCTCTCTCCTAGAAATAAAACATTAAAAAAAAATTACTTTAAAAAAAAAAAGAATACTCACTCTTTCAGGCTTCCTGGGTGACTCAGTTGGTTAAGGATATGACACTTGATTTTGGCTCAGGTCATGAACTCATGGTTCTTGAGTTTAAGCCATAAGTCAGGCTCTGCAGTAATAGTGATTCTCTCTCTCTCCCTCTATCTTTGCCCCTGCCCTGCTCATTCACTCTTTCAAAAATAAACAAATAAACTTTAGGGAAAACAAATAAATGGACACTCTTTCTTTCTCGGGTGTTTTATGTCAGCCAGTGAAAACCTGGGTTTGGCTTCAGTTTCTGTCTCTTACAGCAAAAGGCCTTGATAGAAACCCCTGGCAAACAGCCAAATTAGGCCTCTCTGCCCTTGCCATGTGAAATTGGCTAGATAGACAAGTTAGAATGAATTGGATCACACAGGTGAATTACTTTTATCCAATTAGGTCACAGGAGCTACCCCATGTTGAACTTTCAAAGTTTTGCCTTTCAGAATTGGAGCTCAAAGTAGATTTCACTTTTGTTTTCTGGCTTAGAATTACAACTTGGGGGGGGGACCTGGGTGGATCAGTTGGTTGAGTGTGGGACTTTTGATTTCTGCTCAGGTCATGATCCCAGGGCCACGGGATGAAGCCCTGCATAAAGCTTCACGCTGAGCATGAAGCTTGCTTCAGATTATCTCTCTCCTTCTGCCCCTCCCCTGCTCATGCATGTATGTTCACTGGGTTCCCTCTCTCTTTGTAATAAAGGAAAAGAAATATAATTTGCATTTTGAGTTATAATTAAATACTTTAGTAATATTTTCCATGTCTCCATGTCAGTTGTTTTTAATAATTTGAACTGATTTTTTTAGAGAACTGAACCCTCTCTTTGCACAAACTGATGATATAAACAGCGACACAGGAAGAATTTGGAGGCTAATCTTAAGTCCCTTCAATTAAAAATTACACTTTTCCCTAAGACACAAAACAATAACATAGAACATCATTTTATTAAGAAAAAGTTTTCTTAATGGCACAGACTAATGCTAATAGCGTAAAGATAACTCCTTGAGAAAGTTTAGCTCACAAATATCTGAACTCTTACTAAATCAGATGAATAGCATGATCATTAACTGCTTGGAGAATTTTCAAATTGAAATCTCCTATTTTGCACAGAATATTAGAACAGCACTTCCTCATTTTGGCTAAAATCAGACTAATGACATGAGAATTACTATTTTAATTCCTTTAATGATTCCATGATGACTTAAAATTTTTTTACTTCCTTCTTGTTACAATTTTTTTAAGTTTAACTTACTAAAGGGTGAGATATATAAAATGTACGTTTTATACAATAATCCCTGTTGATATTAGTTAGAATTTTGGTGAGGGAGGAGATATATCCACAATTTTGAAATCCTATAAACAGGGAAATGACAATATTAAGTGTAAAATTTCTGCTCCAAGGACAAACATTTACACCAGTGGGATAAATATTTTTGACAGAGGATTTTGCTCCTTCCCCCCCCGCCCCCCTGGCCCTCCGATCTCAGGGACATTTGGTAACTTACGAAAACATATTTGATTGGCACAAGTGGGTGGAAGGGAATATTTGCTCCTGGCATCTAGTGAGAAGAGACCAGGCCCAATCAGGCAATTAGAGAGGAAATTAAAAAATATATGGAAACAAATGAAAATGAAAACACAACAATTCAAAATCTATGGGATGCGGCCAAGGCAGTCCTAAGAGGAAAGTACATTGCTCTCCAGGCCTATTTCAAGAGATTAGAAAAAGCGCAAGTCCAAAATCTAACAGCTCACCTAAAGGAGCTAGAGGCAGAGCAACAAGAACGCCCTAAACCCAGTAG
>NW_024080952.1:0-188957 GCF_003009895.1 Hyaena hyaena | reverse complement strand
AAAAAAAAAAATAAATAAAAAAAAAAAAAAAAAAAGAAGAGACCAGGCCCACTGATAAACATCCTACAATGCACAGGACAATATCTACAACAATGAATTATCCAGCCCCAAATGTCAGTAGTATAGAGGTTGAGAAATCCTAGTTTGCACCTTTGTTACCAAGTACTCCCCACTCCTTCTGACTTGTACATTGCTATGGTCAAGTGGTTAACGCTTGCAAAAGATCTGTGCTCCTTGTGCAACCTCTGGATTGGACTCTAGATTCAGAAACCATTCTGCCACCTTCTAGCCATGAGACTGAAGGCAAACCACCTCAGCTCTTATGCCTCTTTCTTTTGGTCTACACTACAACAATACCGCTTAGCACCTAGGGCTGTTTTGACAATTGTTACAGATGGACACTCTTAGTTATTTTGTTTAACACAGTGCCTGCACATAGTATAGACCCAGTTGACTTAGCTATTCCTGTTTTTACCACGAGAACTTTGGTACAGGTGTGTGGAAGGTAGTTTATTTGGTCTGCTTTGATGAAATACACAGACTAGGGATATTCTGATGTAGTCTAAGAAAACAAAATGTTAGAATTTTATTTTAAAAATTACTGCATAACTTCTACTGCAGACATTCCTTTTTTTTAAGTTTATATATTTATTTTGAGCCAGGAAAGGGAGAGGCAGAAAGAGAAGGAGATAGAGAATCCCAAGCAGGCTCTGAGCTGTCAGCACAGAACCCAACACAGGGCTCAAACTAACGGACCTTGAGATCATGACCTGAGCAGAAACCAAAATTTGGACACTTAACCAACTAAGTCACCCAGGCGCCTCTGGGACATTTTTTAAAAGTGTTTTTTATTTTTATTTTTGAGAAAGAGAGAGTATGCTCATGCAAGCGAGCAGGGGAGGGGCTAAGAGAGAGGGAGACAGGATTCCAAGCAGGCTCTGCCCTGACCACAGCGGCAGTTGAACTCACGAACCATGAGATCATGACCTGAAGTCTAAGGCTCAATCCACTGAGCCACCCAGGTGCCCCCACATTCTTACTCCATTCTTAAATCCTAATTTCTTTCTTCTCTTTAACCCCAAAATCTCTTGTCCATTACTCATTCCCAACCTACCCCTATACTATTCTTGAACCTCAGTGAACTGTCATCTTCTCCCAGCCTTCTGTGTCCCTGAACTCAAAAGCTTTAAGGAAAAGTTCCAAGCAATTTATATGAGCAGACAATGTAAACTGTAGGACAAATTTTGTCAGCTGTCTTGCCTTTGTTTGGTTTGCCTTTAAAAACAAATTTATTATTATTTTTTTCATGTGACTGCCTTTATATCGAACATTTACTTGTTGCCATGGTCCCCACAACTCCTCAATCTCTCGTACAGCAGCTTACTTCATGCAGGCTTTCTTGCTTTGTCTTCTTGGTCTCCTAAAAGCAACCAGGTCGGCTGCGGGAGGGTGTGGCTGTGGAAGAGATTTTGGAAGGCTATCAGGAAGAGCCGCAGTGGTGGGCTCAGGAAGGGGGTGAAAAGGATGGCATTCTGGACAGGACAGACATTATGGTTAAGTGTGCCAAGAGGAATTTCTAAGGACTTTTTTGAAGACAAAGGATAATATCCCAGTCTAGTTGAGCAAACCTTCCATGCAGGACAGCCAATGAGGAGACAGTTAGAAACATGTATTTAAACCAGTGGCTCAAATAGCCTTAAGCACCAGGTGAAAGAATTTTGATTTGACATATAGTGACGGGAAGCATTAAATGTTTTTATTTAAAAAATTTTTTTTAATGTTTTATTTACTTCTCAGAGAAAGACAGTGTGATCAGGGGAGGGTCAGAGAGAAAGGGAAACACAGAATCTGAAACAGGCTCCAGGCTCTGAGCTGGCTGTCAGCACAGAGCCGGACGTGGGGCTTGGACCCACAAATCGTGAGATCATGACCTGAGCTGAAGTCGGACGCTTAAATGACTGAGCCACCCAGACACCCCAAATGTTTTTAAATTAGACATAAGTGACAAGATGAAAAGGATCTTATGGTTTATTTAAAAAATAAATTTTACTTTTTGCTTAGTCTTAATGCATGTTAACTTTAGAAACAATAAAGAAAATAAAAAATTACCCCAATTCCACCTCTGAGCCTTGAAATTATTTATAGTCACACACACACACACACACACACACACACACACACTTTTAAAAACAAAATGTAAACAAAAAGAAGAAGAAAAAAAAAGAAAAACAAAATGTAGGGGCAGCTGAGTGGCTCATTCAGTTGGGCATCCGACTTCAGCTAGGGTCATGGTCTCATAGCCTGTGAGTTTGAGCTGGGCTCTATGCTGACAGCTGGGAGCCTGGAGCCTGGAGCCTGCTATGGATTCTGTGTCTCCCTCTCTCTCTTTGCCTCTCCCCCAACCACACCCTGTCTCTCTCTGTCTCTGAAAATTGAATAAACCATAAAAAATTACAAAAAAACCCCAAAATGTAGAGTAACAAAATGTTAACGTGTTTTTAAAAATGTTTATATATCAATAGTTTGTCATTAAATACTTTTCAAAATATTATTTCTGTTAAAATTGCAGAAATGAGCCAAGATCTATGTTCTTCACAGTATTATTTGCAATATTAAAAATCCCACCAAATGTAGAAATCACATTAGTATACATTAACAGAAGCAACTAATCCCATTCATTCACCCCACAAATATTTACTGAGCACCTACCACATTCCAGGCACTGTTCTAGGCATTGGGAATGTGGTAGCAAACAAACCAGACAAAAATATTTCCACTCACTGAGCTTATATTCTAACAAGTCTGCATTCTGGTGCAGAGGTCGATGAGCTTTTATGCAAAGGGCCAGATATTATATAGTTTTACTGATGTGGGCTCTGTTACAACTACTCAACTCTGCCACTATAACTAGAAAGCTGTAATAGACAATACATAAACACTTGGGTGTGAGTGACTTTCAACAAAACTGTTTGCAAAGATACGCTGAGGCCCAGATAAACAGATACATAGATGTAGATACACAGACATTGATATAGATAGATACAGAAATACACACAAATATATACAAATAGAAAATGTATAAATAGAACATTTCTTGAAGAAATAAAGTATTAAGTGGCTATTACCTTCAGAGATTTAAAAATCTTACAGTGTGCATACATGGCTTCTTTAAGTAAATTTTATTAAATTTTTTGGTGTTCCTCAGTATTCTAGTATATTTTTATCAACTATTTGCTAGTTATATGGTTTCCAAATTTTTATCATTATATATACTGGCGCAGTCAACAAATTTGAACAGAAATCTTTGATTGCAAATGGAAATATTTGTTTAAGATAATCCCTAGAACTAAAATTTAGACTAGAGTATTTAAATTTGTTTAGGCTCTGTATACATTTGCTAACCTGTCTCTTAGAAGAATATAACAATTTACAATTCCACCAACAGGTTAGAAGAATACTCATTTTCCTCACAGAGTGTGGCCATGTTGGGTATCTGTATTCACCTTAAACGTGTACAACTTTAATAGGTAATATTATCTTTGTTTTATTTTGCAGTTCTCAATACAATCAATGAAGCTAACTCTCTTTTTCTTCTTTATTGCTTCTACCTACCTCTTTTTTTCTGAATTTTATATTCATGTCATTTGTTCGTCATGGTGCTTTTTATTTTCATAGGAGCTTCTGGTTACTTGAAATATGTCCATGTACAAATGTTTAATGTAGTCTCCCTATGTTGTTTCCTTTGTGGTATTATGGGCTTCTCTCTTATAGGAACTCTTACCCTAACTTTGATCTAAGGCTCTTTCTTCCTTCCTTGCTCTTTTTCTCTTTAAAACTGACATAGTTCCAGACCACTGCAATGAAAGGATTATCTCAATATGAATCTAATGAAATTTTTGGTTCTTCAGTGCATATAAAAGTTATGTTTATACTATAGTCTATTAAGTGTATAATGGCATTATATCTAAATAAGTAGCATATATACCTTTATTAAAAAATACATGATTGCTAAAAAAAAGTGCTAGCCATCATCTGATCTTTCAGTGAGCCAGAATCCTTTTGCTTCTGGAAGGTCTTGTCTCAATGTTCACTGCTGATGCCTGCTGACTGATCAAGGTAGTGGTTGCTGAGGTTTGGGTGGTTACGGCAATTACTTCAAATAACAAGACAATGAAGTCTCCCACATTGATTGGCTTCCTTTCACAAATTATTTCTTGGTAGCATATGATGTTGTTTGATAGCATTTTTCCCACAGTAGAACTTCCTGCAGTACTGGAGTGAATTCCACCACTGCTTTATCACCTAAGTGATGTAACATTCTAAATCGTTTGTGTGATGTCAATAATCTTCACAGCATCTTCACCAAGAGTAGAGTCCATCTCAAGAAACCACTTTGCTCATCCATAAGAAGTGACTCCTCATCCATGCAAGTTTATAATGAGATTCCAGCAATTCAGGCCCATCTTCAGGCTGCCCTTCTAATTCTAGTTCTCTCGTGAGGTCCCAGGCAGGGCAAAGGGGTGGGATTGGCCTGTTGTTGGGACCAGTCAGAGAGCATGAAACATTAAGTCTGCAATCTACGTGGGTGTGGTTTGTGGCACCCCAAAGCAATTACAGTCATAACATCCAAGCTCACTGATCAAGATCACCATAACAAAATAATAATCATGAAGAAGTTTGAAATCTTGCAGGAATTACCAAAACGTAACACAGACACACAAACTGAGAGAATGTTCTTGGAAAAAAAGTAGCGCCGATAGATTTGCTTGAAACAGAGTGGCCACAAAAGTTCAATGTTTAAAAAACAAAAATACACAATTAAAAAAAAAAAGCCCTGAAACACACAGCATCTGTGAAGTGTAATAAAGTGAAATGCAACAAAGCCAAGTGTAATAAAATGAGGGATGCTTGCACAATTTTGAAAAGGATATTTATAGAGATCAGTTATGTGAAGAAATCTCTCCAGTCAGGTTCTTCTTTGAGATAGCTAAGCCCTCCTCAGTTTCCCTGACAGGTCATTGTCTCTGACAGAACTTTGATCACATTCTTTTTGCCCACAATATCAAGTTCTCAACATTATCTCCGCCCAGGGTGCTAGGGACCAGAAGCCCCTCAGCTCTAGAGGCTAGAACTCTTACCTTGCTTTCTGTGCAGAAGTGAGTACACCTACTTCAGAGGCTGATATGCCTTTTTGACTTGGCTTTTATTCAATTTACTTCTATCATAATTACATGTTCGTTCTTCTGGGAGCTCAACAAAGCTTGATATCAGAGGAGAAGAAACCATTATTTAAGCCACTTCTATCTACTGCTGTAAAATCTATTTAAAAAAAAACAACCATGTGTATGTTCTCCCTCATCCTCTTCTTTTGCTGCCTCTAATCTTTTTATATATATCAAATAAAAACCAAACAAACACTTTCTGGAATGCTCGAGTCTCTTCATGTTTCCACTGAGAAAGTCCAGGGTCAGCTGTTTTACAGCTACATTGTGATGGCCCAGACTGCGGGGGTGTTTAGAGCATCCACGCTGAGCTAGAAATGATACAGGACAGGATAAAATTCAGTAATTGAGGTGGTCAGGAAGCCGGGCAAGAGCACAGTTTAGAACTGTAGTTGGAAAACTTTTTTCATTCTTGTTGGAAAAAGAATTGTGTTTCTTATGAACACAATCTCAAGTGCCCTTCCTCCAACCTCAGATAAAATACTAATATGAGCTAATCTCATTTTAAAAGGAGTGGTATTGTAGTTTTACCTGACCCCACATCTCCTTGATCTCCCTGGAAGTTGCCTGCAGCTTTGCAGGACAGCCCCTGCCTCAGACACCTGGGGCCCTGAGCCCCAAGGCTTTATCTAGCCACAGAGGCATGACTGCCTCACAGATGAGGCAGGCTGGAAGTATGGGGGTACAGGGTGGCAGTTGGGTTGCCCAGAAGTAGCCCTCAACTAATGAGGCATGGGACTTGGTAGACACACATGACCATTTCCTTGCCCCTTGATGGGATGATTACAGAGTGTGTTCTGTAACATTTTATCAGTGTTCCCTGAAAAAATTAGTACCCCCAATTGTCTACAGTCTATTAACACAGGCTTTATTAGTTTTCCACCTTCCTAGTCTCACTTCCCCATTCCCTCACCTGCTGCCTAGGATCATCCTTTAAATATGGTATGTGTACCCAAATCCTTGCCTTAGGAACTACCATGGGCAAAAACCCAATTAGGGAAATAGTGTAGGGGCTCCTGGGTCACTCAGTTGGTTAAGCGTCTGACTCTTGATTCCAGTTCAAGTCACAATCTCAACAGTTGTGAGATTGAGCCTCGCACAGAGCTCTGTGTCTTTCTTCCTCTCCTTCCTTCCTTGCTCTCGAAAGAAAGAAAGAAAGAAAGAAAGAAAGAAAGAAAGAAAGAAAGAAAAAAGAAAGAAAGAAAGAAGAAAAAAGAAGGAAAAAAAGAAGGAAAAGAAAGAAAAAAAATAGTGTAATGGTGCAAAGTTCATACATCAGCTAGATAGCCTAGATGTGTGCTGGACAATATGGTAGGCATTAGCTATGTGGGGTTATTCAAAATTAAATATAGATTTATTTTAAATAAAATTTAAAAATTATTTGCTCAGTTCCACTAAGCCACACTTCCAGTGCTCAATAGCCATATGGCTAATGATTATGGTGCTTAACAGCATATGTACAGAACCTTTCCATCACTGCAAGAAGTTCTATGAGACAATGTGGCCTAGAATCAATCCCAGATTGATTGAGCTTGGAAGGCTCCACTTGCTTATTACTTCAGGCAACTTACTGTCTGCTGTAAGACTCCATTTGTACATATGTGAAAGAGGACTGTGCTGAAAATCAGGTAAGATAATTTCTGTAAAGCTTTGAGAAAGCATGTAAGTGTTCAGTAAGTGTAGGAGAGAGAGAAAGAGACAGCAATAATAAGAACAAGAATGAGAGTGGTAAAGAAAGAGGGATGGCAAGGGAGGGAGAGAAAAAGAAAGAAGAGGTGGAGTCCTAAGGCACCTAAGAACACTGAGGAACACTGTGTAGAAACCGCTAGTGTAATGTGTGATGACGGGCAGGTTATTTCTCATCATGGGCCTCAACTTCTTTCCTTGTTTGGGGTACTGACAGATCTCTGGACACCATTAGTCTTTGATTTTTCTTATTAGGGTGATTTTTGCACTGGCTTCTTTTATATATCTGTTCATCTCCAGGCACTGTACTGTAAGCTGCGTAGGAACATTGAAGAAAAGAGTACCTGTCATTGCAGATTTAGAATATTAAAGGAAGAAGCAGATAAGAAGTGATGCAGTGATTGCCCTTTGGCAACCACTGAGGTGACCCCCAGCCATGCCTTCAGGGAAGCTTCCTGAAGGAGTGACAGAAATTCAAGGGATGAGAGGAACTGAGCCAGGCGAGCAACAAGGAAGGGTGTTTCAGGCAGAGGGAACAGTGTGTAGGCTTTTTCTGGAGGCTCATTCCATACCCGTTGCTCTCCTATAACAAATTAGATTTTGGAAGGAAAGATTAAAGAGGATCGTAGAAGTGGAGTAAGAAATGGAAATAAATGGGGGTGGGGGGTGGGTGGGAATTGAATTATTGCTGTCCTTCCCCTTTAGGCTTCTCAAAATCCCACCTTCTGGGTAGTGCTTCTTCAACCACAGACCATGGACCACCTACAATAAAGGAGGTGGGGATGGGTGCCTAGGTGGCTAACTGAGCTGAGCTCCTGACTTCAGCTCAGGTCAGAATCTCATGGTTTGTGCTTTTGAGCCCTGCACTGGGCTCTGTGCTGACAGCGTGGAACCTTATTGGTATTTTCAATCTCTCTCTCTTTCTCTCTCTTTCTCTCCCCCTCTGCCCCTATCCCTCACTCATGCTTCTCGCTCTCAAAATAAATGAACATTAAAGAATTTTTTTAAAAAAGAGACAGTGAGGTGGGAGAATTACTTACAAAAATGCAGATCCCTGGACTCTAAGACACCCTTACTACACTAGAACCTCTGGAGAATATGGTCCCAAAGATAGTACAATGAGAGAGCTCTTCAAGGGCTTCTATTAAGAATCACTGCTGTGGGGTGCCTGGGTGGCTCAGTCGGTTGGGTGTCCAACTTCGGCTCGGGTCATGATCTCACGGTTAGTGGGTTTGAGCCCCGCATCGGGCTCTGTGCTGACAGCTGGCTCAGAGCCTGGAGCCTGTTTCAGATTCTGTGTCTCCCTCTCTCTCTGACCCTCCCCTGATCACACTGTCTCGCTCTCTCAGAAATAAAAAAAATTAAAAAAAAAAAAAAAAAAAAGAATCACTGCTGTGATTCCTTACTTCCTAATAAACAGGACATTTGAACTGGATGCTCCTTTAATTTTTATTTTAGTATTTAAAAGAGGGATATCTTAATATTATTCAAAGGGCTAAATTCCATGGTTTCCCATTGTAATGGGATTCACCACCACAATCTGGTGCCATTTTTCTTTTTCAGGCCATGCCTTTTCACTGCCTGTTGTGTAAATGTTCTCTACTCCCGTTTCTCCCATCCTCTTCATCTCCAGACTCCCTGCCAATACAATGTCATCACCCTGTTCCTATCATTACATCCTGTTCTCCACTTTTAGTTTTTGTTTACCTGACGTTTTCTCTAACTGCTCCTTCTCTGGGGTTATAGTGTCCCTTACTCTTCCTTCTTTTTCATCTTGACATTGAGCTGGTGCCACCACTCTAAGCTGGTCCTTTAATTCTCCTGAGGTTATAGTGAGAATTCCTCTAGAGCTTACTGTAGTTCTGTTAGACACTTTTAGTTTTAGTTCCCTTTTCTCCTGGGCACCTTGTAATTTAAATAAGGAGAAATGCCATCAGAATTAATCATTTTAATGTATTATTGAAGAGAGGAAAATAACTTTAGCACAATGGAAGTTCTTTCTGTGTCATTGGCAAATAACACAATTGAACCAGTGGTTCAAATGGCTGTCACAAACAGCAAGAGAGACATTACCTATGTACATAATGAAAGGCCAAAGTTTCTTTGCCTATAAATTCAAGAAATCTGTTATCCATCAAAAAAATAATAACCAAACAAAACCCACAAATACCCTTTATCTCATCATCATAATAGTGATTTTCATTTCTGGCGTGCAGCAGCATGAATTCAAATATGTTATTCGTGAAAATTAGGGTTGTTTCTTAAAAAATTCTATTCAGCTCTGCTGGTTATAATGAGTTTGTCTTTGTCAATAGGTTTTTATGTTTAAATGAAAAGGTAGTGGTAAACTACCACTAGAATTGCTAGATGCACTACCCCTGTGCTGTTTTATGACATACCTCCTTGGCAAATCAGCGTCCCTTGAGTAATCACCGTGGCTATGAAAATGAGCATATTATTTCACTGTTAACATGCACTGCTAAGAAGAAAGAGAAGGTGTGTGGGCTTACTGATGTTTTTATTTTCCTTCCTTCCCGGATTCACTGAGTAAGAAGCAGTATAGGCAGGGTGTTCTAAATTCAAAGTTTGGTCATGGAGTTTTAGAACTTAATGCTTCCAACGTATACAAAGTTTATGAGAAGTAACACGTTGTTAACTTTCAGTTCAAATAAGACACTGTCACACCTGGCCTTCATTTTACTAACAGGCAGACAGGCTCACAGACATGAAGAGTAAAGAAGCAAATATGAAAAAGGATTCTTAGTCAAGTAAAGAAGGCAAGGTGAATAACAGCCACCAGGATCTCAAGCACTTGTCAACACATCTCTGGCAAATAGGCACTATTATAATCCCCTTTACACAGATCAAATAACTGAGGCTGTGATGTAACTTGATCAAGATCATGGAGTTTTAAATCACAGAGTCAAGACCTGAACTGGGTTTGTCTTAAGTCTACCTCTGTGCTTCAATCTAATACCAGACAGCACAGAAAGCTTTGGAGCATGCTTTGCCTATGGCCACATAGACTATGCAAGCAGTCCATGTGGACAGTTTTGATAAAGAAAAGGCATAAAATAGCTATTCATTCTTCCTTAACCAATGTTTCTGTAAGTTGAAGCTGACCTAGACCCCTGGTAGAAGGTGGATTCTGTATCCATGTGTCAAGGTATGGTCTGCGGAAGCAGCATTTAGTCAATATGTACATTTACAATGTATCACTCTACATTTAGGAACCCAATGGAGGGAAGCAGAATAACTTACTGATTAACCAGAGAATTTCAAGAGAGTTTGACACTATGGTTTGGTTTGTTTGCTTTCTTCCTTTTCAAACTAAAGAACCCCTGGAGAAGCTTATTTAAAATGCAGATCCCAGACTCTTTCTAAGTGATTCTGATTCACATGTCTATAGTGGTGTCTAAGCATTGGTATTTTGGAAACTCTAAAAATGTAATGGTTCCCTGACCACTACCCTCAACCCTCTTCCTGGAAGCAACCACTTTAGGACCTTTTAATACTTGTGACTGGCATTTATGTAGTTCTCCAGTGCTATCAAGGTAAGTTCCAAAGCATCTGGACCTTCTAATCCATGTGTCAGATTGGCTTTAGTGTTTCACATTAGCCATCACACATTTATTAGTAATCATCTAGAGAAAGAAAAATAATACTTATTAAGCCCCTACTATATACAAGGTCTTTATATACAACATCTTGTTGAATACCTACTACAACTCTATGAAGTAGGTACATATTTCAGGTCACAGGTTTGCAAGGGGTAGAGGTGGCTTTTGAATCCAGTTTGGCTAAAATATAAGTGCTTGTCCCAGTAAAGCACAGTACAGAACTGTGTGGTGGAATCCCTGACTTCAAAGAGCTTTCTGCTTGGGAAAAAAGAGTAGAAAATAGGAGAAGTCTTAGGAGGAACTCAATAAGTGTGATTCATGACATCTTGTTTATTGTGCCCTTCTTCTAACCCTGGCCCAGTGTTAAGCACTGGAGATACCATTTGAATGCTGGTCCTTCTGCTGCCTCTTCCCAATCCCTTGGCTGCAGAAAAGGTAGAAGGAGAGGATGCAGGTAAAAGCACTGAGGAAATGCTAACACAAGACTTGGGCCCCACAGCCAAGAACCAGGAAGTTTTCCAAATGAGACAGGGAAAACTCCGATGATGTTACCCAGCCTGGAAAGTCCCCAGTTATGTATTACTAATAGTGAACCAAAGACTGCCAAGTGTACTCGAATGGCAGTCAGAACGCCCTCCCACTCCACCTCCAAAAATCCTGCCCTAATAGAAAAATCTCATCCTGATAGAACACTCATCAATCAGACTATCTTAAGAGTTTCTCCTTTCTCTTTAAAAAATGCACTCTCTTTTCAAAGGCCTCCTAGTTTCTGCTGGAAGGAAAGTGATGGTAGCAGACCCCTTTACTAAAGTAATGTCTGAATAAAAAGCCTTCGATTAATTCTACACGTGGTCTGTTTCCTTCTGACAACCAAGTTTAAAGCTCTCACCGAGTTTAAACATTGCTGAATGTTTGTAGTGTTTGTAATCTAACCTGGCTAAATGGAAGACACAGTAATGATGTGATGATGTACATCATTATGTAATGATAAGTAATTACGTAATGAGAAGTAATGATGGATGAGATCGGAAATCAGATCCGCTCATGTCAAGGGGAGGGCATGGAGTAGAGTGGTTAGATTCCAGCTTTAGGGTCTGATCCCAAGCTGTGTGACCCTAGGAAAGTTACAGTGTCTCTGGGGCCCTGTTCTCTCTTTGGCAAATTGGGAGGAACAGGAGAACCTCCTTGGAACCTTCATCTGAGGATTAAATGACCCATATCCCTCTAGAGGCAGCAGAATGTAATAGGCATGAGCATAGATTTGGCACCGAGTTAAAAGGAATCCACAAGTCCATACTGATACAAGTAAATACAAGAGTTAATAAAGAAATGTGGGCAAAGGTAAAGCTTTTTTCAGAGTAGAATATAAACCAAAAATGTAGAAAAGAACGAAATTACATAATAACTATTTTGCAATCATCATAGTCATAACTGATTCAAGCCATAATCATCAATAGATGCTAAATGTAGCAGGTAATCTTGTGATGAGAAATGGTCTATAAATCTATGTATATATATGTCTACCTATCAAGAATGGGAAATGGGGCAAAATATAGGTGGGGAACCCGGGTCAAGGATGCCTGGTCATTTTGGGGTAATATTCTTGTAACTTTTCTATTTGATTTGTCAAAATAGAAACTTAAAAAAAAATGAGGGAGGGAAGGAAGGAAGGAAACTAGCAGCAATAGTTGCCTAGTTCTGTTACACTTCAAGTTTTCTCATGATCATAGGCTCAAGAACAAGTAAGGTTAAAAAAGAATCTAAAACAGCTCTTAATGGTGCACGAAGAGAAAGCATGGGTTTGAATATCATTTCCATTCCTATGGGAGCTGTGACCTTCAGCAAGTTACTTAACCTTTCTGTGCCTCGGTTTCCTCTTCTGCAAAATGGGGATTTTAGGCTAGAAAGGTTGCTATGGAGACTAAGAGTTCCTAATTGTAAAGAGGTTGGCACACATCGAGTATATTTGCTACTACAGCATTTTTATTACATGCACAGTGCTTAGTGTCAGGAGACTCCAAATAAACGTCTGCTCTTATTATACTGATTACCGGGCTCAAAACCCTTCAATGGGTTTGCATTGATCTTCTGTTAAGGATAAAAATGTCTTAACTGAGTTGTAGAAGGCTTCCACCGCTTTCGCCAGGAGCCCCGTCTCCCTTTATTCTTTCAAGTCTCAGCTCAGACACCTCTTCCTTAGGCTCCTCTGCGACCCCGAGACTACATTTGAGCTCCGAAGGCCGCTCGTTGCAGTTCGAGCACTCGCTGCAGTGACTACCGTTCGCTTGCTCACTGGTCCTCGGTACAGTTTAAACCCCACGACCGCAGAGCTGGGGATCTGCTGTTGCCCACAGTGGGTGGCACGGTGACACGGCCACCAGACCCCTGCAGGCTAAACTCGAAGGCGGGGTGGGGGTGGGGGAGCGGAGGGCGGTGCTGGCCCCGCCAGGGCTGGGGCGCGGGGCGTGGTGCGCGGGGCGCCGGGGCGGGGCCGCGCGCGGGGCCGGGGGGCTGGCCGGGCCCGCCCCGCCCCTCCCCTCCCCCTCCTCCCTCCTCCGGCTCCGACCTCCGCCGCCCGCGCGCCCTCTGCTCCCCAGCGCCGGGTTTCCTGTTTAAGATGGCGTCCCCCGTGGCAGCGCAGGCCCGGAAGCTTCTGCGAGACCTGGCGCTCCGGCCCCCGCTGCTGGCGGCCAGGTCCCAGGTGAGGGCGCCCCGTGGCTGGAGCCGGGCGAGGGGCGCTGGCGGGGTCTCCTCGCCGCCGCCTCTTTTCTTCTGGTGGCGGGTGCCCGGCGGCGCGGGCGCTGCACCACGGGAGGCGACGCGCGGAGCTGCGCCCGGACGCGTGGGGGGCCCACGGTCGCCCCCGCTCGGGTGTGGGCCCGGGGCCGAGGGGGCGACACTAAGCCCTCCGCAGTCGTTGGCGTCGGTTCCCTCGGCTCACGCGGAGGGCGCTGCGTGGAAAGTCGAGAAGTTCTCGGGACCGCGTTTACGAGGCCCGAGGTTTCCCGGTCCGCTTTGCCAGGTGTCATTTGGAAACGCCTCGACCCCTGAACGCGCGTGTTAGGCCACGTGATGAACATGCCTGGAAACCCGTCCCAGCCAGGCTGGTGTTAGTAATGCACTTCCCTGAGGAACACTCTACAGGGTGACTGCTTTTGTAGATTCCGGGGGCGCCTGAGTCGGTAAAATGCGGGGGTCGAGGAGAAAAGTGGGAAATGCTCTCCCTTCTACACGGAGGAATCAGCCTCATCAGAGACACGTCAGAGCCTTCGCCTTGTGCCCTTTCTCCTGGTTTATAGAGAATAGAAAGTTAAGGGGGTCCGGGGTGGATGCAGAGTAGCAGTTCACACTTGGCCTCCTGTAGATTTTAGTCTGCAGATTGGCAGGAGTCGAAGTATTCAGAAGCCCTTTGTGGGGGTTATAAGTTGGTGATGACTCTTGGAGAAATCAGTCAACTGCTCAACTTCTGATTGTCCACAGATAAGTTCTTTCCCCCTTGAAAGAAAGGGCAGCGTGGGGCTCAGACATAGTTGAGCAACATCCTTGTTCATTTTCCCAATTTTTAATTCACGAGAGGCAAATTATCACGTGCAGTTTTTTAACAAGGATATGCATAGCATGGTTTTTAGGAGAATTTAAAAGATAGCTACTAATGGTTTTTTGAGTTACTCTAAGCTTTGGCTAATTATATGCAAGGTTTTTTTTTTTCTTTTCTTTATTCTCTCCTCTTATTTCCTGACTTCTCATTTCTCTGTTTTTGTTAACGTAAATTTAAAAGGTGCTAATACTTATTACTGTAATATCCTTAATAGGCACTTGACAGTATGGTGGGATAGCAGAAAGGAATGGCAGTTTTGTCTAATTAAAATCACTAATAACTATTGTAATGGAGTGAGGAGAATACCTCCAGGTGATCAAGTCCTATTCATTATTTAAGTGTTACGAAAAAACAACTGTAGTGCTAACTATGAGTGCAGACTTGAATTGATGAGACATATGGGCCCCTGGGCAGTGAAAACTCCAGCAAAGCTTTAGTTGTACCAGGAACCCAAGTGCTTAGCCGAGGTGTGATAGGGCTTCCTGCCTAACCAAGAAGTGAGATGTGAACACAGCACTCTAGAGAATCTGGCTGGGGACAGATAGCCTTGGTTTGTCAAGACTGGGCAAAAGGTTCTGTTATCTCACTCCATCGAGTAGCTTTGATTTACATTACTCTTGGATGATGTATTCAGTAAACACAAGGTTTCAAAGATGAGAACTTTTTTAAAAGTTGGGGATAGTACTTAGTGTCCAAGAATCCTGGGGTGGAGAATGAATAGATTAGCCAGGAAGGTGGACATAGATTAGGTAGTCAAAGAAACCAATTTGATAAGGTGGGTTTTTGTTTTGTTTTGGCCTTATTTTTTTTTTTTTGTTGCAATATAACACATGTACTAAAAAATGTACATATTATAAGTGAGCAACCAGAAGTTATCACAAATGGAACATGCCTAGGTCACCAGATCTAGATCAAAAAATTAATCATTTAGTGGCAACCCAGAGGGTCCCCTGGTGATCCTACCTGTTGCTGCCGCCACCTTGGAAAGGGTCACCAGTCCCTAGACTTACACCACCATACTGTAGCCTTGTTCCTTTCTGTACTTGTGTAAATGGAATTGTACACTGTGTAGTCACACATTTAATATTATGCGATCCTGGAGGTGACTTTTTGACATTTGAGTTGAGACCTGAGTAACCAAAAGTTGCCAGCCAGGTGAAACTCTGGAAAAGAGGGTATTAGGCAGAGATGATAGCAAGTGCAAAGGCCCTGAGGTGGGAGTGAGCTCAACATGTACAAGTAGTTAAAGAGGTGAAAGTGGTACTACCAGTAGTAGCTTGAGGAAGGCAGGGGCCAGATCATGTGGGGATTTGCAGCATCTGCAGCTTTTAAGAGTCTAGAGTGGATAATCGTGGGTTCGAGCCCCGCGTCGGCCTCTGTGCTGACTGCCAGCTCAGAGCCTGGAGCCTGTTTCAGTCTGTGACTCCCTCTCTCTCTGACCCTCCCCTGCTCACGCTGTCTCTTTTTCTCTCTCCTAGAAATAAATAAAATATTAAAAAAAAAAAAGAGTCTAGAGTGGATAAGTGACTTGCTCAGAGTTACTTAGCTAGTAAAAAAAATAGCTGGGTCTGAATCCCAGGCCTGGCTTCTAAAGGCAAGGCATTTAATTTTGTACTCTTATCACTCCTATTATAGATGTAGCTTTGAAACTTTTAGGGAGGGAATGTTCTGTGAACTCAGTACGCCAGCAAAGATCTAACCATTGTTAGGGGACTTTTCACATATAAGGGCCATGTTGCTGTGTCCAGACAGTCCTCCAGGAGAACAAGGTTCCGTGCTACATGGCACTGTCATAGAGCAGGGCATGGCCATGGTGGGCACAGAGCTGAGCCCACTCTCTAAGTCATGCCATATGGGAAATTTTGGTTGAGGGCAGAGTTTAAACGGTTAATGATAATTCAGTCCTGGGATTGTTGCCTTTCTGCACATGTTCCCTCTCATAAAGGCAGGGTGAAGTTCAAGGAGCTGCTCTGTTGTGAATTGTAGACATTGTGGAGAACACTGCCTGTCAGGTCCCCCACTGTAGGACTGTTGTGTGGCGCTCTGGGAAGCCCAGAGCTTCTCTGTCTAGGAACTTGGAGAGGAGTGCATAGTTTTGAAGGAAATTGTTTGAACCAATGCCCCTGCCGTTGTATCCTCCAAAATGGATGGCTCCTGCTTAATTTTCTGGTCCTTCAAGATGTAGGAGGAGAAAGATGGATGTGTGGATTTTAGAAGTAAAGAACTAAATGTTCCATGCAAGTCCTTATCAGCTAAATGAGGCTGTGGAGGCTATGCCGGAAGTTGGGACTCTCATTTTTGTGCCTTCTTGCCTAAAAGAATAAATATCTTACTTTTTTTTTTTTTTAAGATGAAGTACAGCTGCAGTTTCTGCTGTTAGAGAAGGAAATCTGTCTCAGATAATTTAGATGCTAAACTGTTGACCTTCTGTGTGGGGAAGACTTTAAGTGTCCCAAATTGGTTTTGTTTACTGTAAATGAAACTTCTCTTTTATGGGCCAGTGATGCAGTGCACAGATCCAAGGTAGTGAGAATGTTGCTGCCCATGTATCCTAGGTCTGTTCCACAGACACAATGCCCAGAAAGTCACTGAAATGATATCTCATATTTTGGGGAGGAAGAGAAATGATCTACCTAACCTCAGATCATTTGTCCTACAGTTCTCTTTATTACTCAGTGTGGGATTGTCACTTGATTTATCACTTTCTGTTTCTCGATGGAAATGTTTTGCCTGAAGAACTTGAGAGATTTGTACACGTTTGAGCAAATGGTAAAATCAATATCCTAATGAAATTTTGGGAAATAATACTCAAGTTAGTTTCGTGAAGATGGGGGTGGGGAGGGCATTCCAGGTGGAGCAGGCTGCGTGCAAAGGAAGAGGGGGGAGAGAACACAGGGGAGAGAAGAGGGGTCAGTCCTTGCCACCAGTTTGGTATGGAGAAGTGAGAGTCAGGTGAGTAGCCGAAGGTGATCTTCTAGGCCAATGAGGAAGGAGGATGGGCTGTAGAAAGCCTAGAACTCAGTATGCATAGAAATCCATCATAACTAAAAAACAAATGAATATTGTTCATTTTTAAAAATTTTTATTTATTTTTTTTTAGAGAGAGAGAGAGACGGAGTGCCAGCAGGGGAGGGGCAGACACAGACTCCAAAGCAGGCTCCAAGCTCTGAGCGGTCAACACAGAGCCTGACATGGGGCTCGAACTCACAAGCTGTGAGATCATGACCTGAACCAAAGTCGAATGCTTAACCGACTGAGCCACCTAGGCACCACTGTTCATTTTTTGAAAGAGTTTATTTATTGGTGCTCAGTCAGTCATGCTCAGGTCATGATCTCGTGGTTCATGGGTGTAAGCCCTGCGTCGGGCTCTGTGCTGACCGCTCAGAACCTGGAGCCTGTTTCAGATTCTGTTTTCCTCTTTGTGTGCTGCTCTCCCGCTCATGCTCTGTCTTTAATTCTTTCTTTCTCTTAAAAATAAACATTAAAAAAATTTAAAAACAGGTTATTTATTTAGTGAGGTTTTTTTTTTTTTTAAGTTTATTTGAGAAAGAGAGGACACATGGGTTTCGGCGGGGAGTGGCAGAGAGAGAGAGAGAGAGAGAGAGAGAGAGAATCCCAAGCAGGCTTTGTACTGTTAGAGCAGAGCCCAACTCGGGGCTTGAACTTACGAACCATGAGACCTGAGGCGAAGTCAGACACTTAAACGACTAAGCCACCAGGCATCCCACAAGTATTATTCATTTAGTTCGTTTTCTGAACCTGGTGGTATTTGGTGTAAGCCCCTTGAAGGCGGGAACTATATTGATTGAGTTCTTCCCTGGAAACCCAATGCTGAAGACAATGCTGGGCATACAGAGATTGCTACATGACTGAGTGAACGCAGCAAGGAGATACACGGCCCCTACCCTCAGGGGACTCAGAGATTAGTGGCAGAATTGACCTGTAAACCAATAATTATACTAGGGCATGTGGGTGCTGCATTCTGGCTGTGTTCCTAGTCCTCTAAGACACTGTGTGCTCCTGCACTGGGGACTTGCTGTGCCCTCCTTCTGAAACATTATTTTTTCTATTTTCAGGCTGTCAGCTCTCTCACTACATATTAAATCTTCAGACAGGGCTTTCCCTAATTATTTTATCTGATTCTCCCTCTCCCCAGGGATTATTCTTTGCCTCATACTTGCTTTATTATACTAATGCTTTAAAAATCTGGTTGTTTATTGCGTTTGTTTGTATATTTATTTATTTGTCTTTCTTCTTCTCTCACAAATACAAGATTTTAAGCTCATTGAGGCTAAAGATTTTCTGATGCACCACTGTTTCCCCTGCTTGCCTGACAAGGTATTCAGTAAGCTTTTGTGGTCACAGTGACTGAGTGGGGTTTCGTAGAGAAGAGAGAGGGGCAGGTAAGTAACAGAAGTTGAGCAATGAAGCAGATAATCAAGGCAAGCAAGGAAGGAAGGGGCTGTAGAAAATCTAGTTGTGAAAGGACTTTCATAATAAGGCTGTTCATTTCACATGTACGCAGAGACCTGTGCACAGTGATCTCTTCACATCATTTCTTTAACGCTTGCAACATTACTGCAAAGGACATTGTACTCTCTTCATGATGCATATAAGGGAACAGTCATGGAGAGGTCACAAGAGTAACGTGCTTAAGATCAGAGTGCCAGAGGGGTGCCTGGGTGGCTCAGTCGGTTAAGCGTCCGACTTCGGCTCAGGTCATGATCTCACGGTTCGTGGGTTTGAGCCCCGCGTCGGGCTCTGTGCTGACAGCTAGCTCAGAGCCTGGAGCCTGCTTCAGATTCTGTGTGTCCCTCTCTCTCTGACCCTCCCTTGTTCATGCTGTCTGTCTCTGTCTCAGAAATAAATAAAACGTTTGAGGAAAAAAAAAAAAGATCAGAGTGCCAGCAAGTCACCTGCCTCATGCTGACAAACCACTTAGGCTGATAAAACATTAAACTGTATTGCTAAAGGATCCTGCTTGGGTGGAAACTTCCGGTTACACTGATTGCTTGCATTTCTCTCTTTCTCTCTGCCCTAAGTGGCAGGCACCTTTGGTCCTTTGGGCTTGTGCTGATTCAGGTATACTAATCATTGTGCATGGTTGTCCTCCTCAGGCTTACTCCTTCCCTGGCTTCAGGCTCTGGAAAACAGAGTAACAGAGAACAGGGTGTGAGTTCTGCATTCAAATTCGAGGTCTGCCAGGTTCTTGCTCTGCAAACTGTTGAACGTGGCTGAACTTCAATTTATTGTTCTCTGAAAAGGGATCAATCTCATAGATGGTTACAAAGAGTACATTTGACAATGATATGGGTGGCTCACAATGATTATTTTTCTTACCATAAATTTGAAGCTAACTCTACTTGCATTTTTTTATGCTCTACTAAGCTAGAAACGTTTTCCCTCCTCAGATCTGATAAACCTGTATTGTTTGCTGCCATCTCAGAGTGAGGCAATAGCTTGGTGTTTCCATATGTTTTATTTCCTTTAATCCATGCACCAGCCACGTGAAACAGAGATGGTTATTTTCCGTTTACATCTGGGGTACTTGAGACTCAGAGTCCAGGGCCTGCCTCCCACGGCCTCATTGTACATTATTCCACAGATGGCGTGAAGTGAAGATCTGTAGAGGCCCAAGGTAGCAGCAGGGAAGGTCACGTGGTGAGCTCAGTTGCACCATCCTGGATGTGCTCATTCCAGAAATGTTTGCACATCCTGGTGTTGACTTAGTCGTGATGGCTTTTGGACCGCATGTGTGTCAAAGATCTGAGGTGGGAAGGACACTTAAAGAATAGACTGTAGTCACAGCCAGTCCCAGACGCCTTTCGCTGTCTCCTCAAGTGCAGAGCACTGGCAGTAGGCTTTCAGGAATTCTGAAGAAGTTGTGAAATTGCATTGCTTTTGCAGGGTGTGCTTTGGGGGATGCTAATGGAGGACGGAATTGCCTGGTATTCTGAGTTCAGACTTTGATCAGTGTACTGATGACACAGCCAGCATTTGCCTCTTTCTAGAAATGGTTCCAAAAGAATAGCACTTCAGCCATCCGTCACGAAGGCATAGATTTCTTAGGTTAAACTCTAAAGTTTATTTTTATCTTAAAATTGGAGGGATTTGACATAATGTATTAATTGATGTTGGAGACATGGCATAGCATTAAGGGTAGAGCTTTGTAAGTTTGGGACCTGTGTTGGCGGGTAGCATGTGGGTCTGGAGTCTCTTTTCCTACCACTTTCCATTTCTCCATGTGCTCGGCCTACTTCTATTTCTGGGCTGTCCAGGTATCAAGATTGTGATTCTGGAGCACCGAGGAATTCAGGAGGACTGTCTGGTGGAGTTTGAGATTGGGGAGCAGTCAGAGATGAGGCCACATACATAAGCAGGTGCACCATTCTGTTGATCCTGCTGAATTAAGATCCAGCTTAACTCCGGTTAAGGTTTGTTCTTGAGGGCAGTGGAGAATCATTGAAGAATTTAGATAGTGAGGTGAAGGGCGAAATTTGATGCTTTAGAGGACCCTTTCTGCATAAAGGATGGAGATGGGTGGAGGAATGCAAGCATGGGGCTCACTTGGGGGACTGTGCACTGATTCAGTGCCCTTAGTAATTGGTTCTGGAGACTAAGTATAAGGCAGGACTGGATGTAGACTGTCTGGGTCTAAATCTTGCCTTAAACACTCATAAGTTTTTTCATCTGTAACAATTACATTTTTAATTATAAGACTAAGTTTTTTACATTTCAGCATCTCTGAAAACTAAACTTTTTTGAGAAGGGGGGAGAGAGAGGGCGAGGGCGAGGGTGAGGGAGAGAGAGAATGAATGAATCCCAAGCAGGCTCCACACTCAGCACAGAGTGAGCCTGACGCAGGACCCCATCCCATGACCCTGGGATCATGACCTAGGCCGAAATCATGAGTCAGATGTCCCTGAAAACTAAACTTGTTTGCATACTTGTGATTGATCTACAGGTTTCTTTCTTTCTTCTTCCTCTAGTTGTATATAACATCGGAGAAGATGGGGGTTTGAGCCAAAATTAGGATGGCCACATAATTTATTGCCAGATTGGGATACTTTGAGAGTGACTGTGAACCCTGTGAATGATTATTACACCAGGGCAGCAGGGATAACAAACCAAGACGGTTTCTGGAAAACCCTAACTGAAATGGAGTAAATGTTGGTAATGTGTGTAGGAGAGAAAGATTGGCATTACTAAGGCAATATACTGGGCAGGAGCTATGATTTCTTCTTCTTTTTTCTTTTATGTCTTATTTATTTCTAGGAGAGAGAGAAAGAGACAGCGTGAGCAGGGCAGGGTCAGAGAGAGAGGGAGTCACAGACTAAAACAGGCTCCAGGCTCTGAGCTGGCAGTCAGCACAGAGCCTGACGTGGGGCTCGAACCCACGAACCGCGAGATCATGACCTAAGCAAAAGTCCGACGCTTAATCGACTAAGCCACCCAGGCGCCCCAGCCATGATTTCTTCTGATTGACAAGGATGCTGCTTTCTCCTATCCTATGCTAAAAGCAAAAAGCTGATAAAAGGCTGTTTACCATCCCTGAGCGGAGAGGGCGTGAGCAGCCACTGTGGTTATAAACGTCCCTGTTTATGTTTGCTCCTAGAACCAAGTACTTTGACCCTATCCTTGCCTGGTGTTTCCTGGACACTTTGTTAGGGCCTCAGAAAAGGAACATTAAAAAAGGAATAGAAAGCCTCGTACACCTGCAAGCCTTACCAAGCACAGATTTCTAAACCTGAGCACAGTGACTTGCTTTCCCAAGACCCAAGCCTTTTCTGGTGTTAATGACATCCTGGGCCCTGTTGAAATGGTGCACTCTGGCTTAGTTATTTCCTTCTGTGCTCTCAGTCCCTTGTGAGTGGTGCTGGTGCTTCTTAAATCTTATTAATCTTCTTTGGTTGAAAGAGAACTGCTTGGACTTATCTCAAGGAAAATAAAAGGTTTATTGAAAGGGGCGTGTATGAGAACTTAAGACTAATCTTCCTTGGTGTTGGCTCTTCTGTGCCTTTACTGTAACCAGTCACTTACTCATGGTTATTTGTCTTTATAACATCTACCTGCATTTGACTTTGATTGCCCATTCCCATACCCGCTTTACCCCCCGGTCCCCGTCCCCAAAACATCATCCGGCTTCCGTCTCACGGAATGTTATACTTCTCACGAGAGAATCTCACCCTTTTGTATTCAGGTTTGGGTCACTGGCCAGCTGAAAGATAGACTGTTTTGTATAAGGTGTCTACCTTACTGTGTCTTAGGAGCCGCACCATGGCACTCCCACGTAGCAGAGCTCTGGATGCAGTGCTGGGGTGGGGTGGCCTGGTCTATTTAGAGCATCATTATATTTTCCATCCTCTGTGAACTGCTGCTGTTCTCCAAGATCACATATTCATGGTTGCTTTGTTTCCTTTTTCACATTTCCAACTTTTCTGAAGATTTTCTTATGATTCACCTTTTTTGGTCTGTGTTGGACTAGTTTACCAGAGTTGAAGATGATGGCAGCGGGCCTCGTTTTAGACTGTTTTCTTATGATTACAATGAAGAGTATTTCTCAGGAAGGGATTATTAAATGGGAAGATGGGTTATCATGAGAAGTCAGCTCATTTGTCCAAATGGCCAAATGAATATGTCTAAGACACATGTAGACAGTGGGCTTCTTATAGGCCCAGGCATTTCTTCTGCTTTGCTTAAAAGTGTGTTCTGTGTTGAAGTAACCCAACTTCTCTTGGTTTACCTCCACTTTATGCTCTCAGATAGGACTTGTTTGTGTCTTTTTGCCCACCGCTCAGCAATGAGCTGTTTTTTGGGGCCCATCCTTCAAGCTGCATGCAGAGACTGCTGGTTCCCACATCAGTCCCTGGTGCAGTGAGCTGCGAGTGAGGGGGCAGCGTTCATCTCATTCAAACACATGGTCATGATCTTGTGAAACTTATTTACATGTTTTATTTGTAAGACACACTCCCTCCCCTCCCCCCCACTTCAACATCTCTGAATTCCAGGTGTGTTTTACAGTTGTGTCATAGATTGATTAGCAGGTGTTCCCAATGGTTACATAAAAATGGTACAAAAAAGTTTTTGGTTGTTAAATTTGAAGAAATTACTCTGTGTTTGAGCTTTCTGAGCTGCAGAATGCAGAGAGTTATGATACTTAACCTCCCAGAGTTATGCTGAGCATTAACTGAGCTCATGTACACCATCTTAGCACTGTGCCCTAAATGATTAATAAATATTAGTTATTGGTTTTTGTATTTTTATTGCTAACTATATTCATAAAACTTTATTTTCATAAAAAGCCCTCCTTGATCTTTCCCCTGCCTTCCCTCTAAATCCCCTCAGTGCCTTGGCTTATGAGAAAGGTGAGCTAATGGAAGCATAGAGTAGAGAATCAGAAGAGTCAAGGTATGGAATGACATGAAGGGAGAGGGGGAGGCTCCTTGCGGTGTCTTGTGTGTGCTCGGGCGTAGAGAAATAAAATGAAATCTCTTGGGAAAAGGACTTTCTTGCCCTCAGCACTGTTTGGGAGTGGAGACCAGATTTTTAGCCTTATCAGAAAATATTAATTTTCTCCCTGATTGATGGATATCTCTCCACATTTTTATAAGAAAACTATGGTATCTTATGCTTGGTGTCCCCCGTCTTCTGATCCTGCTCTCCTAATTGCTGTCGAGATGCTGTGGTTACAGTTACCTGGACTTTGAAGGACTTATTTGGGTTAACTTACCTTTGAAAAGAAGAGGGGGAAACCACATCTAATATGCACTCTTATTTCAGCCTTAGGGCTTACATAGGCCTTTAATAAGTAATATAAAGAAAGCTGAAAGTTATTAATTATTTTTGATTAAGGGAATAAACTATTAATGGTGAGTGTTTCTTTGTTAAGATTTAGAACTCTTTTTAAAGTGACATATCATTAAACTTGAAAACCAACAATATAGGGAAAAGAAGAATGAATTTTTCAGTTGATAGCTTTTTTTTTATAATTAGCAATGAAAAATAAATGTGTTATTTGGCCAATTAGAAAAAAGGTAAATTTTGAGAGAGTGGAGTTGTAAACCAATTATCCTCACTAATTTAAAATAATGAATAAAATAATAAAAATGAAGAAGCGTCGAATAGCCTCTTTTGAAATGGAGGCAGAAGTCTTGTGATTGGTCCTTGGGGAGACCAAGTCTGTGGTGTAGGTTCTGATATCGATTCAGATGTATGGGTTTTCCAGCGTTACCAAGGAATTCTCAGACGCCAGTTGCATGTCCTATAATTCAGTTCCATTCTGACACTGCTTACTGGAGATAACAGATTCCACAGGTTAAGCGCTCAGTCCTAAAAGTTCTGGCTGCCCCCTCCCCCACACCAATCTCAAGTCCACATTGTCACCTGTGCTTCTGACCAACCATAGATTGGAGGTTTCCATGATCCCCTCATCCTCAGGCTCATTTAGTCTGCTGGAGCAGCTCATGGAACTTAGAGAACCATTTTATTTACTGGATTACTCCTGGTATTTTATAATAAAGGATTTAACTCAACAGCCTGGTGGAAGAGACGCCTAGGGCAAGGTATGCAAGTAGAGTTGTTCAGCTTCATTTCTCTGAACACACCACTCTTCCCGACCCTTTATGTGTTCACCAGCTCCAGAGCTCCCGGAATCCTGTAGGTCAGAGATTTTTATGGAAGCCTTATCACATAGGGATGATTGATTAAATCTTTGGCCAGTGGTGATTGAACTCAACCTCCAGGCCCTCACTCCTGTTCTAGGAGGGATGGAACTGAAAACTCCAGTCCTGTGATTACTAGCTTGGTTCCCCTGACAGCCAGCCTCCATCCTTAGGTGGGGTCCAAGTCACCTTGTACACATAACAGAAGACACCTGGATCACTCTCATCACTTAGGAATCTCCAGGGGTTTTAGGAACTCCATATGAGGACCATGGATAAAGACCAAATACACATTTCTTATTACAAATCACAGTATCACAGGTGCTTTTAGGATTGGAGTACCAAATCTAAAACTTGTAGCAGGGCATATTGGGAGTGTAATGGATGCTTTCTTTTTTGTTCAATAAAGATTTACGGTGAGGCTTTTATGAGTGGTATAAAATTGATTTTATAACTGTATTTTATATAAAATATAATTTAACATGGGGAAACTTACAGAGTTAAACTTCAGATAGAGATGAGAGAAAATTATTAAGTTTCCTTTTCCATTAAAGGGTTGCAAGTGAGTATGACATTTCATTTAACTTAGTATTGGCAGCATATCAATAATGTTATGTCTACAGTAATCCATGAGTTACAGTATTCCTTTCGTGAAGATATTTTGTTCTTTGCTACAGAATAAGTCTATTTCCCTCCAACGTACTTCAAAGTCCTTTTTAATAGGCCAGAAAAGAGTCCTTTTCCTGGAACTTTGAAGTTTAAGTAAGCAATATTGTCGTAATTTAAGTAAAATTAATTATGAATGCAAAACAGTGTTTTTGTGATTGAATTTTGGGATGTTGAAGGAAGTGGCAAAGGAATTGCTTTTTCGATTCAGAATTTGAAACTGCAGATGCCTTTTATGTCTCTGAAACCTTGTTTTTTACTTCCTAAGTTTCTAAAGGTACTAAAAATATAAGTGTATCTATTTTTTATTTAAAAAATTTTTAATGTTTATTTTATTTTTGAGAGAGAGAGAGAGAGCGAGAGAACGCAAGCAGGGGAGGGTCAGAGAAGGAGGGAGACACAGAATCTGAAACAGGCTCCAGGCTCTGAGGTGTTAGCACAGAGCCCGACGTGGAGTTTGAACTCAAGAACCACAAGATCATGACCTGGCCGGAATTCGGACGATTAACTGACTGAGCCACCAGGCAGTCTTGTATTTTTATTTAAAAATTTTTATTATTTACTTTTTATTGTGGTAAAACATACATAACATAAAATAAAATTGTTATTTTAACCATTTTTAAATGTACATTTTTGTCGCAGTAAGTACATTCACATTGTTATGCAACTGTCACCACCAGCCATGTCTAGAACTTTTTCATCTTCCCTTACTGAACTTTGTACCCATTTCATACTAGCTCCCCACTTTCCTGTCTGCCAGCCACCCGCAAACTTCCATTCTACTTTCTTTGTCTATGAATTTCACTCTAGGGACATATAGGATAAATCATACAATGTTTGTCCTTTGTGACTGGCTTATTTCATTTAGCGTAATGCCCTTAATCTCACCCATGCAGGGGCCAGAACTCCCTTTCTTTTTAAGGCTGGATTATATTCAGTTGTGTGTGTATACATTGTATGTTTATATGTATGCATAACATGTTGTTGATACATTCATTCATTAGTGGACACTTAGGTTACTTTCACCTTCTGTCTTGCGAATAGTGCCCTTATTAGCATGAGTGTACAATGAATATGTATTTTATGTTAACATTATCCTGAGTAGAAATGTTGTCTGATGTATAGTTTGAACTACATTTTCTCTTTCCCATGTCTGGTTAGAATGTTTAAGAAATACCTTTACTGTTAATAGTCTATTAAATATTCATATTCTTTTATTTTTCCAGTGAGTATTTGTTAAATGCATAATTTGTTAAATTTATACTTATTAGGCTCAGAAGATGGGGGTTGGTAGGAAGCTCGGGCATAATGTACAATCTAGTCTGGTGGAGAGCACTGAGCATTGGACACTTACACGGAGCTGTGTTTGGTGTTGTAGAGGGCTTCCCAGGGCTCTCTGGACTGCAGCTGTACCATTTCTCTGGGACTTACCTACACAGGGGCTTTTTATAGTGTCTGTTTCAAAAACCTGAAGTTGAGCACAGGCAGGAATAGACTCCTGACATGTCCCCCACCCCCCCCCCCGACATTTCATGGGCCAAGCCTGGTGCTGTGCACAGGAAGAGGACTGACTCATTGAGTCCTTATAGTGATCCTAGGAGGTAGGCATTCTTATTCCATCGCCAAAGCCCATTTTTTAAAATGTTAATTTAATTTTGAGAGAGAGGGAGAGAGTGTGAGCTGGAGCGGGGCAGAGAGAGAAGGGGACAGGATCCAAAGTGGGCTTCTTCCCAATGCAGGGCTCGAACTCAGGAACCGTGAGATTGTGATCAGAGTCAAAGTCAGATGCTCACTGACCAAGCTACCCAGGCACCCCCACCAAGCCCATTTTTAAAAGGAGCACATTGTGTTTAAGAGACTTTACACAGAGCTCTTGTCACAGCTCTTGTCCCACACAGCACCTTGGGTTGCAAATCACACTGGTCTCTTCAGTTGTGCTTGTCACCAGTTGAGTGGTGTCCCCTCCAAAAACAAATTTATAGCTTCAAGACCTAACCACTAGTACCTCAGAATGTGATCTCATGTCTAGATAGCATCTTTACAGAGATTATCAAGTTAAAGGAGATTACTAAAGTGGGCCCTAATCCAGTAAGACTGGTGTCTTTCTAAAAAGGGCAGATTTAGACTCAGAAATGTAAGTGGGTAGCACACCCATCTGAGTATGACGATGGAGCATGGAGATGTTTCTACCAGCCATGGGACACCAGAAATGCCAGCAAGCACCCAGAAACTAGGGGAAACGCATTGCCTCAGAGGAGCCAGCCCGGAGGACACCTTGTTGGCAGAACTGAGACACAGTACATTAAGTCACCCAGTCTGGTCACTTTGTTCTGGTAGCCTTAGGAAATGAACATGATGCCTTTTGTGGTTGTGTCGTATGTAAGTTTCTTGACTCATCTTGGGCTTTTCCATTCAGGCCCTTTTGGCATCTCTGAGCTTATCCTAGAGATGTATGTCTTCTGTAGCTGCTTGGAAAGCCAGCTTGTGGACGATGAATACGAATTGTCTTGCTTTATGCTTTATATACTTGTTTTTGAACCAAGCATTGTTTCCCACTGTATTATTCATCAGTGTTGGTTTGGGAAGCTCTGGCCATTTCTGAAAGTGAGATCATTGTATTTTATTATATATATATATATTTTTTATTTTTGAGAGAGGGAACATGAGTGGGGGAGGGGCAGGGGGGCACTAAGGATCCCAGGCAGGCTCTGCACTGACGGCAGGCAGCCCAGTGCAGAGCTTGAACTCACAAACTGTGAAGTCATGTCCTGGGTCGAAGTCAGACACTCAACTGAGCGAGCCACCAGGCTCTCCGAAAGAGAGATCATTTTAAGGCAGGAAGAGTTGCATTTGAGAAGAATGTTCTAATAAATGGGTGTGAGCTTTGATACCACTCCCTAAATAGGAATTGGGAAATATGTTGAACTGCAGCAAGAAATTGAAATAAGTACAGAACCTTACTTATTCAGATGTGTCATTCCTGATATTATTCATATGGCTTAAGTGAAAAATAAAGTTCATTAGTTTTTGATCTCACCCAGTTCTTAACCATTCTCTGTATTCAGAGAACTCATCCAAGGTTAAACAAAAAAACAACCCCCCCCAAAAAAAAACACCCCCTACATTTTAAAACTTATGTACAGATCTTAAAAAGAAACAGTTACATAACTTAATTCAGCTGATTTTGTAATCAGAAGCATAGCACGAAGCACTGTTTTTCTTCAGTAGTATAAAGTTGAAATTTAACGATAATCAGCATGCAATCAAAAGCTGATTATAAGTGAACAATAATGAACATAAAATTGAAATCAATTCTGAGGGTTATAATGAAAGAAAAAAAAGAATAGCAGTAGTTGAAAAAGGAGAGTATTAAAAAGGGTTTGCTAATAGGCAAACAGTGGATGGAAATCAGTCAGCAGTGATGTTCCATGGGATTCTTGAAGAGTTTGGGGGAGGATGGGAGAAACAAGGATCGTAAGAGTGATCATAACAGCAAAAATGTATATAGTTGTGTGGATTTACTGCCATCGATGAAGTCATCTAGGAAAAGTCCTAGTTTCAGGAACAAATCACATATGGTTCTGGTGCTGGCAGGTGGCATGAGAGACGGGGTTCAGTTGTATCTGACAGTGTAAGACATTCAGCTTCTCTGAGCCTCAGTTTCCTCATTAAATGGTTTAATGTTTTTTGTACATTGATTATGCACCAGAAGTCGTGCCACGTGCAAGGGACAGGCACAGCTTGGGAGAAAGGCTGCTTAAGTAACGCATCCCAGAGGGCAGGGCACATACCATTGGCACTACACAGAACCAGGTGGTCCGGGGAGGCAGCATCAGATACCAGTGAATCACATAGTGAAGAAGTTACTCTCTTAAATATCTTTGAAACCTTCAGATTTTTCAAGGAGAATTTTAGCTTTTGTGCCAGTGTGCTTTTTAAGATCTTCTACTCATGACTTTTTACCGGGGCTAGCCAGAGCAATCCCTTTTATTTTAGATTTTGTTGATACTACCTTCTACTTAGGCAAACAACATAGGTCATTGTTTAAAATAATCTTATAAAGTAAAATCAATCACATAAAGAAATTGGTAATAGTATTCTGTGAATGTAGCAAGAATCGTGTGTAAGCAGTTGTCATTTAGAAAACTTTGAATCAGAGTAACCTTGAAATTGCTCTCAGTTTGTGTTCCCTGGTAGCAGATAGTGAGAAAAGGATTCACACAGAAGTAATTTTGGGGAGAAGATATTTCCAGGAAAATTTGGACCGGTATCAGGGAAGTTGAACCAGTGGGAGAAGGAGGATAAGGAGGGTGTGTTATTCAGCTGAAAGTCAAAGAGGGTAAGTTTGCTTTAATTCCACAGGGCAGCTTGGAAGACGGTGTATGTGCATTATGCATTGCAGTTGTCCCCACTAGGGGGCTGGCTGCTGGGAGTGGGAGCACACAGCGAGTGTGTGGAGGGGTCTGAGGCCATGTGGGTGGAGCCCTGATAGCATCCGCTGCAAGTCTGTTCCATACTTAAGTGACATGTAAGCCCCTCGTTAGCTCTGTGCATTGGACATTTAGTTTAATCCTTATGTCTTGGTTTCCTCATCTAGGTTAGAATAACATAGTAAGAAAACTTTTAATTCTGAAGAAATTCTAGAGTGTTAGAATGGTTAGGCATCTGTGACATTATCTCTTACCCAATAAGGCAGCTGAATGGCAGAGAAGTTAAATGTGGGAGACCATTTGTGCTGCCTTGGTCACAGCAGGAACTTGAACCCTTATCTTCTGACTCCTATTCCAGGGCATTTATAGCTTCTCATTCAGGTGATGGAAATGTATTTGGGTCTTGGGATATATTTTGTTTTCGATGTAAACTTTGTTGTTTGTGTCTTTGCATGGCACTGCTTGGTTTTTAAGCTTTTCCAAATTAAGGACCATTTGAGTGTCTGCAAAGAGATATTGGACATTTGGGTTAATATTCCCATGGACCTCTGTCCTAACAAATCCATGCTGAGCTTTTCTATCTATCTGCATTAAAAAGAAATTTCTCTCAAAACATGGCATTTTGGTGGAATGAGTTTCTATATTTTTTGTTTATAGGCTTTCTTCTTACAGTTTTGAAGTGTAATGGACCACAGGAATCTGGAGGGTGTACCAATTTGTGATAGTCTTGGTAACATTTGGAGCATGTTGATCAAATAAAAGTTGCTGAGATGGGTTCAGGTGCTTGATGATAACAGATTTGTTTCTAGCAGCTTCCTTTCTGTAGTTCTCTTAGGAAAAAAATAGATGCTCAAGTTTTCTTGGAGATTTTAAAGAATCCCACATATGGATTGTACTTCTACATTAACAATGGTTAATAGAATCTGAGGACTATAAGGAACTTTGAAAAGGATTCAGTCCTAATGCAAAAGGCATGGCCATTTTATATGGGCAGTGAAAATTTGTTTATGATCACTGGGACAGAAATCTGTGGGGTTTTCTTTTTCTTTTTTCCCCTGTGCCCTAGATTATGGCTGTTACATGGCATCAAACTGGTGCTTTAAAGACTTGTTTGCATTCACCTTTAGTAAATACCGTTTGACTAAGGCTGTTAAGCGGGCTGTATAGTTTGGTGAGTAAAATACATAGGCCAGGGGTTCTGGGATGGGGAAGATAGGGGAAGGTTGATAGAAGGATATAAACTTCAAGTTTTAAACATGAATAATGTCTAGGGGTCTAATTATAACACGGTGACTGTTGGTGACCATGTATTGCATAATTGAAATTTGCTAGGAACATATAATTTAAATATTATCACCAAAGAAAGGTACATATGAGAGGAGATAGAGGTGGATGTGATACTTCACTTGAAGGGGCGAATCCTTCCACAATGTTTATACATCTATCAAATCATTACGTTGTGTACTCTATCTTACAGTTTTATCAGTTGGATAGATCTCAATAAAGCTAGGGGAAGAATAAAAATTAAGCAATTTAAAGGCAGACAGAATAAGACAAAATACAGGCTCAGGCACCTGGGTTCTAATCCTGACCATGACCTTACTAGCTGTGAGTTCTTGGGTGGGGAGCTTAAACTCTCAAAACTTTTCCACCTGTATCAATTGAGGAACTCCAACAAGGGGGTTGAAGACTTGCAGAAATAAAGACTGCTGGGCCCATAGTAAGCGCTCAGTAAATGGTGATAGTGATGGTATTAGCAGTACTAGTTGTTTTGTTAGGAAGGATAATACGTTTTGTCTGGTTGTTTAATAATAGGTAATTTTAGATCATAATAGATCATTTTACATATCGGCATGCTGTGAGGTCAGATTGTATAGTACTCTTTTTTTTCCAAATAGAAAGCTAAATAATTTAAGATAAACACCACACCACCTACAGTTTGGAAAGGAAGAATCATCCTGATGGTATTCTCTCGGATCATCAGAAGCTTGTCTTAGAAAGTGAACTTGGTGCCAGATTGTGTATGGACAAGCTTCATGTTTGCTCTTCAACCCACTATGGGCCTTGTTCTCTTCTCCTCCTGCATGTGTTTAGAGGACTGCATGAGGTCCTCTAAACACTGGACTTGGATATCCATGTGCTTTATGCTCATTGTTTCTTCTGCTGGAAGTGCTTTTCCTTGACATGTCTCATTGTTTTTGAGATTTAGCTCAAATGGTACTTCTTTTTTTTTTTTTTTTTTTTTTTTTNGAGAGAGAGAGAGAGAGACAGCATGAGCAGGGGAGGGTCAGAGAGAGAGGGAGTCACAGACTGAAACAGGCTCCAGGCTCTGAGCTGGCAGTCAGCACAGAGCCCGACGCGGGGCTCGAACCCACGAACCGCGAGATCATGACCTAAGCGAAAGTCGGACGCTCAACCGACTAAGCCACCCAGGCGCCCCTCAAATGGTACTTCTTAAAATGCTTTCTGTGTTTTCTACTGTTATCATTCCGCTACCCTCTCTACTTTGTGAATTAGAGCCCCACATCAGGCTCACTTCTGTCAGCAGCCTGGAGCCTGATTCAGATCCTCTCTCCCCCTCTCTCTCTCTGCCCCCTCCTCCACTTGCATGCATTTTATCTCAAAAATAAATAAATAAAAAGAATGAATATGTCATATTGCTGGTTAACAGAAGTTAGCAGTTAATTGAAGGAAAGGAGTTTGCTTCTTTTGATGGATGCTTTTTTGCTTTTTTTGCTTTTGATGGATGATTAGTAACTTTATTTTTTTTAATGTTTTTATTTATTTTTATTTGCTTTTTTGCTTTTGATGGATGATTAGTAACTTTATTTTTTTTTTTAATTTTTAATGTTTTTATTTATTTTTGAGAGAGACAGAATGAGCAGGGAAGGGTCAGAGAAAGAGGGAGACACAGAATCCGAAGACAGGCTCCAGGCTCTGAGCTGTCAGCACAGAGCCCGATGCGGGGCTCGAAGCCAGGAACCGTGTGATCATGACCTGAGCTGAAGTTAGACACTAAACTGACTGAGCCACGCAGGTGCCCTGATTAGTAACTTTAAATTACTCAGGAGAAAGTACCTGGTTGGCATCATTAGAACTAGAAAAGTTGAGAGAATAATTCTCTTTCTCATTTAGTTAAAAAAAATGCCTGTGACTAACTGATCAAACTTTAATTGAGGAAAAAAATTAGATATTGCTTTCAGACATTTTCATCCCCACCTTCCACCCCTATGTGAAAAACCAATTACTTCATCCTTTTACCTTAGGAGTCCTTTAATGGGTGTGATTAGGAATAGATTGTAAGGGAAAAGTTAAGTATTGATAGTTTAATACCTGTTCTTAGTTTTCACAACAGGCTGGGGAACTTGATGCTATACGTCTAGTTGGCTCTTATTTTACAGCCTGTAGCATGCTTTTCAGTTAGAATTTAGTATACTCAATGGCAGCCTTGGAGATAAACACAGGAGTAGTTGGTAAAGCTTTTGGTTCTAATATGAAACCTGCTTCATAAAGAACGGAGTATTTGAATCCTTTATTGGTTACTGTTGTTGTCCTAGTCCTAACTTTGTATTTAGTTTTCAGACTTTACTTGGTGGCTCCTAATGTTTCCATTTATTTCATGGTATCAAATGCGAGAACGTATGACTCAGTGAGATAAATTAATTGAGGGGGTAGCAGAGCCAAAATCTAGTCTCTTTAAAAATATTTCATTTGTCGGGGCGCCTGGGTGGCTTAGTCGGTTAAGCGTCCGACTTTCGCTTAGGTCATGATCTCGCGGTTCGTGGGTTCGAGCCCCGCGTCGGGCTCTGTGCTGACTGCCAGCTCAGAGCCTGGAGCCTGTTTCAGTCTGTGACTCCCTCTCTCTCTGACCCTCCCCTGTTCACGCTGTCTCTCTTTCTCTCCTAGAAATAAATAAAAATATTTAAAAAAAAAAATATTTCATTTGTTTGGGTGTGAAAAATATTTGAGGGAGAAACCCTTTTGATTTAAAAAAAGCTTCTATTTTGTCATTATCTGTATATTTTACGCCTCTTTCCCACTAACTCTGGCTTTTTCTGTTAATAATCTGAGTTTTTATTAACTGTCTCAAAATAGGATGTCTTCTAGCTTGACAGGTAGCAGTTGGCTTTATAGTAATATTTTGAAGGTATGAAGTTGCTGATGTACAATGATGTAAAAGCAACATCTTGGATTAAAACTTATACATATTAAATATTTTAGATGTCTGGTCTAAACATGGAATAGTATGCCATTTCTAATTTTATATCTGAATAAGGACATTTATCTTGCACTTACCGTGAAAAGCTTTGAAGCTACAGAAATGTATTAAAAGGCCATAAAGATCTCTTGCAATTACCTGTGTCCTAGAGAATACCACTGTAGATAACAGTGTGGATGTTTTCATTATTTTGCACACATGTGCATCAGATATATCTATGTGTTTTCTTTTAAACACAATTAGGATCAACCAATAGATAATTTTGTTTGTTATTTCCATCCCACTTGACATCAAAACAAGAGTACTAACCTGTGCATTAACATTTTTTGCACATATTATATCTTATACCAAAAATTTTGGAAGAGAAGGAGCTGCACTCATGTAGATGTCCTAATTCATTTTGTCATTTGTTTATTAGCTGGCATTTGTGTTATTCCTGATGTTCCACTGTTTTAATGTTATGGTGAATATTCTTGAATGTAAGTTTTTGTTCACTAAGCAAATACATTTCTGAGATGTTTTTTTAGATTGCCTTCCAGAAAGGCTGTACAGATTTATTCTCTCTGTGGTGATTAATAATAACAATAATAGTGGCTTCTATGTATTATATATCTGAGCACTTTGTGTAGATTAACTCTATTCCTCAAAAATATCTAGCCTCCTTTCAGAGATAAAGGACATTGAGATGTAGTGTATGACAATGTATGTTTTGTAGTACCCTGACCTTCATCAGATATTATTTAAAACAGTTTTCCTGTTTATTAGACAAAACATAACTTCTCATGATTTCAGATTACATTGCTCTGATACTGCAGAGATTGTACATATTTTTTTTCATCTATCAAAAAGCAAAAATTATCTTTCTCTCTCTTAGGAGGAAATTTGTTCCTGAAAATCTCCTAAGACAAATTCTTATTCTTTTTAGTCAAAAAATATAGTTACGGTTGGGGGAAACGGGCAAGGGATGGGTTTAATAAGTAATGGGTAGTAAGGAGGGCACTTATTGTGATGAGCCCTGGATGTTGTATGCAAGCGATGAATCACTAAACTCTTCACCTAAAAGTGATAGTATGCTGTACATTAACTACCTGAAATTTAAATAAAAATTAGGAGAAAAAATATAGATACTGTTAATTTCAATAAGAAATTTTTTAGTGGACAGCTGCATTCCAAAATTAACACCACTTTATGCTAACCAACTCTGTTGAATCCTGTTAAAATGGACAGTTTCTTCAGGAGTTAGAATCAGCAGTCATGATATGAGATACATAACAAGACAGTATCCTTCATTATTTACTCTGTAGCATATTTGTTATTCATGTTCTTTTAGCTTTACATATGGTGCACTTAATGTTGGACTTCCCAGGCATTCACCAATACTCAGTGTTTATGTAATGGGATCTTTAATGCAAGCCCTGCTCAAGAAAACCATAAAGTATACAGAAAAAAATCAATGCAAACAGTGTAGGAGATAATCAGTATTAAGAACTGGCAACTCATGAGCACACTTAACAACAAACATACACGTTAGAAGGCTGCTTGCGTGCTCGCTCTTGTTTTTCAGATTTCAGCTGCACACAAGTCAAGAGGTATCCAAAATGAGATATGCAAATAATGCATGTACATCAAACTAGGTTTATTAAATGAAGCTCCTCATTAAGTTGAATTCTTGTAACTTGATGGATGTATTTCAGGGTCTTTGTGTATTATAAGTAAATGGGAGAGGGGAGGTTGACTGAAGCTTATTTCATGCTGTCTTGCTCAGTTAAGCCTTAAACATTTTTTTTGACTCTTTTAAAACTTATTTTTGAGAGAGAGAGCAGGGGAGGGGCAGAGAGAGAGGGAGACACAGAATCCGAAGCAGGCTCCGGACTCTGAGCTATCAGCACAGAGCCCAATGCTAGGCTTGAACCCATGAACCGTGACATCATCACCTGAGCCAAAGTTGGACCCTTGACCAACTGAGCCACCCAGGCGCCCCTACTCGATTAAACCTTTTAATTGTTCACCAAGAGATGGTTTGGAGCAAAGAGGTGATTAAATTTCAGTTTTCAAAAGACCACTTTGGTTATTGGACAGAGTAGAGTGTAGCCACAGAAGTGAGGCAGGGAGACCAGAGTTGGGAGGCTGTTTGGAGGATCAAGTGGAAAGATCTATGATGAGTCTTAGACTACCTCCATCAGGATCTCCTGGGATGATAGTTAAATGCATATTCGTAGGTCCCTTGGGTATAACTTATGCCTAAAACACAGGAATCTGCATTTTAACAAAATTTCTGACATTAGTGTTTGAGAATCATGGATCTAGTGATCCTTAGGATCCAGTGTACCTCTAGCAGAGGGGAAAGAAACAGCTGGGTCTGTTTATGAATTTTTGAAGAAAGGAAAAAAACATTTTAGTGCCTGCTTATGAGAACTCATTTGAGAGCGTGTTTTGAAAAAATAGGGAACATTTATTGGGTACTCAATACGTACCAAGAATTGTCCTAATTGCTTTCAGTAATTTTTTTTTCTTAAACCATCCACAACTGAGTAAGTTCAGCATTAATAACCAAATTTGTAGATGAGGCAACTGAAATCCTTAGAATCTTAAATTATTTTCAGTTAGGATGTGTTTGGCTAGAAGTAAAAACTCTGTCTCAAACTGGCCTAAGTAATGAAGTCTTTGTCATTGTGTATATTGGGAACTCAGAAGTATGGTATGACCCTATTCAGGTGATTCATTGGTTCACATATATGATTGAGATTCTAGGATTTTTGCTTCTCTGTGCTATTAAAACTTTGGTATTGCCTTTGTCTTCATTCTGGAAGCAAGGTGCCATGCATGTCTGGGAGACAGAGAACATTCAGGGGAAGAACAGAGATGATCTTTTTTTGTTATTCTCCTAGGGAGAAGTTCTTCCCATAACCCTCCTATCAGGCTTCTTGTAACTTGTCGCTGGGGGAAGATTAGGTCTTTTGCTCACTGCTGTAACAGCCCTTGTCAAAGGGGTGGAATTCTCATCTTTGGCTGAGACTGCTGCTGAATGGTTTAGAAAAGATACCAGGGAATCACTAAGTGTCCACTACATCCATTTTACTGGTGAGTGGCAGAGCTAGGGTTTGAACTCTCTCTCTGTCAGATCCCAAAGTCTTCATGATTTCTCCTGTGCCATGTGCCTCCCTAAATGTCTTTCTGCTTGCTATACAGGCTTCCACTTGCACCTTTTCTTACTGGTTTCTTCATGGCCAATAATGTCTAAGTGTCTCCTTGCTGGCTTTCTACAGACCAAGCCTGAGCTCCTAGCCATGGTTAAAGAACTCCATTTGCATTCAGCAGTGTGCTGGCCTTTGGCAGCTTGAACAGTGGCATACTGTCATCAGTTAAGAGGTGCAATGTCAGGTGTAACTACAACCTAGAAATGTGTTGATGAGTGTCAGCTTGTAAATGATGTAGAAGCCGGTTTCTGAACCTTTACAGGGACAGCACAGCCCAAACAGGGCCCACTAAGTACCACGTTTTCTCCTTGATACCTACAGTAGCCCTTTGAGGTCTGTACTAAATTATTTCTGCCATCATCCTCAGTTTACAAAAGAAGAAACTGAAGCTTAGAGAGGTTAAGTAATTTTCCTAAATTCACTCAATTTGTAAATGAGAGTCTAGATTTGAATTTAGGATGATGAGATTTTGAAGCAAGCATTTTCATTTCAAACTTTTTTAAAATTATAAAATAGCAAAAATACTGAAAAAAATCCGTACTACATATGTGTAGTTTCATATGTAATCATAAAGGAACATTATTCCCCAGAACCCAAATGGGAAGTTGCCAGTACCCCAGAAAACCCCATCCTCACTTTCTCTACTGGTCGCTTAGTTTTTGTGGTACTCACTGAGTCATAAATCATATACTCTTAACTATCCTGCTTACGTGTCTTCTTTAGCAAATCATAATATGGTGTAGGGGAAAGCTGTATGAACCAGAAATTGGACACATAGATGCTCCTCTTCTGTAATCGTATTTACCTTAGGCAAGTCACGTTTCTTTGAAAAAGACTGGCATAAGGTCAAATAACTTCTAAAAACCTGAACTGACATTATTCAGATAAGGAGCTGGTTAACTGGAACATGAAAATCAGGTTGGAGGGCCAGGTTTGGCTTGCTCTTTTTTGTTGTTGTTGTTGTTAATTTGGTGTATGGATACTTTTAATGACCCAGTGACAGACTTCACTCTCTCTGAACAGCAAGTATTTTGTTCATTTATGTAAGTCAGTAAATTGCCCTTACACCTTATTGATTAAAATGTCCTAGCTCTTGAAGGACTCAGAAGTATAATTTCTCTGAGACAGACTGTGCTTTCATTTTTTAAAATCCACTGTTGAGTTCTGTGCATGATAAAGTGGAACCAAGTGGTTATTAATTTTTCATTGAAATCTTCTGAATAAGTGTTTTCTCTTGGTTGGTTTCAAAAGGAGTCATATTCCTGAATCTAATTAGAGGCAGTTTATGTACTGTGGGCTTATTAAGATTCAAGGCACTTTTTTATTTTAGTCTGTCTGATATCCCTTTTTAATTTCACTTAAATTTGAATTACTCAAAACATCATCTGGGCATACTGAAGATACTCAGTGTTATTAATGATGATGATGTTGACGAATCCGTCCTGTCTTACTCTTCTCAAATTCCATAACCTTATTCTTGATTCTGGCTTGCGAGTGTGTGGGACCGTGCTGCCCCTCCCCTCTTTATTCCTGTGGCAGACATCAATAATAAATCATGACACTAATCGGGGGAGCCCAGACAAGGACTCTGGGACTTTCTTCCTGTAGCCGCCAAGGCGCCTTTCCCAGTTGGTCAGAGTTAGCAGGCTCTCTGCCATCCCTGATCCTGATGTTGGCTGTCCTAGGTCTAGACTTGCATATTTTTTTTCCTTTTTACCTCTTGAGTAAGTTACAGTATCAGCTGATTGATTCTCTTATACATCTCTGCCATAGACTCCCATTTTCCTACCAATTTGGATGACAATCTTTCTGTCGAGGGAGCCCCCTGTAGCACCTCACTTCCCAAGGGAACTCAGATCTCTCAGGCTGCCTACGTAGTGCGTGTAGCTCACAACAAACTATTAGACTTAATCCTTGCAGTCTTGGTTCCTTCCTCTGAAATTTGTTCTTGGAAGTGACTTTCTATCTTAAGGTGGGAACTCTTCCTCTCATTTAACGATATGAAAGCTCACAGTATTGTCTCTACTGAGTGTTTCCTGGCTATTTGGAATAGAAAAGACATCTCTGCTTGAATCCCTTCTGAATTTGTATCAGGCTGCATTTTTAGTATGACCATGTAAGCTCTTTACAGATTTAACTTTCCATAGTTAGTGACATATACTAGGGACAAAAATACGAAACCCAACTATTTGAAGACTGGAGAGTGAAGAAAATCAGGGAGGTCTTGGAAGAAAGTCAGAATTGGAAGGGACATACTCAGACATACTGAGTTTCCATTTTCTAGTTTTTTTTGTTTTGTTTTTTGTTTTGTTTGTTTTTAATTTTTGTTAGAACAGGCTATGGTCGTGTATAGAATTCCAACAGAAAACCTAGTCTTTCTGCTCTGAAGAACCAGAGGGCAGAGTTCTGGGTAAGCATGGCAGCTGAAAGGGGGAGAGGGGTGGGGGGAAGCGGGGTGGGGGGTACACTGGAAAGGAGAGACACAGAGAAGAGTGAGTCCTGGATACTGTGTGGAAAGTCTGCCCAGATCTAAAGGTATCCCTGGAAGGGTATGTGTTAGAGGCTGACTGCAAATAGCCCAGCCAAAGTAAAAAGGATTGGAACTAAGATTGGAGGTGCTGCCCATGAGACAGTTTGCAGTTTGAGTCTGAATATGTGTCACCCATGAATCACGCTTCACTGAGAGCTCAGCTATTTTCACTTACGTCTGATACATGCAATGTAAATACACACTTTCCCACTGTTCAGTGCCTGTCTGGATTTCATATGCTTTGTTCACAGTTGCGTTTAGAAGGCAGGCAAGAGGTCTAAAATATTTAGAACTAACACAAAGCCTCTTCCAAGGCAAGGGTTTGATGCAAGATTTTAAGGATGATGGTTCTGCCACAGTTCCTACTTGTTCTGAGCAGTCACTGGCGTGTTGTGAAGATTTCCCTCACGCGTTCTGATGTCATGCTTACCTCATGTGCTTTTTGCTTTTCAGAATGCTGTTGGAAGCAGTGCTGACTATTGTAATAATAGTCATGTTATTTATGACTATTATAACATGACATAACATGTTATGTTATGATAAGTGATGATAGCTAATATTCCCTGAGCTCTCATTACATGACAGGCACTGTTCTAAGCATTTTACATGCAATAACTGGTTTTATTTCTCGTGGTAACTTTTTTATTATTCCTGGTCATGGTTGAGGAAATAAAGGCTCAAGGGGGTTGAATGCACAGCTCTACAGTGGTAAAGCCAGGAGCTAAGAGGAAGAGGAAGGTAGTTTAGTATGATATATACTCATGTACACATTCTCAATAACTATTGTCCTGACTGAGTTCAAGTAGATTCCTGAGCACAATAAATGTGCAAAATACAGTTTTCTTGCTACTGTGTCCTGTCAAGTTTACTGGCATGAACCTGATAGGGAAAAGGTTAAGAAATACTAGTATAGGCTGAAAGATTGAATCCTAATTTAGTTTAAGGAATAAAATATGAGTGAGCGGTTAGTTTATCTCAGATGAATAAGATTCTGCCTAGGCAATTGTTTATTGACTCTTGTGGCTGAAATGCCACTGAAATTTTTATTCATGTTGAGGAGCAAGTTATTGAGTTCAGTCAATTAGAATGAAAGGCAAAAATAAGCTTTGCTGATAACTAATTGTTTACTTTATTCAGACTAGAATTCTTAATTCTGCTCAGAGTCCTACAGGCTCTTGACCAGAACCTTGATGACAGTGGTGGTCCTGTTCTATCTAGTCAAGAAGTGGCAAAGTAAAGAGAAATCCCTTCCTATTGTTGCACCAAAGAACTTTTAATGATACGCCTAGCACCACAGTGTACTGGTTAGATGACATTGGGTCTCTGTGGGTACAAAAGGAAGCTGTTGCAGTATTAGGCTTGGGTAGAATATCGAGGCTGTCCAGGATGGAGATGCGGTCTTTCTGTTCTGTTCCCTATTCTTCAGACCACCTGAGGGCACTTGTCCTCTCCCAAACACCATGTTATAAATGGCCACTTACCCCATCAGTGGAGTAACTTAAATTATAGTAACAGATAACACAAAGCACAGTGATAACCTCTGGACATAATGCACAAAATATGAGAAAAGTTCTAAAGTATTAGAAGGCATTAGAGAGTAACCAAAACTAGGTAAAAACTGGAGAGGAGTCTGTCCTTGAAGGAAGGGAACCTCACTGAACGAGGCCCACACTGCTACAGCTTTTCTTCTGAGAGCCCTTTCTGGCCCACCCATGCAGTGCATTGAACAACTCTCCATTGAAATGTTATTTTTCCTTATTTGCCTAATGAAGTTTAAGCTATACCTTTGGCTAGAATGCTTATTGATGCCAATAGGAGGCACTGTTCTTTCATTGATATTTACCAAAAGTAGATACTTTCTTGTCATTTTATTATGGGACATTTGTTTAATTTCACAAAGACTTGGGAACTTACATTATTTTATAGAATATAGGACATGAGAAAATCAGATAACAGAATGAAGGAATCGGGGTGTATTAACCATTAGGGTTTTGACTTAGAACATTTTTAATTTTTAAAATTTTTTTTAAATTTAAATTTTTTAAAAAATTTATTTCTGAGAGAGAGAGAGACAGTGTGAGCAGGGGAGGGTCAGAGAGAGAGGGAGACACAGAATCTGAAACAGTCTCCAGGCTCTGAGCCAGCTGTCAGCACAGAGCCCAACGCGGGGCTCGAACCCACAAACTGTGAGATCATGACCTGAGCTGAAGTCGGATGCTTAACCGACTGAGCCACCCAGGCAGCCTCGAACCTTTTTTTTGAAAAGGTGCAAAACTTACTTGCTTTTTATGTGTTTTAAAGGTTTGACCTCTGTGTAAATGACTTTACTACTGAAACTGATTGCATTGTATTATACTCTTTTTGAATATTGATATAATAAATATTTAATAGATACATTTTGCTAGTAAGTACTTCATCTGGGATAGAATTATAGAAGTTTTACCTGAATCAGCCAACATTACCTCTGAAATAGCGAGAAAGCATAATCATGTCCTTTTGATTAACCTTAAAAACATCTTACTTTTCATTATTAGTTCTTGCTTTTGGCTTCTGGCTTAAGCAACATTAATTAAAAAATACAGTCCCTGTACATCCATCCTTCTTCACTTGTGGGTTCTAGTGAGGAGGGCGGTAGAAAGACAAAATCATACAAGCACAGATTTGTATTTCAATATAAAGGATTCTGAAGCATTTTTGTATATATTCGTTAAATCTGAGAAAAACCTGTTGGGTTCTTTGTTTGACAATCTAGATGATTATGGTGATGTAATAGTTATCATGATGAAAGCATTTAGTGTGTATATGATTTGTATTAGTTACTGTGATGCATGCTTCAGGGGGAGGATCTCACTGATGACAGATGATAATCTGACTTTATAGTGATCAAGGTCACAAGGTCCACACGTTTGGTGTGAATCCTTGAGATCTCAGAGGAATGTCTTAGTTTCAAGTTTGCCGTTTACAATCAAGGATAATCCTATTCCTACATTACTGTTTCCAAGTGAATGCGCTGGGATGGAACTGCCTTCCCTAGTCACCTCTTATTAATGGTCATGGTCATTATCATAGTGGGGCCAGCTTGAAAACAAGTCTCTGTCTCCAGAGTCCATGAGTGTAACTACCTTATAGTATGCTGCCTGACACATAGTAGGTGTTCAGTATATGTGCTCTGAGATATGTTTCTGTAGAGCTTATTTTTGAGCTTGATTGTTTGGCCATTTGTAGATAATATGTGACAGAGTGCAGAGACAAACTTCTCAGCTTTGGAGTCTTAGGGAGATAAATTATGAGCAGATGGGCTGGTATCTGCATAATTCTAGAAACATAACTACTGAACTGTTAGCCCGAAGAAGTGCCCGGCCTTGTCTAATATACTTCGCTATCATGAGGACCACTGTTATTTGTCTGCCATAAATGCAAGTCAGGGGCCTCAGTTTTAGATTGAGGGTCATTTTATCAGTGATTCTTATATTTAATTAATTAACTGTCATTCAGCAAATACTTAGGAAGCATGTCTTACATGCCAGGACTGTACAGGCATGGGGATGCATGTGTGAATGCGTAGTCGTATGGGATGTGCTAGATATTGACAAATTACATAATTGCACTTTGAGAGATGCTTTAAGGGGATATGGTGGACCAGAGTGAGGTTTAGCTTGGGAGGGCAGTGCTAATGTGGGTTTTGTGTGAGTCAGCAAACTTTCTGTTAAGGACCATACAGTAAATATTTTAGATTTCTAGGCCTTATATTCTTTGTTGTAACCACTCTTTCCCTGCATTGTGGAAACAGACCTGGACAACATGTAAATGAATACATGTAGCTGTGTTTCAGTAAAACTTTCTTTACAAAAACAGGCAGGTGGGCATATATATCCAGTTGATTAATTTGCTAACTCCTGATTTAGGCTATCAGGAAAGGTTTTACAGAGAAAATTATTTATTTGAAAAGCTAATTTATGCCCTTGGTACAGAATTCTAAAAGATACTTAGGGTATTATAGTAAAAATGATATCTCTCACACCCTCATGCCCTTCCTTACAAGAAAACACTCTTGCCAGTTTTGGATGGAGTGTTGTGTGTATATAGTTTATTTTGTATGTCACGCCTATGACTGTGGATAGACTTTTTAAAGGTCCTTTATCTGGGAAGCTGAGTTAGGCAAGTTTTGTATAGGAAGAAATGGTACTGCTGCTTCTTTTCAGTGGTGGGTTGGGGCTAGGGAAGCCCACCTGTATTTAGTCTCTTTCCTCCATCAATAAATGGGACACATAGCCTTTCAGTACTTAAAATAGGTGAGGATTTGTGAAAACTAGTGTCTACTCCTGAGATATTCTGATAATAAAAATGATACTACTGTAAGAAGAAGGAGCACTTCTGGAATTGCCATGGAATGGCTTAGAAAAATGAAATTAACAGTCTGGAGCTACGTATGCTGCTTTCACTTTGTAGCTTAGAGAAGGAGCTATTCTCAAGTGAGCCAAGTGTGTGTGGCAGTCTGCCGACCATGTGTTGAAGACTTGGATTTGATAGTCCCTGGATGGAATTTCCCATCTTTATTTCCTGTCATGGAATCACATAGTGATGTAATCCATGGGCTGTTTTGCATATTCTCAGTTGGGAAATAAAATAACATAACCAGAATCTTCCCCTCCCTTCCCTTTTGCCCTGTGCCTCTTGAGGTAGACCAGACCTATCATCATCTTCTCCCGTCATCTGGACTGATGAGAAAGGGCTTTCGGGCTGGCAGGCTGTTTCTGATGACACTCAGAGAAGCTCATCAAAATCTGTAGGTGGTTTTAACTTAAAGCAATGTCTTAATATATCTACCCTGGGAAGCTGCTTGGACGCGTTCACGTAGCCACTGTGGTAGAAATCTCTCCCGTGGGACTCTTGCTGTTGACATAGGAAGGCAGAAGGATGCAGGTTCCTCCTCCGAACTCCAAGGAGTCTTTCCTCCATATCTCAAATATAGGACAGGGGTCAGCAAGCTTTTTCTTAAAAGACCAGATAGTATATATTTTAGGTTTTGCAGCCATCTGGTCTCTGTTGTGACTACGCTACTCTGCAGTTGTAGTGTCAAGGCAGCTACAGACAATTCATAAATGGGGAGAGGGAATACTAAAGCCTTTGTATTGTACTTTCAGAAGAGTTGATTAAGACTTAGTGTTCTAGGTGCTATGGACTGAGTGTTTATGTTCCCCCCAAATTCTTATGTTGAAGCATAATCTGTCCTGGGGTGGCATTTGGAGATGGGGCCCTTGAGAAGATATTAAGTCATGTCGTGAAGATAAAGCCCTCATGCATGGGATTGGTGCCCTTATAAGAAGAAAGATGGTTCCTTTCTCTCTTCCTTCTCAGGAAGGCTGTTTTCTACAAGCTGGGAAGAGAGTTATTGCCAGAACCCGACCATGCTGGCAGCGTGATCTCAGACTTCCCAGCCTCCAGAACTGTGAGAAATCAATGTTTCCTGTCTAAGATGTCCAGTCTTCGGTGGTTTGTTAAAACTGTAGGAGCTGATAGAGACACCAGGCCAAGTAGGTTTTACCTGGTATTTCAGTTCCTATTGATGGTATCCAATGGAGCACTTTGTGATGAGGATTTTGAGGCCAAGGCCATTCTTTAAAGGTGATTGTTTAGTGATAGCTGTCGTTAAGTTCAGATGCAGGGAGGACTGGCAGGTGCTGTGCATCTTTCCTCCTTGACCCTTGGAATGCCTTGAGAATGACGACCACCATTTATGTATCAGATACTTCTAGTAAAATGTGTGGAAGTTTAAGAAAGGCTTACCAAAGGAATGGACATTTAGCTTGGTGCCTTCCTAGAAAACCACATTTAAACTGTTTGATTGCAGTCATTGTCACTGAACACTGTAGCGTTCATGTAAGCATCTTTTTATTCTAATGGTTTTCCAAAGAAAGGAAATTGTACCCTGTTTAATGTTTTTGGTATTTTGTATTTTATCTTTTTATGTAACAGAATGACAAAAATATACATTTTACAATTGTTAAAAAACTAAAGTCAGCCAAGTAAATTTTGCAGATGTAATTGGCTTCAGTCAAGGATTCATGAATTGGGCAGCATCTCATCTAGCAAATAGAGGGGTAATCTGAAGAGACATCTACAATGGAAGGTTACTATAGGAGGGTGGGGCAAAAAAGATATAGGCAAAAGAAAAGAAAGTATTGTTTCAGGCAAGATCACCTTCCCATAGTAGGGAAGGCTAGGAGTTCTTTTTATGCAAAATACCTCATCTTCCTTTAGAGGATGGAAAAGATCCTTGTGGCAGATTATATAACTGGTAACTGGTGCTTTTCAGAAAATGCCTGATTGACAGATTAAGAGTTATTCTGGGGTAGGTTGAAACTGTAGTTAGTTAGGTAGGTAGTAAGCCCTGGTTTTGTGACTTGGCCTGGCCCAAGTAATGCCATTTGGAACCTGTGGTTTCCTTTTTGACAACATGCTTTTCTCTAGTTCTGTTCTTAATGCATTTGTAAGGAAGGCTTTTGGGTTTCTTACAAATATACAAACAATACAGTGTAATTAGAATTTGTATGAACATTCCTTTTGAAATATGTAGAATGGGTAATTAGGAGTGATTTTTCATGTGTGCTTCATCAAATTGGTTTCATTTCTTTATAGTAAGTAGAGCTTGGTGCCTTATATACTTACAATACTCTGAATGCTTTTTTAACAAGCTTGATACATATGGCTGTATCACAACTCTTTTCTTTTGTGTCTTAGGGTTGTAGGATAAGAAGGGAGCTGAGAGCAGGATAAGAGACTGCAGTCCCCATAAAGTGGACTTTTCTATCACATGATGCATGGCATAATAGAAAAATGCGTATTTTGTCTTTGGCACAAAGCTCCTAAAACCTTTGAAATTTCCTGAGTAGTAGGAGTGTCTTTTGTTATTGGTAACAAGCCCCCTTCAGCCAAACCTGAGTTTATACTAATGAGGTGACTCCTGGTGGCCCTTAGATTGCTTCCAGGGGTTGCCTGGGGGAGCTTAGACTGTTGGAACTTTCATTCCCCTTCTTCACCCCACCTCTGGGTAGGGGAGGGGGCCTGGAGATGGTAGAGTTCAGTCAACAGTGGAAAGTCATTTAGTCAGCCATTCCTGTGTAATGAAAGCTAGATGTAAACTCTGAAACACAGAGATGAGGGGAGCTTCCAGATTGGTAAACAAATCTAACTGCTGCCTGGGAGAGTGGGATATTCCGAGAAGGCAGAGGAGCTCTGTGTCACATCCTTGCATTTGTAGCTGACTGGGCAGAAGTGTGGGCCCCTGGGAACCCCATTTGCAGCTGGTGTCTGAATTGGGGGTCATCTTGTGGGGCTAAGTTTTTAGCCTGTGGGAGTTAGTGACAGAGTTGAATTGTTAGACATCTAGTTGGTGTAAGAGAATTGGAAAATTGTTTTGGAAGAACCACATGATGTATGTGGTGCTAGGAAATGGTTCATTCACTGTAGGACTCAGTATCTCTTGATATTTGGCACAAAGAATGTTCTTCCACCAAAGCATCAGTGAGCCAGATTATGCCGAGGGGAAATGTTAAGGCTTGGCAAACCTTGGCAAATGACAGCCTATCTCAGACTCTATTGTGAGGTGAGTCTTTTGTCTCTTCTTTTCTTTTTTTTGCTCAGCCTTCTCCCCTCACACTGAGAAGCTTCTCCTGTGTTGTATGGAACAGTTAATTCTGTCCCCAGACTTGCATTTCCACATATCAGAAAGTCCTGTAGTCAACTATACCCCCTTCTCTTAGATGGGAGTTTAGTGGTTATCTCTGACTACTTAAACATGCCTTTCAGGGTGTCTCATCCACTCTCTCCAAACAGCTTACCAAAATATTCCTTCCAGCTGGATTTGGCTTGAGAGCCATAAACTCCTGAGAGAATTTGGATACATGTCTACCTTCATCTGTCTTGTAACGTTCATACATGGACCCATTCAATAAAAAATTGAGTTGAGTACCGACTATGTATCTTGCAGTGCTCTAGGTGCTGGGCATTCATCCTTGAACAAGATAGGTGTTTGCTCCATGGAGGTGGTGTCTTAGCTGTGCAACTAAAGAATATTAGTTATAGGTAAGAAAGTATTAAGCAGGGAAAAGCACTCACTAAATTGCTCTTTGTTTTCATACTTTCCCTTCTCCTACCACTTTAGTAATTTGGGGTCCAGTCAGAAGTCTGGAAACTACCTTAGTTATTTTAACAGGGATCATTTAACCTCAAGAATTGATTAAGGAAGTATTGGAAGGGCAAAAAGAACTCAGACTCCAGCAGAGATTGTAACTGCAGGAAACAGCTGCCATGCGTGGAATAAAAGAAGTGATTGAGGCCCTGGAAGAGCTTGGAAACATGGAGGGGGCCTTCCTGCAGAGCGGGGACCCAGAGCATTAAGGAAGGGGCACTGCCTGGATGGTTCCCACGGCTCTGAGGCTGCTGTGGGATTGCTGGCGGAACCTATAAGCTGCATATAACTGCTCTGGCCAGCAGTTGCTACAGCTAGGATGAAGAGCTGGGACTGGGGCTCTGATGATAGAACATCAGGCTCACCGAGTGGAGCACATAGATACTTTCTCTGCCCTTCAGCCTGTTAGCCTCCCAGCAGTGCCCCGTACTGGCAGGACGTAGCGGAAGCCAGCTGGCAAAGGAGAAAGTCATTTGGAGAGTTTCAGCCCGCCATGTGGTGAGCCACCTAGAAGGGAGGTTTTGGAGCTGATAAAAAATAGCTCAATAACTGGCACATCCCAAATATGGCCCAAGTGTGGGAAAACCGTGTAAAATATAGTTATTGATTTTTTTAATGGTTGGACTTCTCAGAACATTTAAGAAGATGTATATTGAGAATCTCTAAGTAAGGAAAGCAAAATTATGTATTTCCCAAATATTTGACCATGAACCTTCCTTCTTCAATTTCTAGCTCACCACCTTGTTTTCTGATTTGATCCCCTCTACTTTCAACCTTGCCTCCCCCTTTCTTTGAATGATCAATTTTAAATTTTCAAGATTTCTAGTTAATGTTTTGGTGGGAATAATGTCTTCTCCCATCTCTCTGATTTATGGTGCTGGATTCTCCATGATCTATTTTCCTCACACGTGTTCTTCCATTTGTTTCTCTTTGCTGATGATGGTGGGCCTCCATTGTTTAATTATTCTTGATACTGTACTTACAGCATCCTGACATCAGTAACTGTGGGTGAGGTAGAGAGGGTGTGGCCACACGGTAGGTGCCAGGAACTGGGTTTTTCTTCATGTATCAGAGATCCCTTGGGGCACAGTGCCATCTCTTGGTCCCCCGTGCCCGACAATTACTGGTTTTGTCTAGGAGCATACCCTGAGCCCAGGGTCCTCCTAATGCTTGGTTTGGAACCTCCTCTGTTCCCTGTGTCTCTAGCTTTCAAATTTAAAATATAACCAGAGCTATTCCCACTTTTGGTACAGTCTTGTGCTGCACTCTTTTAGCTGTGGAATTTTACTTCAATCCATTTCTTACTGGATTGCAAATGTATGGGGCCTTCAAAGATAGTAGGATCTTTAGAGATCAATTTTCAGATGGCTGTCCCCCCTCATAGAAACAAGGAAATCCTCAAGAGAAGAGATACTTAGTATCCAAATGGCCTTAGGTAGCTGTTTGGATACTGGCTGGATATGGCTAGATGGAAAGTAATGGAACACTGTATTTCCATCATGGTAGAATTTCTTGCCTCTGAAGTTGCTTCTGGATCCCAGACCCCATTGAAAAAGGATTTCACAGAAATCTTTTAGTTTACTTTACAACAACTTTTTAAGGTTATTGTAGTTGATATTCTTATTTAGCTTAAGTAAACAAGGTTAAAAGATTACCTGCCATAAGTGCCAGGGAAAGGTGGCCTATCGAGTCTTCATCTCATCCTCTTAGGCCCATTTCTCAGTATCAGCTCTGGAACCTGTCATCAGGACATTACCGAGCAAATGCCATGTTTTGCCCTTTTGTGTCTCATTTTCTCTGGTAACTTCTCGTTTGGATTATTTGTTCAATTGTAGTAATGTCATACAGCATTTCACTGTATAATACAGGTTTTTAAAAGAAAAATCATGGGGGTTAAACATACTTGATATTTCTTTGGTTTTAGTGAATCTCCCAATTTTAAGAGGGTATGCTATGATAAAAATATTATTTTCTTTGCTACTTGGGTATTAAGTGTCAGATTAAATGTTTGCAAGGGTCAGATTGTTCTCTTTTCTTTGTGGATTTTTTGGATTTCCCCATCATTACAGAGGACTTTTCAAATGAATGACAGTATTCTTGGAAAAGTTTTCTGAAGGAAAGTGAATGTCATGTACGCTACACTGTGGTATAAATTCTCTTTTCAGGGATTATTTTTAAGTTTCATTTTCATGTTACCAAGTTTTCTGAAAGCCTGCCTTGAATTTAACTTCTGTGGTTTATTTGCACAGATATAGTTAAGATTTTGTGATTCTCCGCCTCCCCTCACCCCGACTCTGGCTAAAGAAACTCAAATTATTGCCAGAGAAAAGATGACTAATGTGAACTGAAAGATTTGGCATGCACTTTTATTTCATAACTAGACATGATACATAGGGTATTGGGATGGTCAGTGGGATATAATTTCTTCTGTAAATGAGGATTCTAATAATGCAAATGTGAAAAAAGGGATAATGTGTATAATGTCACCTTTCTTAATAGAAAATTGTAAGGCCTAGCTTAACATAGGAGCAATATTTCATTCATCAACAAGAATGAAATCAGTTTCTGAACACAAACAGTGGACTTAGAACCTTGCAGACACCAATTATCATTCTGTACAGCAAACCTTCAAAATGTCAAAGAGACAGTCTCAGGAATTTCTCCAGCAAAGGTCGCTCATTTCCTACTCTCAGTCATTTCTGCGGCATGCCAGGGTGACAGGCAAACCTGTGAGATTGAGTTAGCTAGATCGCTCAAAACTGCCACTTTAAAGAAGTGATGAGAAGTCTATTTCTATCAGGTAAATCCCATTAAACTCAAATGTATCCTGAACTATTAAGCACTATGAGATTGTTAGAAGGAACATGAGTGGGTTGATCGACATAAAATCTGCCCCTTGCATGCTTTCCCTGAATTTATTGGACAGGACTTTTGGGACTAGTTTAAGAAGGGCTAAAATTGGGAACCGAAGGGAGTGGAGGAAGGAAGGAGACATGGGTTTATGAAGGAGCTGCATCAGATGATGCACTGAGTTTGACCACACGTGACCCATTGTCATGGCTCTGCTGAACACACATATGGCAAAGCCCCTTTACGAAGCTTACATGTATGTTTCCTCCCAGCACCCCTGGACTGTTGGGTGTTCTGTCTTAGTATATCTGTTTACTTGCTCCATATCACAAGCTCATTCCAGATGGAGAACTTGAAAAACACCCCTGTAGGTCTTTTCATCCTGATGATCTTTTTGTTTAATGTGGTTGAAGAAAAATCTGTAGTGTTTTCCCTTCTGACTCTCTTAAGTAGTGAGAGTAATAGTCTCCTCTGATGGCATGTGTCAATGTGTAAAATGGTTGGCTGGGGTTAGCTGAGCAATTAATGGCCCCAGATTGATCAAGGTTGAGCTCAGGGCTATACTATTATTGTGCCATTTTGAATTTGATTTGAAGTTAGCACTTTACTCGAGACTATTCTTAGAATCTTTAAAACCCCTTTTTGCTACTAGAGGTAGCAAGACTCACTTGAGTGAGTTAAAGAAATCACACACACACACACACACACACACACATACATTTTTAGGAGATGAAACAGTGACCTAATTTTCAGGAAAGATCTTCGAGTTATTCACTTCTGTCATAAGTGAGCAAAATCCTGATTTTTGTGAGCATCAACCTGACATGAGACAAAGGCGCTTGGCACAAACCTTTGAGAGTTCAGAGATGAAAACCAGCATGCTGCCCTCCTTCTCTGAGCTCGCCTCTTCTACAGAGATGTAGTGTTGGTGGCTGCAAGGGCAGTGGTGGAGCATGTAGACAGATACTCTGCCCTGGCTCATTGAGGCAGTACCCACTTGGGGGCTGGTGTAGTGACGCCTCCAGGCCTCAGCCCTTCCTGTATATAGCATGGGCTGCTGTCTGGGCACGATCTCAGGTTTCTTCCAGATCTTATTTTTAATTTTTTTATCGGATTACAATTATGTTTTATAGTATACTTTCTTTCATTTTATTGATTAACAAATCCATCGTCATGGAATTGTGTGGTTATTAACTTTATTACACTAAGTATGTAATTATTTTTATTTAGAAAAAATGCAGAATATTGAGATTTATGTCACAGTCATCTGTGTGTCCAATATGAACCATTTTAAATATTGCTATTTTCTCGCATATTCTCAGATCATTTTTAAATAAAAGACATAAAGCATAACTGATAAAGTTGAAGTCTATTGGGGCCCCTTCCCTGAACCTGTAGCGTTCTCTTCTAACAGAGTCACTATCCTAAACTTGACATGACACCTTCCAGACTTTTGATATGACAACTTGTATATGTAGGTGAGGAGAACACTTGTTTCCTATACTCATCTTAGTTTCCTTAGCTGAGGTCCTGCAAGTTAGTCTGCCAAAGGGCAGGTTAACTAGAGAAAAGTAAGTTTGTTAACAGGTGCACAAAGCCCTGGGAACATTCATATGTGACTCAAAGCAGTGGTCACAACTTGGGTTTATGCTGTATCTTAACAAAAGAACAGTAAATTTGCAGAGAAGTGTCAAGAGAATGGAAAAGGACTTGAAGCTTCTAGGAGCAGCAGGTTGTAGGGAGGTAAATCTCTGGGGACACCAGTAGAAGATAAGGATTAGTGAAGTTTGTTATGGTGACCCCATGGTGTCGTCTCTGGACTAAGAGTGTAGATTTAGGTCCCATGATTAAGAATCATCCTGCCCTCTTGGGTGGAGGAAGAAGGGGAACAGAGTTTTTCTTGTGTCTGCTTTTTAGTTACCTTAAGCTCAAAATAATGCTTATGCTGCCAGAGTGGCATATTTTGGGGTGTCATACTCTGAATCCCTTCATTTGTCTCTCTAAGATTGTTTAATTTTTTTTTCTCTTTTAAGTATGTGTTCTTTTATGTGTCCCTCTCGTCTGTCACTTGCTTGTTTTTTCTATTTGTTTTACTTTGGAAGTACATCTGCGCTGATATATTTCAAGAACTGGCTCATTTATTTGAATTATTTTACAGTGTTCATTGAATAGATCATAGCTTCTGCATTCTTAATTTGTTTCTCTCTCTCTCTCTCTCTCTCTCTTTCTATCTCTCTTTCTTTTCCTACATGGTATCTCTTTAATCAAGGGAGGCCTTGTACTTTCTCCTTGGAAAGAAGCTGCAGATGGGCCAGCACAGCAGAATGGGGCTCTAGCAGGGTGGTTTGCATGTTGCGCACTGGGATTAATACTAAATAATGGAAGATGGTTATATGATCAAAGAATCAGACACTCTGATGTGGTGGAATGGTGTATGGGACTCTCAATAATTAAGTGTGATGCAAAGACCAGTTTGGGCAAAAAATCCAAAGTTAAGATTGTTTCTAATGAAATTCTTCTTTTATAACTAGCAAGCACGTAAAATTCACCAGATTCATATGAACTAAGTATGTTGTGTGTATGTGCGTGTGTTTGTATCTAATACTAGATTCTCTTTCACCTTAAAGCCCACGTCTAATTCATGAGTAAGCTTTATTTCGTCACCAGACTTACCTGAAATCCCTTCATTTCTCTCTGTTTCTACCTCCACTGCTCTTCTCTTTTATTTAGTTGAGGGTCTGCAAATTGTGGCCGCTCCACTAAAGCTGTTTTTGCAAATAAAGCTTTGCTGGAACACAGCCATGTCCATTCTTTTTTATATTATCTATGCCTGCTTTAACAAAGGTGGAGTTGCAGCAGAGAATGTCTGGCCTCAGATCCAGATTTACTATTTGGCTATTTACTATTTGAATGTTTATAGAAAAGGTTGCCCACTGTGGTCTGGTTTAATGCAGCTCTCATAAATGGTTTCCTACTCTAAACAGAAAACAGTGACTTTTCCAATGTGTGAACCTGATCTCAGTACGCTGCTTAAAACACTGAGTAAATAAAATCCAAACTCTGGACCACAGCCTCCAAGCTGAGGTCCTCCAAGGGACCCCTGCACAGTCTGGTCCCTGCTCCCCTTTCCATTCTCATCTCTGACCTATTCCCCCTAGCTCCCCAGTACTAACTGTGTCCTGCCTCAGGGCCTTGGACCATGCCTGCTAGGTTTCTCCTCAGCTTCTTTACATGCCTTTTACCTTTCTGTCTTTCGGTCTTTGTGCAAATGTCATTTCTACTGGGGTTACCATACAGTGTGCTCTTTGCCTCCATAATTCATCATATGTATGTTAGCATGTGCCACTCTGTAATTATTCTCCACTTACATGTTCACGTCCTTCTTACCTGCGTCTGGTCCTAGGACACGAGCCCTGTGGCAGCAGAGGACTTGTGTGTGCTGAGGACCGGCGGACCTCAGATGCCAAACACAGTGGCCACCACATTATAAATGCCCAGTGGAAGACTGTGAAATGAATGTACAAAGTATAGATTCTGTCAGTTTCCCTAGTAGAGTTAAATGCAAGTGTATATTTACCATCCCTTATTTTGTTTTCTTTCTTCATGTAAATAAACTATGCCCACTTCTGTTCACAGGATGAAATTAAGGTAATTTTCCTGTGTAACACAGTTGCACTGGCACTCTCTCCAGTAGGGGATGAGCAGGGATTTTGAAATGATGCACTTCATTCCTTTTAGTGCCTTTTATACATTTGTTTCTGCTTTTGTGTTAATAGCACTAATATTTATCAAGGTTGTATTTTCCCTCCTCTCTTTCTTGCTGCTGGCAGAGAAGTGGTATGGAGTTACAGAATGAACCTTCCTTTGGGTATTTGTCCTGACTACAAAGAGTTTTACATTTCTTTGCTCCTTAAAAAAAAATGCTGCTTTTCTGCTGAACCTAGGATAAAAAGAAGGAGGCGGTATCTTTGAGAATCTTAATTCTTTTGACTTAGTGCAGCTCATCCAGGAATCTTTCTTTCATTCACAGCTTCCCATTCTTCTCTCTAGCTTCATTTTCAGGACAGCTTTGTAACTTCCTGCAGTGAAATCTATCCTTGGCCTTCTGTTATCTCCTCCTGCCCCGGTCACTGCTCAGGACCCACTTTTGTGGACTTGGCCCAAGGAGGTGGGGGGGGTGGGGGGCGGAGGGTTGGAGGTGGGCATTCCCTGCTACTGTTTCACTGAAGAGTGGATGTGGAGTCAGGCACACCTGCATTTGAAGTATGGCCCAGCCCCTCACCATCTTTGTTAGTCTTAGGAACACTTAGCTAGTCTGAGCCTTAATCTGCTCACCTGTGAAATGGGCTTCTGTCAGTTTTTTCCTTGTAGGGTTGTTGTGAGATTTAAATGAGGTAATGCTTGCCAAGTGTATAGTATACCTTCTGTAACTTCATGGCACTTTCCATGTTAGGTAGTATTTGCTTTGGTTTAAAAACACAAGATTTTGTCAAGGTACCCCAAGAAGAATTAATTCTAAAATTGAAACCTGCTGTGATCCAATTTCTGGATAGTATGAAAGGTGAACTTTAATTTCTTTTCTGGTAGGACATATTATTTAATTTTTTTAACAGATGCTGACCCCCTACCCCTTACCATGGGATCCTTAGACAGAGAGGTGTGGTACTGTCAGAGATACAGTGCCAGAGGAACAAAAGTGACTTCAGGCTCCTTGTCTGATCCTAGGCTGATCTCTTGTAAAGAAGAGCCCAGCTACTGACCCTCCCCTGGTCGCTCTCGCTCATGCTCTCTCTCTCTCTCTCAGGAAAAAAAGATCTTAAAAAAAAAAAAAAAAAGGAGAGCCCAGCTGTTCGTCTTCATCCGTGAACTTCATTTTCCTTCTCTAGTCCTTTTCTCTGGTGGAGCCACACATTCCATCAGTTACCATACCACCATTGTTAGTGTTCTCAGTTTGTCAGCTGCTTTATCTGCCCTCCTTTGAAAGGGAAAACTGTATATTTAAGTCAGGAATGGCAGAGTAGATTTTGTCTGTGGTCGTTCTAAGACCTTTTTATTGATGCAGGATTCAGAGACTGGCCAAAAATCAAAACAAAACAAAACAAAACAAAAACCCGCAACCCCGCCCCCCAAACACTTTAGGATAATAGGAAGCTCATGGGTTTTTTAGTCTTGTATTCAAATCTTGACTCATTTACCCGGCTGAGTAGGTTTAGATAAGTTACTTAATCTCCCTGACCCCTCACATTTGCTCATCTGTGAGGTGGGGAGTACCCTGGCTCAAATGAGATAGAAAGTCAATGTACTTAGCACAAATGGCATATGTTAATTTGCTTACTGAATGTCAGATTGGTCCTTCTTACTGTAAATAACTGTCCTTTCTCTTTCTGTGACTGTTGAGTGATTTAAGTGTAGAGATGCCACTATCACAGTTCATTTTTTTTTTTTTTTTTTTTTTAATGTTTATTTTTGAGAGAGAGACAGAGCACAGGCAGGGGAGGGGCAGAGAGAGAGGGAACCACAGAATCTGAAGCAGGCTCCAGGCTCTTTGTTGATAGCTCAGAGCCCGACGCGGGGGTCAAACCCACAAACCATGAGATCGTGACCTGAGCTGAAGTCAGACGATTAACCAACTGAGCCACCCAGGCGCCCCTCCACTATCACAGTTTAAAAACACTCTCCTATCTGCATTTAAAACGAACAGCAGAACACTGTGAGCACTTTTTTATCGCTGTGGGATCACCTACTGTTTTTATTTTAGGGATTGTTCAGTATTTCCTTGTGACACTTTCTTTCCCCCTTTGTAGTTCTTCATTAATAACAATAGCAGAACACTCTTTTGAGTACTTATGATATGGTACACACTATTCCAGTTGATTTGCACATTTTAACTCATTTAATCCTCAAAGCGACCTGTGAGGATGGGCCTGTTAGTTTCCTCAATTGTTTAAGTGATCATGGTCTCCCTGAATCCCTACTAGAGTAAAGAGCTCAGCCACAGAGTACTAATTAACTGGCTAATTCATTTCTTTACATTGTGTGAAGGAGAGAGGGTCAGGAACATTCTGGTTGTAGATAAAAGGGATGGTGTGTTTCCAAAGGTGACTCCAAATGAATGCCCCACACTTTAGCCTGAACCTATAATGAAATATAAAAAAGTGTCACTACCCATACTCCTATGCTTTCTTCCAAGTCTGACATTATTTTTTCTTTTCCATAGGCTTAGGCTTCTATCACTATGTTGCTTTTTTTTAGCATGTTGTCTTTCTGAAGGAAGAGTTGACATCATCACATTAAGTGTTAAGCAGAAAAGTACTATTATTATTATTATTATTATTATTGCTGCTGCTGTTACAATCTTCCTCTTATAAACAGGATTACACTTAATCTCTTATACAGGGTGGTAGTGAAGTGATTTCTTCATCAGAGACTGTTTTAAGCAAGCGGGTCTTTTATTTTGTGATACCCATACTGAGACACATGCAGTTATATCTGTCTTTTCATGTGCATCAACACATTTATTTGAAGCCTCGTATTTCCTAGGTAACGTGACTAAGGTAGATTTATGGGTGCTAATTTGCATACAGAATAACATTGGCAAAAACTAAAATATAACAAGCACATTCCGACTCTTGGCCTGCCACAGCCCACTGAGCATCTGCCTTCCTTGCCGTGCGTGCAAGGAGAGGGGAATATATTTTCCTCTGAGCGTACAGCTAATTCCTTGTTTGTATTCTGCCATCGTCGTTGCTGTTGAGAGCTTGAAATGAGGTTTAACAGCCTCTTCCTATCTCACAGCAGGAGTTTATATTAGGGGTGGTAGTTCTGTGTAACAGAGAATGCAAGCCTTTGGCCCCCTCCCCTTGATTTCACAGCACATTTGGAGAACTCTGCTCCGCTAAAGTAAGGGTGCAAGCCCTCATTTCCCAGATGAGTTAATAGGTACTTAAGGCTATGCAGTTGGGTTAAAGCCTAGGTTTGATTACTTCCCCTCAATGGTGTCTCTAAGTAGATTGATTTTCATTGCACAAATAATAAATGAATGTTTTCCTATAAAAAAATGTTTTAAAATTATAACCTAGGGTACATCTTCCTTTGATTACCATCTTTCTGGTCTGCCTTCCCAAGTTTACTGGCATTGAGTTAGTGAACTTCATCTGGACCTTTCCCTACACACGTATGTACCTATAGCTACATCCCTTCTTAAAAGATAGAGAATGTTGCTTTGTGTGTGGACACGTGTGTCAGAAATATAAATGTTATTCTACTTTAAATATCGAAAAAACCTGGCTGTTTTCTTTCAGTACTGTGCCTTGGAGAACAATCAATGTTAGGACATTCATACTTATCAGCCTAGACTAGTTCGATGAGGCAATTACAAGTTATTCCCAAGGTCTCAGTGGTAAACATATCAAAGGTTTATTTCTCATTCATGCATAGGACAGTGAGGTGACTCCTGGGCCAAGGCAGTGGTCTATACAGTCAGTCAGTCAGTAATCCAGGCTGCTTCAGCCATGTGACTGCATCCTCCCCACATGGAGTTTTCAGGACCTTGCAGCCCAGGAAAAGGGTCCTGGAGGGCTGTGCATGGTTGCTTTAAAGTTCTGGCACCCTTGCTACAAAAGAACTGAGAAGTAGGAGACCACATGGATACTGGCTGCTATTGTGTTGCCACTGATATTTTGAATGGTTCATATACTGTGGTTTATTCAGCCCCTTTCCTATTTGGTGTGCATTTAGATTACCTTCCAACTTTACCCTTTATTATGTTCAGCAGTACACAGAAGATTCCACTATATATCCCCAGTACATGGTTCACTAGGTTAAACACCCAAGAGGGAGACTTTCCAGTTCAGAGGGTGTTCGTTGTTCTCGTTTTCGTAAATGCCGTCACATTGGTTTTGAAGGTGCTTGCACTGGTCTCTTTGCACGGGTGCATAGTGTACAGGGAAGCGTGTCTCAGCCTACCTTCACCAGTGTCATCACCAAACCTTCGTTTTTGCTGTAATTTCCACTTTCCTAATTATCAGTGGGTTTTTGGCTCCTCTTAAGACTCGCTCTTCTGCCTTCCTGAGTGGAGCGGTGCTAGGGACCATCAGGCTGCAGAAAGACCGAGGGAGTGCTGAGAGCCAGTGGGCAGGTGTGGCTCACCAACCTTCCCTTTGGGGGGCGCTCAGCTCAATGACATTTTCTTTACTCCCTTTATTGATTTTTTTCTCCTCCTGTGCTGCTATTTCAGTAGTCTTGGCACCTCTAATTTTAAAACTGTGGGACGAAGGATGATTTCTCGGTCGTGTCATTTTTTCCTGTGTAGCTGTCTAATTTTGTGCTTTGAGTTTTCTTGTGAATTTTTGCCTGCTTAGTCATTGTCTTTTTATCTCTTGGTTCTCTTTGTCTTTCTCCTCATTTTTCATTCTTTTTCGTCTACCTCTGCTCCCTTGTTCCCACAGGCCCTTAAATCTTTATGCTGTGCTTTTCTTTTAAGTTGTATTTCCTACTTTCCCTAAGCTTGGAAATGCTTGTTCTGGCCAAGAAACATGATAGGGAAGGTAGCCATGGAAAGGCCAGCGTGCAAGTCCAGACGGAACTAACCCTGGACGCCCACCCACCCCAGCTGTTTTGAGAATGTGGTGCTGTTCCTAATACGGTCACTTTGCCAAAATCTGTGTGAAAGAAGGAAAGAAAATTGGAATGAGCTTAGTTGTCCACCTGCTTCTGGCTCTCTAGAGGATCCTTCCCTCTTTAGGCCTCAAGGTCCCTGACTGTAAAATGAGGAGGTTGGACCCCAATAGTCCTTCCATACTTGGGAACCCCAGTCTCTGAAACATGTGATTGCCTGAGAAACTGCTGCAGAGTACGGTCCCAAAGTCCCCTTCCTAAGTGGGCCCCTGCCATTGCCCCTCCCCTCCTGTGCCTTGAAGGGGCACCTTTGGGTTCTGTGGAGTGCCACGTTGTTTCATAGGTTTAAAGAGGGGAGTCAGTTACTGACAAAAGCGTTAGGACTTTTGGAAGGCAAAGAGGGGCTGCGAAGGCAACCCAGGGATTGGCAACAGCAGGAGTCTCTATGAGCCTGAGGGGTAGAAGGAGGTGGTGTTATCAGAGTCCAGGGCCAGCCCTTGGGTGCAGGAGTCCAGGTGGGGCAGACAGTGTGAGCTGGAATTATGAAGGAGGGGCTTTCTGGGGTGAGATGGGGGGTGAAATGTCAGAAGAGCGGCAGTCAGTTGCTGGAGTTGCCCCCTGACTCAGAAAGAGGAAGACAAAGCCTGATACCTTCTAACTTTTCAGTCTCTGAACACAGTCTTGAATTTAGGCAGAAGCTAGTTGGCAAAGCCCTGGGGACTGACCTGAAGGCAAACAGGCAAATAACTGAGAGAAACAGTTGAATGTACTGGGTCAAATGGTCTTCAAACTGCTTTCCATTGCTCACATTCTGGAGTTCATGGATTCCCTGGGAAGATATTAGGATAGGGGTTTAACAGGTCTTCCCGTAAGCTAAAATAAACTGCTTCTGCCAGTGTCTTCGGACAACCTCTGCTCGCATCTCCACTTTCCTTCTTCCCAAAGCCTGAAGCTTTTACATTTGACCTCACACACACTGTGCCAGCGTTTCATGAGAATTCCATTCTGGTAGACTCTGGCCTTTTGAAGACATGGACATAATCCCACTTATCCTGGCTTAGTCTTTATCATCAAGGGGCCTCCGGGAATGTGGGACCAGAATATAAACACAGGGGATCAACACTGTTACACAGCGGATCACTACTGTTGATCAGAGAAGTTTTGCTGTTTGACAGTTGCCTGTGGTTTTTGGCCACTGACTTAACTCTCAGCCTGGGTTTCCTGATTTGTAAGATGGTTTTGTTTTGTTTTGCTTTGTTTGTTAATTTTTGAGAGAGAGAACGTGAGCAGGGGAGGGGCTGGGGTGGAGGTACGTTACAGAGGATCCAAAGCAGGCTCCACTCAGACAGCAGTGAGTCTAATATGGGGCTTGAACTTAGAAACAGTGAGATCATGACCTGAGCTGAAGTTGGACACTCAATCAACTGAGCCACCCAGGTGCCTCAAGACGGTTTTTGTAAGTCAGGATGCTACAGATAGTCTAGGTTCTGCAACACTGAGAAGTAATCTTCTGAATCTCAGTGGCTAAAAATCCATAAAGTTTCATTTTTCATGACACATTCTTTGTGAATGACTGGGGAATGTGTCTGTCTTCATGGAGGCTCCTGGATGATAGATTAGCTTCCCACATGAATATTCCTATCCCCAGGTCCAGACAGAACTTAGGGGGACGAGGGTTGGCAATCAAATGTTGGTCCAGATGAGTTATACACCATATGTATTTATGAACTGTGTTACACAACTGTACCTAATTTCATCTAAGGCAATGAAGGAAGTTTGCATCAGTAACTGCTGCAGAGAGAAATACTACTACTTCACTTTTCATGATTGCTTTGAGTATTAAATAACACACGTGCTTAGTATAATGCCTACACATGGCCAATGCTCCATAATAGAACATAAAACTATTCTTATTGTTTTTATGATTCAGCAGTTGATTATATTTCCAGCATGCTTGACACCATCCACTTTTCTCTTCTCCTTTTTTTCTTCCTCCCAAAAATGCAGAGGTGGATTTAACCTTTTCCTCTCTAGACATACCACAAATTCTTAGTCAGTACAGTTGAGTTCATGCAGTTTTAGACCCAGTTAGGGACTCTACTCTTCTGAGCTTAGGTTTGACGAAGGTAGATGATTCTGTAAGATGCTTGCTTTGTGGAGTGATAGCTTGGATATCTGCAATAGCTCAGGACTGTGTTCACTTTGTTGGTTTTCAATTTAAGAGCACCAGACTTAAAGCAGGCTTTTTCATCTGAGTCAATGTAGAAACGGTCAATATGTATTATATGTCTATGAAGCTGGTTTCTGGATCAATTGCAATTAGTTTGCAGCAGATTGCATTAACATATCTAAAATTAATACGGTGAGTGTTCTAATGAAAGGGAATTGACCAGACCATACTGTGGCAGTTTTAGTCTCTCTCAAATGCTCTTTGCAAATTGTATTTTTTTTTTTCTTATTCTGTTAATGGCTTTAAGTTGGTATGTTAACATATACTTAATCTATTGATCCTTCCCCACCTGCCTTTTAAAAGTGATCCCTGTTAGTTATGTTAGTATATAACTAATGTTTAATCTTTTCTTTCATTAGGGAGCTTTCACTAAATGTCTTAAACTTGAATTTTTTGGTACATTTTGTGATGTGTTATTAAGACTGTTAAGTGAATATGTTCATGTGTGAAATTTTCTTTTTCAAATTAACTAATATTTCATCAAGACTTAAAATTCAGAAGTAAGATTAACAAATAATATACAGTTAATAAATCATACAGTAAGTGATATGACCATACTTCTTTGTCAATTTATTTTAAACCTCTGGTACTATTCAGAAGGGTGGAACAGAAAGATATCTTTAGGCTAGATCATGTCAAAATTTGAATTTTTATGAGTGTGTAAAAATTATTTTGTTTTAGGTCTGAAAGACTTTTGCTTTTCTATTTTTAGTGAAAGTCACTTTGTGGAAATGAAAAATTGTCTGTAGTTGGGAAACAAAAGGACAAAAGGCAGGACTTATGCATTTGGCCATTCTTGAGTATCTTCCATATGCCAAGCACCATCATATTCTTCTTAAAGATACAAACAATTTGAAGACACACTCTGCCCTTGAGTAAAACTCAGTTTAGTTGGAAGGCTCTAGAGCCTCCTTGGAATGTCCTTTAACCAGAAGACCTCCACGAGTGCATTATAGCTTAGAGACTGCAGAAGAAAATGCCATTTTAAAGACACATTTGAGGTCCTGAAATCTAATGGTTCCATGTTGTAAAGCCCTCTGGACCTGAGTTTATGGTCTGTGTGATACTGCCCAGGCCACCCCTCAAGGCCATTGACAGAAGACACTAGGCAGCCTGACAGGTGATTTTCCTCCACTCTTGTGATTCTGTTGTCTGGCTGACTTTTTTGGTTTGTGCATTATTGGCATTGTTTTCTTACCTACTGTTGGGCAGGGTTTTTTTGTTTTTTTGTGTTTTGTTTTTGCATCAGGACTCATGGATGGAAATGAGTTTAAACTAGGTATATTCATTCTTTTTTCTTTTCAAAATAGGGAATGCTGTTGCTCTTATTTAATAAAATCAGAATTTATTTGTTCATGTTATTCTGCTCCTTAATTACTTTCTTTAAGCACAGATTAAAAAGTAATTAATAGTGCATATTGGAAAAAACCACTTCTACATGATACTTAAGCAAAGTTACATTAATAGTTAATATATGAGTTGCAGTGTTTAGGAAGTAATTTATTTATGATGATTCAGGTTACTATCCTCAAATTTGGTTTGTAAAAGAGATAATCTCCTTTAACGATAATGATTTTACCTAGAGTCCATTAAAAAGCGTGGCAAAGAAGTGTCTTAGTCTGGGTCCATTGAACCTCAAAGTGTTAAAAAAATTTTCTGAGATACCTTACACTGATTAAAAGTGTGCACACAGTTATTAAAATAATGCTATGAACCTTATTTGGGGTGGGAATGGGGGAATGTATATACTCTATAATTCATTTCTTAACATTTTAGAAAGTAACTTTTTAGCGGTGCCTGGATAGCTTAGGTGGTTGTCTTCAATTCTTGGTTTTGGCTCAGGGCATGATCTCACGGGCTGTGGGTTCCAGCCCCGAGTCGGGCTCTGCACTGACCACGCAGTGCCTGATTTGGATTCTCCTCCTCCCCCCCCCCCCCCCCCCCCCCCCCGCTTGTTCTCCTATGCTCTCTCTTTCTCAAATAAATAAACTTAAGAAAATAACTTTTTATTCTTTTTTTTTTTTTAAACGGGTTTCTTTACTCTTAAATATTTATAGACTCAGGGAGCTGCAAAAAAAAAGAAAAGAAAAAAGCAACAGTCCCACATATCCTTCTCCCTCTTCTCCTCACATTTTGTCAATATCAAAACCAGGAAATTGATTTTGGTACCTTCTTGTTAGCTAGGTGATAGACCCTATTCACTTTTCACCATTTCTTTAAATCTGCCTTCATTTGTGCCTGTGGTTGTCTTTAATATTTTTGATTCGAAAAACAAGCATGGAGAATTTATATAGGATTTTTTTCCTTTTTGTTTTTTAATGTTTTATTTATTTCTGAGAGAGGGAGAGAGACAGCGTGAGCAGGGGAGGATCAGAGAGAGAGGGAGTCACAGACTGAAACAGGCTCCAGGCTCTGAGCTGGCAGTCAGCACAGAGCCCGACGGGGGGCTCGAACCCACAACTGTGAGATCATGACCTGAGCCGAAGCCGGACGCTTAACCGACTGAGCCACTCACGTGCCCCGGATTTTTTTTCCTTTTAAAAAAAGGTGTTGCTGATTGTCGTTTGTGGGTACCTTTAAGACTGGATACATACGTTGACTGTTATTTTCTTGTTATTTATAAGCATTCTTACCCCTCCCCCTCTCAATCTCTCTAGGCAGTGCAGTTAACCCCCCGACGATGGCTGAACCTGCAGGAATACCAGAGCAAGAAACTCATGTCTGAAAATGGAGTGAAAGTTCAAAGATTCTTTGTAGCAGACAGTGCGAAGGAAGCTCTGGAGGCTGCTAAGAAACTAAGTAAGCTAATTCACAACAGGTGAAATACACTTGCCCAAATTAGCAACTTCACAGGTAGCCCTGTCCCAGTAGGTAAATTTCTTTGTATATAACCGGCTATGATGATACAGTGGAGAGCTTTTGAATTGCAAAGGCAAAAAGACCCAATTAGGAAAACTCGATTCTTTTTTCACGAGATAGCAGCATCTGCGATGTCACTGTGGTAATTTTTCCAAAAATTTCAGCTACCTTTTCACGTAGTTCTCTTTTCTGTGGGATAGTGGCAGGGAGAAATATGGGCATAGAGTGTCAAAGAGAAGCCCACAGCAGGGTAAGGCAGGAAAGATGATTGGCATCCTTTTTAAGCCTCTAATAGGGAAAGTTCTCTAAGTGGAGGAGAGGAAGGGGAAGAACAAACATACCTTTGGACATGCTGAGTTTGGGTCAGGGTTTTGCCCTCCCGTTTATGAGCTCTGTAACTTTGTATAAGTGCCTTCTTTTTGGGCCTCAGTTTCCTTATCTAAAAATTAAGGCTAATCTGTTATTTCCTAATGCTGGTGTGAGCCTTTAAAGGAGACTATACATTGGTAGGTGGTAGAAAATAACTAATTTCCCTAATTATAGATTAAGTAGGAACCAGATCCAGCTGTTTTTCCATGAATATTCCTTCTGGAAGCCTACAGACTTTCTTACTGTCAGTCTGGATTAGCACTGCCCACTAGAAATATAATGTGAGCCACATAAGTATTTCAGAATTTTCTGTATTCAGAAAAGTAAAAAGAAATGGGTGAAATTAGTTTTATAGTATATTTCGTTTACCCCAATATATCCAAACTGTTATCATTCCAACATGTAAATAATGTAAAACACTTATCAATGGAACAGTGTACATCCAGTTTTCCTCCTAATCTTCAGAAATCTGGTTTGTATCTGACATTCCAGCCCATCTCATGTCACACAAACCATATTCAAATACTCGATAGACAGGTGGGGCTGGTGGCTGTGGTGTCAGTCAGCATAGATCTGGACACTAGAAGGATGTACATATGTAATCTTTGCCTGCAGTCTTGGAGAGCAATTGTTTCCCACCAGAGAGAATAGAGCATCTGCTAACTGCCCTTGCCAGGCAGCTGTAACAAACAAGTTTGAGAGTGCAAGATAGAAGCAGGCTCCATATTTCAATTTCCCAATTTTCTATGCTCTTTTAAGAGTAAGCAGTGAGGTACTTCAGCTAGTAATCGTTCTTTTATCTCCCTTCCAGAGTTCCCCCAGATGCTTATCTGCCAGATCCTTTCTATGTTTTGTCAGTTGAAATGTATGTTTATTCTTTCCTTCAACAAATATTTATTGATTGTCAGCCACATGTGTTAGGCACCGTGGATACAGCTGTGGAAGAGAAGCAAGCCCTCTTTTCAAAACTTACAGTTGAGAAAGAAATTAATTGGTAATTTTCAGATGCTAAATGTAGAAATTGAGAGTGACTTATAGTTTAAGACATGGAAATTGGTTTCATTTTCAAAAACTATCAGAATTGGTTTTCATGGTGGAAAAAAAAAGGTAACATTCGCTCCACACCTGGATGAGAGCTCCTCTGTGCGGTGTGAGAATAGACTCAGTAAAGGTTAGTACTCCAGCCTTTTTACATGAAAGGATCATTTTTGTTTTATACTCCTGTGATTTGAGGAATGGATAATGAGAACAAAGAAATGTAAAGTTCATGTTGGTATTTGGTCTTCATTTTCCCCATTATTTCTTCAAATGTGCTGACACACTAGTATTCCAGATATAAGGGTCCTTCTTAAGGGGATTCTGGAAATCGGCTGATTACCACTCTCTCCCCAGTTAGGCATAGCATAGCAGAGAGGGCTTATGTTTCACATTTTCAATGGAGATTTGGGCTTACCGAACTAAGTGGCTTCTTAGTCACCATTTGGTTTTATAATCATTTATTTAGCTGCTGCTTTGTGGTTGGGCATTCTATACTGTGTAAAGACAGAATTGTTGCTCTTCAGGAATTAACAGGGTGGCCTTTATATGCTGGGCCCAGGGTGAAGGCAGGAAAAGAGACAGACAATAAAGCAAGTTTAAATAAAAGAAAAGTAAAATTGAGAAAATTAAAGTACACTTTCCAAAAAGCCATTTTGTTTCTTGAGGAGTGGTTGTAGGAAAATGAGAATGACAGGGCTGTGTCTGTGGCTTGGCCGTGCAAACCTTTGATATGTCATTTAAGTGATGTGGCCATGGGAGTGCCTCTCTGATCCTGTTCACGGCTAAAAGGGAATTTAGAGAAGGAATCCAAGGCTCTCATTTGCTGAATGAATGAGTAATCCTTTTCTTACTCAGTGAGGACTTTTGGAGGAAGGAAGGTCCCCTCTGGCTTTTGTTGTATAATAGACAATTTTGATCCAAGGGATTATTTGTAGTATTGAAAGAAGAGATGGTACCAAGTCCAGTTAGTTAAAAATGAAACAAATTGATTGTAAGTATAAAAGTCACTGAGGTTGGCTAGAGAAAGCAAACCAAGAAGAATCTGGCAAAACTTCACAGTGCTCACCTTATTTTATTGTTGCTGCAAGGTAGATAGGAACCAGTAGCACAAGTTTTAGTAAATAGATTTGAAGTTAAGGTTAAAGCTGGACTACACATGCATCTTTCTCCTTGCACTGAAAATGGGACATCTGCCCTATAATTAGGATATTTTAATGGAGAAAAATTACAGAAAAGGATAATATGCTTAATGTGTGGTAAGTGCTATATAAGAATTTGTTACTGTCATCATCATTATTAGCATATGATTCCAAGGGGTTCACCACTGTCATGATTCAAATTCAGAGACAGATCCGAGGTGTGTGATCAGTATTTCTTGATCCTGTGTTAAGATTTTCATATTTTAATTTGAAAACTTTATAAATGGCTGAAATGTATTTGTGTACTACCACTCAATTTTATTCATACTTGGATGTATTTGATACACAGCGATACGTGTAAAATATTTTGAAAATAAGTGTTGGTGTTACTCATGCCTGTGATTTCCAGGAATCTCTGTGTGGATTATAAAGCTCTTTCTTTGTGTCTGAACCCATATTCCTGGTTGCCTGTTGGCTGTCTATTTGTGGGTGCCTCCATCTTTCCTGGCGCAAATGGAATTTGTCACCTCTGGAGGTTGCTCCGAACCTTCTCTTTTTCTTATCTCCTATTTACCCATCTGGGATTCCTCCAGATCATCTTTTTTTTCCTTTAAGTTTCTATTTAAATTCCAGTTCGTTAATATACAGTATTATGGTATACAGTGTACTGATTCAACACTTCCATACACCACCCGGTGCTCATCATGACAAGTGCACTCCTTAATCCCCATCACCTGTTTTACCCATTCCCCGCCCCACCTCTCTTCTGGTAAGCATCAGTTTGCTCTCTGTCATTAAGAATCTGTTTCTTGATTTGTCTCTCTCAGTTTTTTTCCACTTTTCTCATTTATTTTGTTTCTTAAATTTTACATATGAGTGAAATCCTATGGTGTTTGTCTTTCTCTGACATATTTTGTGTAGCATTATACTGTCTAGCTACATCCATGATGTTGCAAATCATGAGATTTTATTCCTTTTTATGGCTAAATAATAGTCCATCATACATACACACACTACACTCTTCTTTATCCATTCATCAGTTGATGCTCACTTGGTTCACTTCCATATCTTGGCTACTGTAAATAATGCTGCAATAAAAATAGATGTGCATAAATCCCTTTGAATTAGTATTTTTATATTCTTTGCATAAGTAGCCTGTAGTGCAATTGATGGATCATATGGTAGTTCTGTTTCTAACATTTTGAGGAATGTCCACACTGTTTTCCATAGTAGGTGCACCAGTTTGTATTCCCAGTGCATGAGTGTTTCTTTTTGTCCACTCCTTGCCAATGCCTTTTGTTTCTTGTGTGTTGAGTTTAGCCATTCTGACTGGCGTGAGGTGATATCTCATCATAGTTTTGATTTACATTTCCTTGATACCAAGATGATGAACATCTTTGTATGAGTCTTTTGGCTGTCTGTATGTCTTCTTTGGAAGAATGTGTATTCCTGTCTTCTGCCCATTTTTTAATTGGTTTATTTGTGCAGTATTTTTACTGTTGAGTTGTATAAGTTCTTTATATATTTTGGCTGCTAACCCTTTATCAGATATGTCATTTGCAAAAACCTCCCATTTCATAGGTTGCCTTGTAGCATTGTTGATTGTTTCCTTCACTGTACAGAAGATTTAAAAAAAATTTTTTTTAATGTTTTATTTATTTTTGAGAGAGAAGGAGAGACAGCATGAGCAGGGGAGGGTCAGAGAGAGAGGGAGACACAGAGTCTGAAACAGGCTCCAGGCTCTGAGCTGGCTGCCAGCACAGAATCTGATGCAGGGCTCGAACCCACAAACTGTGAGATAATGACCTGAGCCGAAGTTGGACGCTTAACCGACTAAGCCACCCAGGCACCCCACTGTACAGAAGCTTTTTATCCTGATGATAGTTCATTTTTGCTTTTGTTCCCCTTGCCTCAGAAGACATATTTAGAAAGAAGTTGCTACAGCTGATGTCAAAGAAGTTACTGCCTGTGTTCTCTTCTAGGATTCTGGTCTCAGATTTAGATTTTTAATCCATTTTGGAATTATTTTTGTGTATGGTGTAAGGAAGTGGTCCAGTTTCATTCTTTTGCATGTTACTATCCAGTTTTCCCAACACCCCATTTGTTAAAGAGACTGCTCTTTTCCCATTGGATATTCTTTTCCTGGTTTGTCAAAGATTAATTGATCATGTAGTTGTGAGTTTATTACTGGGTTTTCTATTCCATTTTATTGCTCTATGTATCTGTTTTTGTGCCAGTACCGTGCTGTTTTGATTACTCTAGCTGTGTAATACAACTTAAGTCTGGGATTATGATGCCTCCAGCTTGGCTTTGCTTTTTTTTTTTTTTTTTAATTTTTTTTATTTCTAGGAGAGAGCGAGAGCGAGAGAGAGACAGCGTGAGCAGGGGAGGGTCAGAGAGAGAGGGAGTCACAGACTGAAACAGGCTCCAGGCTCTGAGCTGGCAGTCAGCACAGAGCCCGACGCGGGGCTCGAACCCACGAACCGCGAGATCATGACCTAAGCGAAAGTTGGACGCTTAACCGACTAAGCCACCCAGGTGCCCCTGGCTTTGCTTTTTTAAGATTGCTTTGGCTATTTGTAGCCTTTTGTGGTGCCTTACAAATTTTAGGACTATTTGTTCTGGTTTTGTGAAAAATGCTGTTGGTATTTTGATAGGGATTGCATTGAATCTTGTCACTTGCTTTGGGTTGTATAGACATTTTACAGTATTTGTTCTTCCAGTCCATGAACATGAAATGTCTTTCCCTTTCTTTGTGTCCTCTTCAATTACTTTCATCAGTGTGTTCAAGTTTTCAGAGTATAGGTCTTTTACACTCTTTGGTTAGTGTATTCTCATTATTTTTGGTGCAGTTATAAATGAGGTTGTTTTCTTAATTTCTCCTGCTGCTGCTTCATTATTGGTGTATAGCAGTACAACACATATCTTTTTTTAAGTTTATTTTTATTTTGAGAGAGAGAGGTGGAGAGACAGATTGTGAGGGGATAGGGAGAGAGAGAGAGGGAGAGAGAATTTCAAGCAGGCTCCCTGCTAACAGCACAGATCTCACAAACCATGAGATCATGACCTGAGCCAAGAGTCAGATGCTCAACTGACTGAGCCACCTAAGTGCCCCCAAATGAAACAGACTTATTTGCATTGATTTTGTGTCCTGTAAATTTACTGAATTCATTCATCAGTTCTAGGAGTTTTTTGGTAGAGTTGTTCAGATTTTCTATATATAGTATCATGACATCTACAAATAGTGGAAGGTTTTACTTCTTCCTTACTGATATGGATGCCTTTTATTTCTTTTTGTTGTCTGATTGCTGTGGCTAGGACTTCCAATACTGTGTTCAATAAAAGTGGTGACAGTGGATGTCTTTGTCTTGTTCCTGACCTTAGGGGAAAAGTTCTCATTTTTTTCCCATTGATGATCATAGCTGTGTGTATTTCATATATGGCCTTTATTATGTTCCCTCTAAACCTGCTTTATTGAGGGTTTGTATCATGAATGAAAGTTGTACTTTGTTAAATGGTTTTTTGCAGCTGTTAAAATGGTCATATGGGAGCGCCTGGGTGGCTTAGTTGGTTGAGCGTCCGACTTTCCCTTAGGTCATGATCTCACGGTTCGTGGGTTCAAGCCCCGTGTCAGGCTCTGTGCTGACTGCCAGCTCAGAGCCTGGAGCCTGTTTCAGAGTCTGTGTCTCCCTCTCTCTCTGACCCTCCCCTGCTCACGCTGTCTCTCTCTCCTAGAAATAAATAAAAATATTAAAAAAAAAAAAGATCATATGGTTTGTATTCTTTCTCTTGTTTATAAAATGTATCACATTGATTGGTGTGCAAATGTTGAAACATGCTTGCAACCTAGGAATAAATCCACTTGATTGTGATAAATGATTTTATTAATGTATTGTTGAATTCATTTTTCTAGTATTTTATCGAAGGTTTTGCATCTGTGTACATCAGGGATTTTGGTCTATAGTTCTCCTTCGTGGTGGTGTCTTTATCTGGTTTGGTATTAGGATAATGCTGGCCTCTTAGAATGAATTTGGAAGTTTTCTTTTCTGTTTTTAGAAACAGTTTGTGAAGAATAGGTATTAACTCTTCTTTAACTCTTTGATAGAATTTGCCTGTGAAGCCCTCTAGTCCTGGACTTTTGCTTGTTGTGGTTTTATTTTGATTTCTGATTCTATTTCTTTGCTGGTCATTGGTCTGTTCAAATTATCTAATTTTTCCTGTTTCAACTTTGGTAGTTTATATGTTTCTTGAAATTTATCCTTCTCTTCTAGGTTGTCCAATGTTGGCCTGCAATTTTTCATAATATTCCTTTATAATACTTTGTATTTCTCTGGTGTTGGTTGTTATTTCTCCTCTTTCATTTGTGATTTTGTTTGGGTTCTTTCTCTTTTTTTTGATGAATCTGGCTAGAGGTTTATTAATTTTGTTGATCTTTTTTAAGAATTAGTTCCTGGTTTCATTGATCTGTTCGATTTTTTTTTTTTTTTTAGTTTCTATTTCATTTATTTCTGCATTAATCATTATGATTTCCTTCCTTCTGATTTTGGGGTTTGTTTGTTCTTTTACTAGCTCCTTTAAGGTATAAGGTTAGTTTGCTAATTTGATGTTTTTCTTGCTCTTGAGTAGGCCTGTATTGCTATAAACTTCATTTTTAAAGCTGCTCTTGCTATATCCTAAAGATTTTGGACTGTTGTATTTTTATTTTCATGTGTTTCCATGTTCTTTTAAGAACTTTGATTTCCTGGCTGACCCATTCATTATTTAGTAGCATGTTATTTAACCTCTATGTATTTGTGGTCTTTCCAGATTTTTTCTTGTGGTTGCCTTCTAATTTCATAATAATGTAGTCAGAAAAGATCCATAATATGTCTTTGATCTTCTTGAATTTGTTGAGGCCTGTTTTGTGGTCTAACACAAATGAGAATGTTACATATGCACTTGAAAAGAATGTGTATTCTACTGTTTATGAGTGGAATGTTCTGAATATATTAAGTCCATCTGTTCCAGGGTGTCATTCAAAACCATTGTTTCTTTGTTGATTTTCTGTTTAGATGATCTGTCCATTGATGCGAGTGGGGCATTAAAGTACCTTATTATTTCTTTATTATTATTGATTAGTTATTAACTGTTTTATGTCTTTGGGTGCTCCTCTGTTGGGTGCATAAATATTTATAATTGTTTTATCTTCTTGTTGGATTATCCCCTTTATTATTATATAGTATCCTTCTCTTTCTCTTGTTGTAGCCTTCATTTTAAAGTCTGTTTTGTCTGATATAGGTATTGCTATTCTGACTTTCTTGTGACCTCCATTTGCATGATAGATGTTTCTCCGTCACTTCACTTTCAATCTGTAGGCGTCTTTAGGTCTAAAATGGGTCTTGTTGGCAGCATATACATTGGTCTTACTTTTTTAATCCATTCTGTCACCCTATGTCTTTTGATTGGAATGTTTAGTCCATTTACATTCAATTACTGGTAGTATTACAGCAATTACTGGTAGGTATGTTTTAATTGTCATTTTGTTATTTCCTTGATGTTTGTTTCTGAAGATTTTCTCTGATCCTTTCTTGTTTTTCTCTCCTTTATGTTTTACTGATTTTCTTTGGTGATGTATTTGGACCTTTTCCATTTATTCTTTGCATATTTATTAGTGGTTTTTAATATATGGTTACCATTAGATTTGTATATAACCTCTTTGCATATAGCAGTCTAGATTAAGTTGATGGTTTTCTAGGATTGAATCCATTCTTCTCCTTACATTTTAGGTATATGGTATCATATTTTATATCCCTTTATTTTGTTAAATTCTTGACTGATTTTTACAGAAATATTCATTTATACTGCTTTTGTGTTTTCTACCTTTATATTTTCAATTCTATTTCTCCTTTCCACTCAGACAGTCACCTTTAATATTTCTTGTAGGGCTAGTTTAGTGGTGATGAACTCCTTTAATTTTTGTTTTTCTGAGAAACTCTTTATTTCCCTTCCTATTTCTGAATGATGGCCTTGCTGGATAAAATATTCTTGGCTGCACATTTTTGCCTTTAAGCACTTTGAATATATTATGCCACTGCCTTCTAGCTTTGAAAGTTTTTGCTTGAAAAATCTCCTACTAGCCTTATGGGTTTTCCCTTGTAAGTTACTGTCTTCTTTGGTCTTGTTGCTTTTAAAAGTTTTTCTTTATCATCATATATTTTCCAATTATTATATATCCTGGTGTGGATCTGCTTTTGTTGATTTTGATGGGAATTCTTTGTAACTGTTTCCTCCCCCAGATTAGGGAAGTTTACAGCTGTTATTTCTTCATATGGATTTGCTGCCCCCATTTCTCTTTGTTCTTCTTTTGGGACTCCTATAATACAAATATTACTATGTTTAATGGTGTCACTGGGTTCCCTAAGTGTATTCTTGTTTTGCATAATTCTTTTTTTCTCTTTTGTTCAGCTTAATTACAGTCCATTACTCTTTCTCCTAGATCACTAATTCATTCCTCTAATTCTTCCATCCTACTGTTCATTCCATCCAGTGTGTTTCTCATTTAATTTTTTTTTACCCTTTATCTCTGTTGTTATTCCTTATCCATGTGTTAAGGGTTTCATTTATGTCTTCTACACTTTCCTCAAGTCTAGTGTGTATACATATGATCACTGCTTTAAATTCTTTATTAGGCATCTAACTTGTATTTGTTTTGCCATGGCCTTGTCTTTGACTTTCTTTTGGGATAAATTTCTCTGTCTTCTAATTTCCTCTAAGTCTTTATGCCTCTTTCTCTATGGTAGGAATGTCAGCTAAGTCTCCTTTTCTTAGGGTAATGGCCTTATGAAGATGAGACTTTGTAGTGTCCTGCCATGTCATGTCCCCTGTCCCGATGGTTGCTGCTCCTGGGAGTGTGCTGTGCATGCTGTGCTGTTTCATTCCAGCTGCTTTATCCCTCTAGTCTAGTTGTCTGTAAAGGGGCTGTTTGCCTGAAAGGATTTAATCCTTGGCTTGAATATGGTATGTTTTAAGTAGGTGTGCTCTGATCTGCTTGTGAAACGAGATGTCTTGCTGCTGCCACTGGAAACAAGCCTCCACAAACCTCCTTGGTTGGGAGACATGTTATGGACAGGAGTTTGAGCCACTCTTCGTAGGAAGGAGGACTGGGAAGGGCGGTTCCACGAGGATGTGGTGAGGCAGGGCTTGGCGCAAGCAAGCTAGGTAGCAAGTGTCTGAACTATGCTGGTTCCCACAGGTGGTCCTGTGCTTATGCTGAGAGGTGGTGGAGGGAGATAGTTCTCAGTTCCCCTGTTGCTGGAGGCGTTTCTCCACAAGTTCTGCCCATCTGGGACAGGCTCCTAGATGAGGAAGCCCCAGGTGCTCTTCAGATGGCTGTTTCCACACTGTTATGTCCATGTGATATTTATCCTGCCTTTTCTCCAAGAGCAACTTGAATGTCCTCTGAGCTCTCCCAGAGCCAAGCATGCTGGCCTTCAAAATTCCAGACTGCAAGCCCCACTGGCTGCAAGCACCCGGGAAGCCTGAGCCCTCTCTCCCTCCAAGCCGATTGCTGTGGAGATTTGCCCTCCCTGTGGACTCTCCAGTGTGCTGGTCTGTCTCTTGCCGCTTTCTATTACTGCGGCTTTCCCTCCACTATAATGACCACAATCTGTTTGTCTCCCAAGCTGTGTCTCCACTTTTCCCGCCCTCCTTGATTGAGTCTCACCCCTACCCAGAGTTGTGAGTTGTTCTGCTATTCCTCAGAATTTGGGAGTATTTAGGATGATATGATAGTTATCTAGTTGTAGTCATAAGAGGAGGTGAACCTAGGAACTTCCTACTCCACCACCATCTTCCCTTCCTTCCCCAAATGTTGCTATTTTTTTGTGCTGTGTTGTTATTTTGCTAAGCAAGCAAACATGTAGAGTAAGGTTAAAAACTTGCCAAAGTTATGTAGCTAATAAATGACAAAGATAGGATTTCTACCCAGCCAGATTAGATGTAATCTCCTCCCCAAGCATTTTTCCTCTTTGCTAACCTAATGATGATATTCTTGGGAGATTTTTATGTGTGAGTCAGCATGTTTCAGATGGAAAATACATATTAATAAAATTAGAAGATTGAATTAAGACGATGTGGCAGGTTCTAAGGCACAATTTATAGAAACTGTAATCTGCAGACATTTTCTTAATGATTCATTTTGTTGTATCTCTTTGGGCAAAAGAACATTTGCCTATAGTTATGGAAAGCTTGTTCATTTGAACATTTGTTTGAAATGGGTAATGCAAACCTTTTTTTGTGAAACACAATTCATAATGATAAGAGTGAGTGAGAGCCTCATTTTCTTGTGTAGAAAGTAGACTTATGTCTGATTGAGAGAGTAAATTTGGTTTGGTGAATTAAGTTTTAAAAATGAATATTACGTGGATAATATTCATTTCTGAAGCAGTATGTATGAACTACTTTTTGTAATCATACTTTAAGGAGGGCATTGTGTCTCTCGCATACAATTTTCTCAGAAGTTTTGTAGTTAGCTTTCCTCTATGGATTACATTTTATGTATACAATCAATAGTTAATTACAGAATACCTGCTGTATGCATAGCTAATTTTTATGTTGCCTTTCAATTCTCTTTAGAGGTGAATGACAGAATATGTCTCTCATGTAACTTAAAAGCCTGTCTTAAAGGAGAAATTGCATATAACTAGATGAAACTTATCTAGGACCACTACCTTTTAGTTTTAGGAATCTCCATAATTTATTAATTTTTCCGGTCATGTTGATGTGAGACTCTCAGCATTTGATTAAGCACGAAGATTGTAATTCAGAAACTCAGTTTTCTTTTTTGCCAGGAAAGAAATTGAAATATGAATGGAAAAATTAATCTTCTCTGAGCTAATGACATGCATCCTAAAATGGAGATAAGGAGCTTTTATTGAACTTGAATAGCTTTGGATTGCTTTCAGCTACAACATGTTTCCATTTGTCAATATGATAACTTATTCTCTGAGTTTTATATAATCACATCCTAAAGCCTAGTGAATTACAGCATTAAGGAATTGTATTTTATGTAAAAAGGGAACTGCTGCCCATTCACTACTGACTGACATGAACTATTAACACTGTTGTCAGTTAAATTCATGGCACACCTCCTTAATTTTGTGGCTTTGTCATATCACCTTATGTGGTTAGGATCTTGCAAAAAGATTTTACATCCTGTGTGTTGAGATGATGATCATAATTGTCTTATAAGGTCGGGTAAGGATAGCATTGATTTCTGTGTATTAAATTTTCATTTTACTTTTGTATCAGCCATTCATGATTTTGAATCTGGAATCAGGAATGCAAAGAAGGAAGAGTCATGGCAAGTGTGGTCCAGCAGAGGTCGAAGCATTGTTTGCTTTCTAGGAATAATGGTGGTATCTTCATGAGATAGATGGTTTCTGTGATGAGATTTGACTGTGTTCCTGGATGCTCCTAGACCCTTTTGATGCCTTCCTATTTTCTGAGCCTGATTTTCTCACCTCCTTTGTGCATCTTCCCAATATCTCTTCTGTAATTTACTTTATGCTTATTTTAGCTAGTGTTAATTTTTATTGCTTTCTGCTAAGAACTCTGACTCATCCAGACAAAAAGTGCTTAACATAGGTCCTGAGACATAGTAAATGCTCGATAAATATTGTTACTCAGAAAATTTTCACTTGCTCATGTTTACTTACAAATGGTGCTTACAGAAGCGTCTTAATTGACTTTAAAGGCTTTCCTTAATAGTTTTCATGAAGTGGATCCCATTCAACAATGTGTGACTTTTAATATTATTTCCTGTTGTACATATTTTCCAAAGAGATACCCTATTTTATAAAGTGTTTCTTTCTATTCTTCCTGAATCTGCAGATATAAATGGTCCTCTCAGGTCATCTCCTTAGAATTTCTCTATGCTAGAGCATCTATTCCCTAATTGTCCTATGGTGTTCACTGGTGGAAGCCGCAGGGGATCTAGAGAGTGGAGGACCAGATCAAGGCAGGTTGTAGGCAGGCAGGCCTTAGGGAAGTGCACATGTAACTTCCTCTCAGTTTCCTTAGAAACTGTGAGAACAGCATTTTGAAAGTAAATGTCTTAACTTGAATTTCAGTAGTATACTAAAGCAAGGATTAATTATTCTTCTCATATTTTAACCAATAAAAATAATAGTGGTGACATTTAACCTTGGGCGTCTTTCCCTGTGCCCGACATCCTGCTGAGCATTCAGCAAGTATGATCTCAAAATCTTCATTTTTTTGTTTTTGTTTTTGCTTTTTAATGTTTTATTTATTTTTGAGAGAGAGAGAGAGAGAGAGAGGGACAACGTGATCAGGGGAAGGTCAGAGAAGGAGGGAGACACAGAATCTGAAACAAGGCTCGAGGCTCTGGCAGTCAGCACAGAGCCCAACGCGGGGCTCGAACTCACGAACTGTGAGATCATGACCTGAGCTGAAGCCGGACGCTCAACCGACTGAGCCATGCAGGCGCCCCTCGAAATCTTCATTTAAACCAGAGAGAAAAGTTTTCCTTTAGGGACTGGTTCTGAATATCACCAGATCTCCACATGCCCATGATTGTGTATCCACAGTAACTGACATAATTTCACTTTCCATCTTCTCAGTGTGTCATTAATGCAGTTATTTATTAACATGTTTTTTTAGAGCTACCTCATTGTGAGTGAACAAAGAAGTTATGTTGCTACATGGTCTCATTTTCCAGGAGTTTCCTGTGAGCTCTTGCTCCCTGGGGTCTTTTACTCACTGGAGGGTAGCTTATGGGGTTGTAAATGTAAAACAACTTTACCTGGGCTAAGTGGGTCTAGGAACTAGCTCTGTAGTAACTGTCTGTCTGCATAGAGTGGCTTTTTAAATGAACTCTTACATGTAAACAGACAAATCTCTGCTAATTGCAAAAGTAATATGCTCAATTATTTTGATTAAAAAAATACGGAAATGTACAACAAAGTAGAAACCTCCTCAAATCTCATTAATCCAGAGGGAACCTTCCTTAATATTAATATATGTCCCTTCAAAGTCCATCCATTTTGTTGTAAATGGCAAGATTTCCTTCCTTTTTATGGCTAAATAGTATTTGTGTGTGTGTGTGTGTGTGTGTGTGTGTGTGTGTGTTTATGGGTATACATCTTTATTCATTCATTGACAGGTTGTTTTCATGTCTTGGCTAATGTAACTAATGCAGTAAATGTCAGAGTACAGATATCTTTCAAGTTAGTGTTTTCATTTCCTTCATATAATTAAGGTCCAAACTGAGCACATGTTCTGAAGTATAATAAAAGGAATATAATAAGTTACTAAAAACATCAACAGCAGATGAAAAAAAAATGCTCAGTGCTTTTGAAATAACACCCGAGTGTTAAACTATATTTAGTGTACAGCTTGTCAGATGATTTGATAATGAATATATTACTCATATACTGTTGGTTGATATTTTCTAGGGAGACGTTGGTATATGAAATCAAAAGTTGTATAATTTTGAAAGAAAATGAAAACCATTCTTTTTCTGCATTGTAACAGAATAAATATTACCTAAGGAATTATGCTTTTAAAATGCTACGCTATTCCCCAAGGTGGTTGTTACAGGAGTTGGCAGTGTTTAACAGATGTTCATAAATAGTACTAAGGCTCCAGTTGAGTTTTCTAGGTTACTTACAAAAACATCAGGAAATGAATTGAGAAAGTTAAAAAAATATATTGCTTGATTTATCTCAGGATGAAAACCAGATGAGTAAACAAGCTACCTCAATTATGTATTTTTTTTTTTTTTTACTTTCATTCAACATGGAACAAGCTAAGGGATTTGTGAGTCTGTTGTTCTCTCAAATTAAATGTAGGCCAAGTATTAGAATATTTTTTGTCTTCAAGTCTTTTATTTGAGCGAAGATACTAGTCACTTCAGTGCAGGGAGAAAGCAGCAGATGGGATGTGGATAACAGGAGAGAAATAACAGTGCTGAACGTATTTGATATGCAAAACTCAAATTGTTCCCAGTCTTCAGGTGCTAGATGTAGCACTGAAAAACAACTTCACATAAATATACAGTTTCTTTATAAATAAACTACACATGAGCATCGTAAACATGAGAAAATCTAGATCCCTTCATGACTTTCCTCTTGCTCAGAATTCCATACTGCTCTTCCCCCTTCAGTGGATTCAGGTTTAACTCACATTGGGGCACCTAGGTGGCTCAGTCAGATAGGGTCCGACTTTGGCTCAGGAATGATCTCGCGGTTCGTGAGTTTGAGCCCCATGTCGGGCTCTGTGCTGACATCTAGCTCAGAGCCTGGAGCCTGCTTCAGATTCTGTGTCTCCCTCTCCCTCAGACCCTCCTCTACTCATGCTCTCTCTCTCACTCTTTCTCAGAAAAAACAAAAAACAAACATAAAACATGAAGCTCACATGGCTACTTGTGCAGGACCTAGTCATGATCTGTGTCTCTTGTTTTCTTTTGTGTGGCCACATCACTTTCTTTCTTGCCTTTGTCTCTGTTCTTTCCTCCACAGAATGCCTTCTAACCCAGTAGAGATCGCTGTGGAGTTGGTCTTAAATTCATATCCTGAGCCTGCCCCATGCTAGCTGTGTGACCCTCGAAAAGTGAAATAACTTCTAGTATTCGCAGTTTCCCTATCTGCAAAATGGATTTAGTAATAATACTTGCTTCCTAGGGTAGCTATGAAAGTGAAATGAAATCATATACGTATAAGGTTTAGCAGAGTCTCAGTGGGTAGCTTGAATCATTGTCGTTATTATTATCACTCATTCATCTTGGTCCAGCTTAACTTGGTTCATCTTGGTCACCTCTCAGTGATAGCCTTCTGGGAGGTATGTGGTGGTGTTTAAGTAGGTGGACTCTGGAGGACACAGCCTTGGTTTCAGGCCTTGCTGTACCCCCTGACTAGCTGCATTTTAACTCCCGTAAGGCTCCATTTCCTCATCTGTAAAACATGAGATATTAGTAGTATGGGTTTGGTTGGGGGAATGGCCTAGGTCCTATTACAGTGTCTGGCTCATAAGAAACATGGGTAGATGTCATCATATGTATTTTTATATTTGAATTAAGATATAATTGACCTGACATGTTCGTTTCACATAATAATTCAGTAGGTGTATATATTGGGAATGATCACCACATTAAATCTAGTTAACATCTATCACTACATATAATTAGAAGATTTTTTTGTTTTCTTGTGAAGAGAACTTTTAAGATCTATTTTCTTACCAACTTTGAAATATACAGTACAGTATTTTTTTACCATAGTCACTGTGCTGTGCATTATATTTGCATGACTTATTTAGTTATCATTCATTTGTTTATATTTTATTTTAGAGAGAAAGAGAGAGTGCAAGCCTGGGAGAGGGGCAGAGAGAGGGAGAGAAAGAATCTTAAGCAGGCTTCACTTTCAGTACAGAACCCGACATGGGGCTCCATCTCATTTCTGTGAGATCATGAAATAAGCTGAAATTAAGAGTAGATGCTTAACTGACTGAGTCACCCAGGTGCCCCTTACTTATTTTATAACTGGAAGTTTGTACCTTTTGATTCCCTTTATCTATTTCACCCATCCTGCACCCCTTGCTTCTGGCAACCACCAATCTGTTCTCTGTTTCTAGAAGTCCTTTGTTTTGTTGTTTTTTTAGATCCCACCCATAAGTGATATCATAAGGAATTTGTCTTTCTCTGCTATGTCTTATTTCATATAGCATAATCCCTTCAAAGTCCATCCATTTTGTTGTAAATGGCAAGATTTCCTTCCTTTTTATGGCTAAATAGTGTGTGTGTGTGTGTGTGTTTGTGTGTGTGTGTGTGTGTGTGTGTGTGTGTGTTTATGGGTATACATCTTTATTCATTCATTGACAGGTTGTTTTCATGTCTTGGCTAATGTAACTAATGCAGTAAATGTCAGAGTACAGATATCTTTCAAGTTAGTGTTTTCATTTCCTTCATATAATTACATACAAGTGGAATTCCTTAATCATATGATAGTTCTATTTTTAATTTTTTGAGGAACCTCTGTACTGTTTTACATCATGGCTACCCCAACTTATATTCTCACCAACAGATCAAATGTTGTCATATTGCCATAGTTTTTGCTGTTACAGTAAGTGGTGTGCTCCTATCTGTGTGCATAGGATGGGGGTAGCCACTGTAATTTAATGTGTTGGGTCTATATCCCAGAAGAAGCACATTCTTTATGAGATAGTTGTGGTCTGCCCTCTTACACAACAGTTTTTATATAAGAAATACATTATATGTGTTTCCATAAACCAAAAGGGAGGTTTCAAGAAGTATCTTTCTAAAATTTTCATATGCGTTTCTAAGCATAGATGACAATCCCTATTAGTTTGCCGGGGACAGACGTGGATACATCTTTTATTCCAGAACTGTTATTAATAGCAATCCCATTCACTCTCGTAACTGTCTCCATTTAAATGATGAAGTATGTGGTCACCTTACTCAAAGAGTGGCTTTAAGGATGACTTTTTCATAACAACTGTCTTCAATATGAAGCCTGTTTAGTAGGACAGAATATGACAGTTTTGAGTATTATCCCATTAGTTCACTCAGCTTTTAAATGAAAGACAAACAGGCCATTAACAAGCCTTCCTGATGCTATTAGGGAAGAATGCAGGGGCAGGAGTATAAAACACTTGGGTCGGACAAAGTTTGCACCTCTGTTCCAGGGCCAAGGCTGTTTCCCATTAATTTTTGCATTCCTGCTACCTCAAATGTAGTTTGTATTCCATAAATGACTATAGATTGGAAAAATCATTAAGAGGATAGACACCCTAAGAACTTCTATCTGGGTTAACATTTGCCAAGAGGAACTTCTCTGATGTACACACCCAGCACGTTCTCTTTACTGCTGTTGGGCCATGTTTTTAAGCTTGGTCTAGGAAGAAGGCAAAACTTAAGGGAGGAGCAGCCCCATGGGCCATGGCGGGAAGCTGGAAGTCATGAACAGAGGCATCAGCAAGGTAATTACTGGTGGGAAAGAGAAGCATGCTGCCTGAAGGAAGTGTATGTGGCTACCTTCCATGATAGGATTCTGTGAACAACTTAAAGGGATACTACTTTCAGTATACCCCAGGTCAGTTTTGTTTTTTTTTCCCCCCTTGTAGCTTGGTAAACTCTTGAGTACTCAGTCAGAATTCAGTAGACTAAGCAGTTTAGACACTCACAACTAAACTCATGAGAATGATGCGTAAGCCAGAATGCCACTGGGCCTATTTACAAAATGTAATGTTTTCCTTATGACTGGATATTCCTATCTACCATCCTAATTGATGTCTTAGAAGGCAGATTTGTCTTGTTTTACCTATACCTGGGGCTTTTTTCCCCTTTTCACACAAAAGAGCACACTTCAGCAGAAGCTGAAGCTTTCAGTTACTCACCCATGCAGCAAATATTTATTGGATGCACGTGTTAGGTGGTCGGACATATATTGGCTGACATTGTCTTGAGAACTTGATGTATGTTTAATAAATGCTGTTAAGTGCTTTGCTTGTTTTGTCTCCTAGAATCCTCATAAGATATTTCAGAGATAAGCTATTATCTAGTTTATAGAAGACTCCTAAGAGGTCTAGGAAGGCTGGACTCTGAGGTTGCCCTTTTAGTAGCTATAATAGTATGATTTGCAGATTCCAGGAAAAAAAAATAGAGCCATTCTAAGTGACAGAAAAGCAAAGTCAGAGACTTCTGTGCCCAAAGCCAAGGGACCAGGGCCTCTAGTGTCCATAGCCCTGCTTGGAAAGATGCTTGCCTTCACCCAGGGTGACCTACGTCTGCACACCTTCTTGCTTCCCAGAGTTTAGTCCGAAACACCCTCGACTGGGCAGGCACCCACCAAAGCCCTCCCTTCCTGCTTGAGGCCTGTCTGACATCCTGTCTCTTGGATCTCTTGATTTTGTTAATCCAAACTCTCGAGAACCCTGGTGTTTCCCCTTCCCCTGCCATGAATAGTGCAAGCAGCACCCATTAGCCGAACAAGGATCTAGGTCTCTTGTGTTTCACATCACAGAGATATTCTCAATATAGAAACATCCGCAGTCATGATTCAGTGCCTTTGAACTTCACAGTGGTTAGAATTTCAAGGGGTCTTTTGTGAACATTGAAGTCTCTGAAGAAGGTGGATTGCTAAAATTTTCCACTTGTCCAGTAGTATGGAACTCTAGTGGTAGAGAATGATATTTTCATTGTTTCATTTTTAATCTCTGTAGCTGAAAGGCTTGTAGCTTCATAACAGGCCAAGCAACTTTTTATTTGTTCAGCTTCCTTTGATTTAACCAAAGTAGTTTTGGTGATGGTTGTGACTGGGGTGTGTATGTGGGCACTGTTATGGGAGTTTGATATTCAGTACTGTTCATTTGGAAAGAGTGGTACAATTAAAAGTCTGGTGTAATTTTTATAAACTGAAGTTCAGCTAACTTTTTTTGCCTGTTAAATCCCTTTTGAACTTTTAACTTAAAACTGTATCAATGATAAACATCATCTGTAGCTCTACCATCTTATTGATTTTCACTTTCTGTTTTCAATAATAAAAATCTTTTACGCTTAAAACCAGGAGGGTATCAGATTAACAGATTTCCTGGACCATTGGGCACCATTCAATTGATATTCAGTAACTTACTGAGAAAATTTGTTACTATATGTGAAGTTGGCGGGGTTACAGAGAATAAACAAACTAATTAGCAAACAGTTTACAGATTGTGAGGAGTCTGTGACAGAAACAAAGAAGTGTTCAAGTCATGGAGGATGAGAATGGTCAAGGAAGTCTTTGAGGAGATGATTTTAAGTCAATAAGTGGGGATGGAAAGAATCAGTGGTGAGAAGAATGGGGAGTAAGATGTTCCAAGCAGAGGTGACAGATAAGAATGAGATCCTGAATTGGACAGCTTTATTAGTTTGAAAAACCAAAAGGAGATCAGTGAGACTGATGTTTAGAGAAGGGCAGTGGGTAAGATATGAGAGGTAGGTTTTTATTGGCATAGGTAAGTAATTTGGGTTTTATTCTAAGTGAAATGGGGAGCTGCTTAGAGAATTTTATAGAATCTTATCAGTTGGACAGCTCAGCAAAGCCAGATGCCAAGCTACCACAAAACTCATTGATTCATTTGTTCTGCTCAGATGTCTTCATATTGGCCCATCCAGGGCCTCACTGGGTGAGGTCCGCTCCAGGTGTTTCTCTGCTCCCTTGGACCAGCAGGCTAACAGGCATATCTTCACAGGAGAGGAGCCAATGTGCAGGAGAACAAGCCTGACCACAAACGTATTTCAAGCCTCTGCTTGAACTAGCCTCGGCTAATACACCACTAGTTGAGTCCAAAGTCAGAGGACCAGGACCTCTAATAGAAAGAGCTTTAAGGGCCTGTGGTAGTGGGTGTGGATCCAGGGAAGGGTAAAGAATGGGGGTCATGACTCATTAAACCAAAACAATTACCTGATCTTGCTTGTTGTATAAAATGTTCCCCATAGACTGAAGTGACCAACTCTCCTAGATTGCCTGGTAATGAGAGGGTTCCTGTGATAGGGGACTGCCATTGGTAAAACCAAGAAAATCCAAGGCAAACTGACCTGAACTGTTTCACATTGTGGATTGTCCTGTGGTAAATGGATTAACAGGGCTGCAGGAAGAGGTTAGGATGTTCTGGTGGTCATTCAGGTGAGAGAAGATGGCAGTTTGGAGGATGAGGGTGACAGGAAGTAGGGAAAGAGGATGTCTTTGAGATATATTTTGGAGGTAGAGCTCATGGAACTTATCGTATGGGATGTGGTAGACCAAGAAAGGAGCTGGGGAAGTGTGAGACCAGTTGAATATGCTATTTGCTGGAGCATGATGATCTTAATATCGTATAGTGGAGAATAACAAATTTTAATTATTATTGCAAAAAGATTACAGTAAACCAATACGTGCAAATACATTCTGTATTGTAATCACACAAGATGGTATTTTTCTTTGAAACATGCCAAAGAAGTTAGTGGAATAAATGTGGAGTTTGCTGTGCATTAACCCAGTCCTATAATAATGTAAATAGGTTGTATCAGAAAAATTATCAAAAAAAAAAAAAAAAAGTAAAACCAAAGCAAATCTTCCTCATAGCCAGCATCAGCCACCTCAGTTCACCATAGCACTTTGTTTATATAGTGAAAACAGTTGAGGGGTGCCTGGGTGGCTCATTCAGTTAAGCATTCTGATTTTGACTCAGGTCATGATCTCACGGTTTATGAGTTCAGGCCCTGCATCAGTCTCTGTCTGCCCCTCCCCGACTCATTCTTTCTCTTGCTCTCTCAAAATAAATAAACTAAAGCAACAGCAACAACGACGACGACGACGACAACACAGTTGATATTGGAAAATGGGTCCCGTATTCTTCATTTTGATTTGCCAAGGGCTGTACCCATCATGGTTTACGTTTACATTTACATCATGTTTCATATATAGTGTCTTGTTGGGTGACTGTACATGGTGTGGTGGAAAGAATATTTGAATAAGAGGCAGAAAGTCTGAATTCAAGCAGTGGCTTTCATATTCAGTCACCGCCCCCCCTCCTTTTTAAGGGGGCAGAGCAGTATGTATGCTTGTGATTGTATGTTGCCAACTCCTTTACCTCACTTGTTTAGTTTAATATCTTGAATGACAAGGAGGACCTGTTCCCCTGGACCATCTGGGGATGTTGGGTGAAATTAACATTGAAGTAACACCAGTGTACATGTGGACAATGCCACTCAATACTTTTGTGACTGAATAATTTGCTTGGCATATTTGGGTTCAGTTTATTCCTCTGAACAGAGAATAATTGGGATGTTGTAAGGATCACATGAGAGAATATGATATACTCTGCGAGGTCCTATCAATAAGGTCCTTTTCCTCCTCTACTGGGACAGTGAATTTCCAGATGTGAACTCAGGTGTCTTCCTTTTTTTTTTTCATCTACGCCTTGCACTCTTGTATGTGTTAGTGACGTACACGTTTGTGGAAGTCATGGCAGATAAAATGTACATTTTCTAATAATTATCCTTGATTCTACCACTTAGCTCTCTGGACTGTTGGCTTTCTTTTGAAGCCAGACGTACTGGGCTTTTCTTGTAATTTGATGGTATGAGATCTTGAGCAGGTTACTTAACCCTTCCCTGCCTTAGTCTCTCCATCTAAAAAGGCACTAATACTATTTCATACATCAGATATTTGCTGTGAGTCTCCTTATTATGTTAATTGTAATAATGCATTGTCTTAACATAACAAAATCAGTGCATGGAAATTAAAACCACTCAATGAATTTGGCCTTCTTAATTATTATTGCTGTTAATTATTTATGGGTAGGTTTTCTGCTAAATTTACTTGATTTTTAGTTTTGAACGGTGAGCTAGAAATACCTGGTTATTGAGAAAATTGAAAAGCTTATGTTGTGATAATCTTCTAAAGGGTCCTTTGATGTAGATTTTCATTATTTATTTTTTGGCAATTTGTGATTTTTCTAATAGCAGATAGTGCACTCCATTTGATGAATTTAATGCATTTGATAAAATTGTTTTGATCATCTAAAATGCAGCCCTTTTGAATCTCAGTCCACTGAAATCTTTTTCCATTTTTCCTTGTCCTGTGTTGACCAGAGTTTCTTTTAACTTTTACTGCTTCTGGCCAGCTTACTTTTGTGCTTTCTTTAAGATTTTGAGTTACTCTTTATTTATCCTAGCTGCTTTTTATTTTTGGTTTGTGCTCTTGATTTATTAAATCTCTGAGGTCATCTTTTCTCTGGGATGGGAGGAGAGGCTTCTGGACAGACAGCCTGGTAGATCTAAAACAGCCCCAAGGGTGTAGTTCATGTTCAGTTCATTCTAACAACTGATTAGAGATCAATAAATGCACAGCACTTGTGTATATTATGTACTTTTCCTGGAAAACAGTTCTGTGTTCAGTGGGCTAAATAGTGGGAGAGACATTTTTCAGCTGCCATGCCTATATTATATCTATAAATAACTATAAATAATTCTAGACATGAAAAATTTTTTAATGTGTATTTTTATTTTTGAGAGAGAAACAGAGCGCGAATGGGGGAGAGAAAGAGAGAGAGGGAGACACAGAGTCTGAAGCAGACTCCAGGCTCTGAGCTGTCAGCACAGAGCCTGTTGTGGGGCTCAAACCACAAACTGCAAGATCATGACCTGAGCGGAAGTTGGACGCCTAACCAGCTGAGCCACCCAGCTGCTCCAAGATGTTTTTTTGTTTAGTTTTTAAAGAAAAGTTCTCTTTCTCTTTTAATGCCTAAACTTTTAGGCAATCTGCTATCTTTTTCCTTCTGGAAGGATATGAAACTTTTTACTTTAGAGACATAATTTTATGAATATCCAATACTCTGGAAAAAAAAAAAGAAAAGAAAAGCAAAATTCCATCTAGTGTGGAAATTTCTCAAAAGCCAAGGTAGCTCTGAAATCAGCAGTGGAAATTGTCATTGTCCTCACTTGCTGGAATATGTAGGGAGGCATGTGGGAAAGAGTACAATACAAATATTTTTAAATTATGCTTTCTGTAGACTTTTATGTATGCTCTCATTTGTTCTTTACATAATATGAGGTGTTGGCAAGATAGCAATTACTTCTCCTTCTCCATTGAGGAAACAGGCTCAGAGAACTCAAGGGACAGGATCAAGGACTTACAAGCCCACCCCCAACATTTGTAGGACTGAGGGCAAGAGCACAAATAGAGGCCTTCCTCCCATTTGTTCCAAATACAGTGTTGTAAATCAAGCTAACAGTCTATCAAATGGACTAAAATTAGTCCACAATAGAAAAAAGTATCCTGCCTTGGCAAACATACCTTCGTAATGACATTGAAGGCCTGATCTAAATTTCCCATTACTGGACTTTATGGAGTTCCATGTGAGAATGTGCAGCATAGGGATTACCTATCCCTGGCCTGTGCTTCTTCCTGTCACTCCAGCACCATCCACAACTGTCAGATGCCTCATGTGCATTCCTGTGTAGATCCATCCATATCTCCTGCAGATAGCCACCCCTTGGCCAGACCTTCAGCCTGGGAGTATACATAGGGGGTGCCATGTTCTTTCCCTGGAAGACCAGACCACGAGATGAAGTCCATCCTGCAGGACCATTTGGGCAGAAACTGTTTCAACAGAATATGCTCTGGGCATGTTCTCTTGGCTTCATGACTCCTCACCCCTTCTTAAGTCTGATTATGAGGCCATTAGAAGGGTATCCAAGAAACAGGTTGGATTCAAATGGATTGCTTGGCCATTTCTAATCAGTTTGTTGAAAAACAGAGTTAGTTTCTTCTTTCAGCATGTATTTGTTAAGTGCAGCTACTTGGTGCTGCAGAGGAAGCTATGAATAAGAATCTCTTGGGAAAACCTTTAAATTCTGGTAGGAGGAGATAGAAAATAAGTGTGTAAATAATTAGAAAATATGTCCAAATGTTATCAGTGCTGTGGAAGAAAATAAAAGAGGGTAACAGACTAGAGATTGAAGAGTATGATCAAGGTTGATGGTCAAGGAAGCATTCACTGTGGAAGTGGTATTTGTGATATGAATGTTGAACAACTACAAAGAAGACCTTAGGGAGGAGTGCCCCAAGCAGGTGGGACACATAGGTAATGGCCATGAGCTTGTTAGCTTTTTCAAAGGACACAGAGATGACCAGGAAGCCTTGGATAAGGTTGATTGGGAGTGGAAGGAGATGAGGTTAGAGAAAAAGAAGAATCTAGGAGGCCAGTGGGATGTCGTTGGCCTATAAGGGGTTTGAATTTGTTCCCGTAGGACCCTTTGGAAGATATTAAGCAGGGGAGTGATAGTAAAACTTCCTGATGCAGTTCACTACCTAACAGTTAACTCAAAGTGACCTGTCCACATTTTAATTATTTTGCCAATCTTAAATGGATCCCCCTGCCATACAAATCCTCCTTCTCTAACAATAGTTGAATGTCACAGATCTGTTTTGCGGGCATTTCGAAGACTTAAGCATTGGTGCTCCTGAAAGAATTGTGAAAAAAGTGGCCGTATATTTAGCTATCAAATTTCATGTCTTTTGCTAAAAATATAGAACCAAGAGAGCTCTGAGCATAAATACAGGCATGCTCGTGGTGTTGGTTATTTCGTAAGTGTTCTTAGGCGCCAAATGTCTTCATCTTCATGCGATTTATAGTAATGTAAGTAATGTGTTGGGGGCTAACAAATCAAAATCTCATTTCAGATGTGTGACATTAATGTTGTGTTGACTTATTGTTTCATGTGTTAGATTTCTGATAAAATTTCTAAAACACCTTCTTAAAAGGAATAACAGAAAGCAGCCATTGTGATATCAGATATTCATCTGTGTTCACTTTGTATTTGATAAGAGATGGCTAATAGGTTCTTAATTGGGTGGTATAGCCTGTCACAGTGTCCGCAAGTTAGGAATACCCAGCATTTTAAATTTCTGTGATAGCAAAGCATTGAGAAATAGCTTGGTGTTTATTAAGAGAAAACCAACAGACCAATTTTAGTTTTTATTTATTATAATGGTGTTATTTTACTCTTAAAGTTGTTTCCTCAGCAATAACCAGATGTGTAACATAGAAGCAGCTGCATGAAATTTTCATTTTTATGCATAATATTGGAAATCTCAGACAAGCTTTCTTCTGTGTTATAGAAAATGAGATGATCTTTTCCTAGTCTGAGCAGCTGTGTAAAACAGAATGATAACATCTTCTCCTGTCTCCAAGTGACCATCTGTTTTTATGGGATTTGACAGGTAATTTATTAATTTTAAGAGGTTTGTTTTAGTGAAATGTTGGCAAATATGCTTGTAGCAGACTTTTAGGTAAATACTATAAAGCTCTGGAACTTTTTAGGGCCTTCCTAAATAAAAGTCTGATGGAATTTTTAAGAATCGTTTTTTCTTGTATGTTTTGAATAGTTAGGTAAAGATATTTGCCAAAGAACAATAGAATAGAGACTCCTGGCATCACTGGTATATTTGACTGTCAATTATTTTGGTTATAGCCAGATTTAGAAATATTAACTGTTCAGTTAAGAAAGGGTTTACTGATTTTTTCTTTCATTGCCATCTCATGTTGTTTCTTTTGTCTTTCTCGTACAAAAATTAAACCTAAAAAAATAAGTGGTTAGTTGCTTCTTAGGCTCTGTCATCCTCCATTGCAGCTGTCATTGTACTTTGCTAGGGTCCTGCTGGCATCTCCTCAAATCTTGCAAGAGATGTCAGCTTTTTTTCATGTTCATCTGTCACTTTTAAGGTGTTGCTGAATTACCCAGACTGAATGCAAAACGATAAGAAACGCCACAGTTATTATGCTGACTGCAGACACCGTGTGGGAATTCTTTATGATAGGCCCTTACTCATGTCTTAATATTTTATTTATTCCAATGTGCTTAGCAAGCCAGCCTGGCCTTGTTTTTCTCCAAGTAGATCGGACGGCTGGAAACAGTCCTCCCTATTTTCATTTGGGAAGCTTAAATATTTTTAAGATGAGTGATAATACCAGGTGAATAGAGTCGAGCTTCATTAGTCTCCCTCTGCCTCTCAGTCATCAGCTGATGCTAGAAGACTTAATCATTTTTAGCTCAGTTCCCCAGCCGGCAAAATGAGGTTTATGACATTTTCTTCTCTACTTCACTGGAATGGCACTAGAAAAATGAATGCATGTGGTGACTCTTTATTGGATAGCATTTGCTGAGTGTAGCTTTTCAGAGTTTGACTTGATTAATTTAAAAATGATATTAATTACTGTATAATGTGGCTCTCTGATAGTGATGATGAGGATGATGTTGGTGGTACTGGTAGAGGAATGGTATAGTAAGTGGGAGGCAGCTTAGTGACTAAGCCAGTAGACTTTATAGCCAGACTGTGTTGGTTCAAATCCCTTTCCTGTCATTTACTAGTTGTGTGTGACCTTGGGCAAGTTACTTAAATCTGAGTGTTATAATGTCACATTTGGGATCTGAACCTGTGCCCATGGTGGCCTGTGTTCCTAATCATCATAGCATGTTGCCATTATGACTTAAACAAAAAAGCCCCAGAACATGTTCTAGAGCATTTGAAAAGATCATTTAACAGAGAAAATAGAAAATAGGAGAATCCAGAGACATCTTTATCTTCTTTAAAATACTCCTTAAGCTCTGTGCTGACAGCTCAGAGCCTGGAGCCTGCTTCAGATTCTGTGTCTCCCCCTCTCTCTGCCTCTCCCCTGCTTATGCTCTGTCTCTCAATAATAAATGTTAAAAAAATACTCCTTAAAAGTATTTTACAAAATACTCCACTGGGATCCTGGAAATCAGATCAATTGGGGAAGGTAGATTAATTGACTGCCTAGGGATTGAGATTTGCATATTGGAATCTGATACAGAGCTTGCTTGTTTCTGATCTCTCAAAGTCAACAAATTTCATTATTATTAAAAGCTCACTTTATAAAGGAATTCATTTGCAAACAGAATTTTTGTCCCATGCACTTATGATTTCAGAGTTTAACTAGCACTATTTTCTGAACTCTGAAGTTTCTCCCCTATGAATTGGGTGATGAGAGCTTTGACCGTAATAAGAAGGAAAGAGCCTCTCCTGATGGTCAGTTACAGCCTCGGAGGAAGTCCTTGAGCATTACCAGCTCTGCTCTCTATCTTTGTTACAGAGAGAGAGAAAAAAAGAGAGAGGGGGAAAGACACACACACACACACACACACACACACACAAAGCCTGTTTTTTTAAAAAATGTTGAAAAAGTGGTTTCTTTTGGAATTAAATTGCAATTTATTTCACTGCATGAGTGGTTCTGTTAAAGTGGAGGTGACCTTTTGTTAGTTTAGGATATAGGTTAGTTGATGTTGGCATTATTTTGCAAATACTGAGGATAATCTGTCATGGAAATAATTGAAATAAACCAGGACTCATTTTGGACAGGGCAGCAAGAGTGGCAGCAGGGAGAAAGCATTTCGGCCTGGCAGTGATTTGTGCATTCCTGATGTAGTCAGCTATTGTATTCTAGCAGCTTATTGGCATCCAGTGGCGGCTGGAGACAGATGATGGAGTAGCCCTATTCTGAAGAATGTCCTTTGCCTGCTCTCTGACTATCACAATGCTCAACTTGCACTGATGTTCACAGTGTGATCATTTTTTATTATACATCCCTTTGCCCTGTAAGAGAGCAAAGAGAAGCAAAGGGAAGCAGTGAGTGTCCTCCTGTTCCTTCCATGGTCAAGACCATGTTGATTGAGAACTGATTCAAGAGAGCTGGATCTAAAGCTGCCTTGACAGGTTAATTCAGAGGATTGAGTTGATGGGATACATTGAAAGGCCCTGAGGCAGAAATGTGTGTAGAGTAATCAGTAAGGAGGTAAGGAAGTCAGTATGGGAGGAATGGGCTAATGGGAAAGAAGTGCAGTAAGAAATGAGGTCACTTGGAGGTGCTGGGAATACAAGTCATATAGGACCTTGTAAGCAGTTGGAAGGATGCTAACTTTTAATTTGCATGAAAGAGAAACCACTTTGCAATGGTTTTATTTATTTTTAAATTTTTAACAAGTTTATTGAGTCATATTTTACATATCATAAAATTTACCCATTTCAGGTATACAGTTTAATCACTTTTGGTAATAAATTTTATCAAGTTATACAACCTTCACCACGGGCTAATTTTGGAATGTTTTCATCTTCCAATAAGATCCCTAATGTCAGGGCACCTGGGTGGCTCAGTCACTTAAGAGTCCAACTCTTATTACTGGCTCAGGTCAGTATGGATTCTCCCTCTCCCCCTCTCTCTGCCCCTCCTCTGCTTGCCTGCTCTCTGTCTCAAACTAAATAAATAAACCTTAAAAAAAAATCCTCATGTCTATTTATTGATAATCCTGTTCCCATTCCCAGCCATAAACACCCTTTAATTTCCTTTTGTTCATATAGATTTGCCTTTTATGTAAATTGACTCATTCATCATATGTAGTCCCTTGTTTCTTGCTTCTTTCACTTAGTATAATATTTTCAAGGTTCATTCATGTTGTTGAATATGTTATTGGTTTGTTCTTTGTGTTGATGAATAGTGTTCCATCATATGGATATATCACATTTTGTCTATTCACTTTCCAGCTAGTGGACAATATAGGCTGTTTGAAGTTTTTACCTGTTGTGATTAGTGCTGCTAGGAACATGTATGTGCAAATCTTTGTGTGGAATATATCTTTAATTCTCTTGTATAGTATTGTAGGCAGAATTTTGTCCCCACGGCCTTCACTCCTAGTAGTGTACTCATGATTTTGTGACATTACATGGCAAAAGGGACTTTGCAGGTATAATTAAGATTACTAGGGGCGCCTGGGTGGCTTAGTCGGTTAAGCGTCCGACTTTCGCTTAGGTCATGATCTCGCGGTTCGTGGGTTCGAGCCCCGCGTCGGGCTCTGTGCTGACTGCCAGCTCGGAGCCTGGAGCCTGTTTCAGTCTGTGACTCCCTCTCTCTCTGACCCTCCCCTGCTCACGCTGTCTCTCTCTCTCCTAGAAATAAATAAAACATTAAAAAAAAAAAAAAAGATTACTAATCAGTTGACCCTAAGATTGGGAGAGTATTCTGGATTCTGTGTCTTGTTAGGCACAGTGTGATCACATCAGCCCTTATAAGTACAAGGGGAAGACAGAAGAGGAATTTAGAGAAATGTAGCATAAGTCAGAAAGATTTGAAGCATGAGAAGGATTTGATGCACTGTTTTGACTTGAAGATGAAGAGCCATTTGTCAAGGAAATGGAAACTTCAGTCCATCAGGTGTAAGGAACTGAAGTCTGCCATTACCCGGTGAGCTTGGAAGATGACCCTGAGCCCCAAATAAGTATTACAGAACTGACTAATTCATTGATTTTAGCCCAGTGAGCCCCTGAGCAGAGAATCCAGTCACACTGTGCCAGACCTCCACTACAGCATTCTGAGATAATAAATGAGCGTTGTATGAACCACTGAATCTGCCCTAATCTGTTACAATGGCAAATGAAAACTGATAGAGAAGATCCCTAGGGTAAAGTTACTGGGTTATATGGTAAGTTTCTGCTTGAAGAAACTTTGCAAACCACTTTGCAGTGGTTTTGAGCAGAGGAGTGACATATTTTGAAAGGATCCCCTACCTGTGCCTGTTGAGGAACCAAGGGCAGAAGTAGGGAGAATACTCAGGAGGCAGGACAAGCAGTGATGGCAGCCCTGACCACAGTCACTGTGCCCGAGTTGGAATAGGGCAGAGATATGGGTGACAGAAGCATCTGGAGCCGATTTAGCCTTCTGGGGGGTGGCGGCATGGCGGGAGGTGGTATGGTGGGAGGTTTTGGTAGCACCTTGTTGATTGAACATCTAAGGAACACTGCTCAGTCTAAGATGGAGTCTGAGTTCTCAGAGGAGGAGAGAGGTGTACAGTGGACTCAGAGGTAAAAGAAAGGCTCTGTAAGATATTTTCCCTTTCATCATTGCATATAAATAAACAGCTCCCATTCACCACTCTGAGACAGTTAAATTACTGGTGAAGGTGACGGAAGTTTGACAGAGGAAAATGAACATCAAAATCAGTGGATATGAAAAACTGTCTTATAGGAGAAGCATAAGTATGTAAAGGTGGTTTTGAGGGTGGGGAATGGCATTCCACAAAATGTATGTGTGCTGTCTTGATATGTCACGCACATCGCAAAATGTCTCTAAGACTTAAATCAAATGTTAGGTACAGAAATGTCAAAGCACATCCTTAGCTTGATTGACCTGAGATAAACAGACTTCCTAAGTTGGTTTCCTAACTTGGGCTTTGTAACTTAATGTTTAATTCTCCAAGTTTTTTGAAGCAAATTGATGACTTGCTTATTCACCGCTTCAGCATCTTAAATGCATGTGTGACAGATAACCATACTGGTATAAGTCATCTTTACCTGAATGAACCCATAAGCTTCTTAAATACCTTCGGGTCTTTGCATACACATCGTTCCTCTTTTCCTTTGGTACTTAGTGCTCACCTCACTTCTTAGGCTCTACTACAAGAAACTTTTGACCTTCCACATTCACATTAGGTATCCCTTTGCAATGCTGCCACTACAGGTACTTTACTCATTATATGCTGTTTTGTCTTCGTTTGCTTCTCATCCAACTCTCTAAGTTGATTTTTGAGCTCCAAAAGTTCAGGGCTCAGTATTCACCACTGTATCCCTGGTGAAAAGAACTTGACACAGGAAGTGCTCAGTAAATATTGCTTGCATTAAAGCAACGAATCAATTTATTGCATGCCTGTCTCTTTTAAGAAAATATTGAACATTTCAACTCCGGGAAAAAAAGAAATGTCCTGGGAAAGTAAGTTTGTGATTGACAGAGTTCCCAATCCTTCTGACAAACAAATGTGGCAGAAGAGAGTACATTATGTTGACTACAGACATGTGTTTGGCACATCTGGTCATCACAGTCCTTTTCAGCTTAAAGGAAACAGCCATGTAGTAAGTACTTTTGGTCTTGTGCCTTATTAAGTTGGCTCCATCTTTGGAGTCTGCTTCTGAGAAAACACTGCCATGAAAAAGTCTTAAGAATGTGTTAACCAGCTTTGGTTGCACGCCTTAGTACCTTTCCCAGACCACTGCACAGAGATATGTGTGTGCAAAATGTGTTTATCAGAACAGCGACTGGACAGCCAACTATTTAAAGGATAAAGTTCTCTTCAGAGGAAGTTAGCATGGTTTACAGTACAGGGTATCACGGAGGCAGAAAAATACCTTGATTTCAAGAACACACACTCAAGCTAATGCATGGGATCTCATTTTCAGAGGGCCTTGCCCAGGCTCCCCGTTTGGACACTCACAAGTTTCCTGCAAACAATTCAATTTTATTTGACATTTATTGGGTTACACTTGACATTTCCAAGTGCAGTAGATATGTTTTTTTCTTCCTGGCAACTCAGTTGTGAAATTATGATTGACACTCTATAATGTTCAACTGGATTGTGTTCAAAACTGACCAATGGTAGGTGTTAGAATATGAACCGGCTCCAAATTTTGTGACCCTTGGATAACATTCTCCCATGTGGAAGTCAGATAATACCAGTAGTTAATCAAGGGAACGTTTCCACTGGTGGTCTCAAGATTCATTTCAGACTCAGAGCTTTGGCCAGCCTGTGTATGTCTCTTACAATGCTCTGGGTAGACCCTCGGCAAATACTGGGTGAAAGAATAAATAAAGTCACTTTGAGAGTGTATCTTTCACTATGTTTTAATTAATTCATTTAGCACTTTGTTCCTCAACAACAACAACAACAACAACAACAAAAGAACAATTAGAATTATCCCACCCAGAGATTTCTATTCTTGTCGGTCTGATCGATGGTCTTGCAGATGTATATGTACAAACACACAGCCACAGAATGTGGTTTATGCTGGCCTTACCATTTTACTTAAGGTATCATGATCTTTCCTTCTCAGGGATTAGAGGCCTCTATACCATAAATATGTACAAAATCATGATTACCTACAATTTGTCTTATGTAAGCAGTCCTGTTTTCTTGAACATTGAAGATAATTACATTCTTCCTTCTGTTATAAATAATCCTGCCATGAGTATCCTTAGTCCATTTCTCTTCTTCACTGAGGTGATTTGTCCTGTAGGAGTGGAATTGCTGGTTGCTGAGTATATGACTTTCAACAGGCTTTTGAGACTTAACTGCCTGTGAGAGGCAGTTACACTCTTGGATCACTGCACACTCTTCAAGTGATGACTGAGTCAAAGTGAATGTGTGCTGTGCCTATTTACCCACATCTTCTCTGAAGATGTATATTGTCATTCTTGTTGAGTTTTTACTCGCTTGTCTGTTGTCTTTTGGACACTAGTACTAATTCTGATAGAGACTATGACAGGAAGTATATTGTGGCCTTTATTATTTGAGACCTAGCTGGATGCTGCCTATTTCAGTTCTTTGTACGTATGACTTTAGATTATAGACTCCTTGATGCTGTGCATAGCCTCCTTTGTACTATAGCCAGCACACAAAATATGTTCAAAGGTGTACGCAGATAGATCTCTAGTCACTCTTCTTTAGTGAAAGGAATTTCACAATTTCTTCTCCTTGAGAATGCCCTCAACCCTCATCTATGGGCAGTTTTCCAATGTCTTCTTTTCAGAAATCAGGAGCTATCACTCCTCTGTGTGATTCTGTTGCTTCCTCATGCTATTCTGCTAGACTTTTTACCCACATTCTTTTTAAATTGTAGAGTCCACTCTGTCTTCTGGGTCTTGTCTTTATCCTGTGTATTTTATGCTGTTCTAGAGAACTGATTCTTTGTATTTTAAATTTCATCTTTAAGGGTCCACATGTAATTTGTTTGCATTGGACATTTATTGAATCCTATTTGAGCCAAATAGTGGATCTGTATAACATAGTTGAAAACAAAATAAAATGTGGATTTAAGAGTGATAATTACCATTTTTTGTTCCATTCCTAATAATTCTGGTGCCTTGTGACTTGGGAAAGTCACATTACTGCTCTAAGCTCTTTACTTATATGTAATATTAGTAAAATAATCTGTCTACTTCACACATTATGGTGAAGACCGAGTAAAATTTCATGAACATAAAAACTCTGAAAAGAGCTATAAAGTAATGGAAAAGTTAAAGGCTTTATTGCCATCTAAGGGGACCAAACACAGGAGTGTAGACAGCTAGGAGGCTGAAAATACAGAGGGTGGGTCAGGTGAGGGGCTGAGTTTCAGGCAGCAGTTAATGAAGAAGCACTGCAGGCAGTAAGGGGCTAATGGTGAATTGGAAAAACATAGCCTTTTGGTTAGGGAAAGGGCTGGATCTGCATCACCCTGTCCAGGCATATTTTATGTATCTCTCTCTTGGGAAATGGTTTATTTTCTCTGCAGTGGACGGTTTGGGAGTCCTAAGTTGAAGGCGAAGTACATGGCAAGGCTGACAGCAGGCGGCAGTAGAAGGAAAGCTCACATTTATTGAAGGTCTTTCCCATGCCAGACGTCATATTAGATACCCTCTCAAACATCACTTCCTTTGATTTCATGGAGTCTGATGAGAACACGTGTTGGATTTAAGTACACTGGGACACTTTATTGGTTTCCTAGGGCTGTCATAACAAATGATCACAGAATGGGTAGCTTAAAACAACTGAAATTGATTCTCTCATAATTCTGGAAGCCAGAAGTCTGAAGTCAGGATGTTGACTGTGTTGATTTCTTCTGGAGGCTCTGAGAGAAATGCTATTCTTTCCATGCTTCTCTCCTGGCTTGTGGTGTCTGCCAGGAAGCCATAGTATTCCTTGGCTTTTAGATACATCACTCTGTCTCTTCACATCGCTCTCACCTCTGTTTCTCTGTGCCTCAAATCTCTCTCTGCCTTTCACTTGTAAGGACACATGTCATTGGATTTAGGGCTCATTTGCATAATCCAGGACAATGTCATTTGGAGAATCCTCTATTTCGTGTAAAGACTCCTTTTCCAAGTAACCTGATGTTCACCAGTTCTGGGGAGATGTATCTTTTGGGGAGTCACCATTCAACCCACTGTAGACAGTGACTGCAAGTAAAAGTAAATTGCCTGTTTATGGACAGATTTGACATTTAAGTCTTGGTCTTTGGATTATAAAAATAGTGCTCTTCTCTTGTTGTACCCTGGGAGGAGATCTTCTGCCACATCCTAGTGCAAGTAGCCACAGTACTTCCCGCTGACCAGGTACCGTATGCTTTTCCATGTCTTACTTCATTTAGCCCTTAACAGAGCCCTGTGAGGTAGAATTTTCTACAGATTTCTACAGTATCCATTTTACAGATGAGGAAATAAAGAGCTTGGCCCTACATCAAACACCAAATAATTGAAAACAAAATAAAATCTGTGTATCTGAAACTAATGTAATAGTATGTGTCAATTATACTCAAATAAACAAATTTAAAAAAAGACAAAGGTTTTGTTTGACAGCAGAACCTGTGGTCTTAGCCAGTGCATGCTACAGAATAGGAGCACAATCATCCTGCTGCAAGAGCAGCCTGGAATGCAGTTCAGGTTTAGCTTTACAGTATTTGCCTGGGATGTGAATGAACTACCATGGACCCAGGAGTCTAGGAGGGTGGGGGGTGGGAAGATGTTCTCTCCGGGATGCTGAACATTTGTGCGTACACACACACACACACACACACACACACACACACGGAGGGAGAGAGAGTGAGAGAAAGAGAGAGAAGCTGTTACTTTGTATGCCTTATTCTATGAAGTTTCATTTTTTTTAAACTCTTGGAATATATTTGACCCCTGAACAACATGATTTTGAACTGAGCAGGTCAACCTTATACATGTTTTGTTTTTGTTTTTGTTTTTTTTTTGATAAATACGGTATGGTCCTGTAAATGTATTTTCTCTCTCACAATGAAGAATATTTTCTTTCTCTAGCTTACTTTATTGTAAGAATATGGTACCTAATATACATAACATACAAGATACGTGCGTGTTATCAGTAAGACTTCCAGTCAGTGGTAGGCTTTTAGTAATTAAGTTTCAGGGGGAGTCAGTTATATGTGGATTTTTGACTGTGTAGAGGTTTGGCAGCCCTAATCCCAGTGTTGTTCAAATGTCAATTGTATGGTCATAAAACATTAGTGGAATTAAATAAGGATTAAATAACATAAGTTGGGACAAAATTATAAAACATCCAATATATTGAGATTTGCCGGAGTATATTCTGTTTGATCATTTTCCCTCTCTCCCTTTTCTCCTTCCTTCCTTCCTTCCTTCCTTCCTTCTTTCTCTCTCTTTCTTTCTCCATATGCTTACTCTTTTACTACTCTGGTTTTTTAAAGTCTTTTGTTATACTGGCTGAACTCTGTGATTTAAATATTTGTAATATATCTACTTTCCTTAGAATAATATGCACTGTTTTACTTGCTACTCAATGTCTTGTGTTCTACAAAATTATTTTTTAAGTAGTAATATGATTTTTAGAGGATAGCATTGAAATCTGATGGATACTGGGCATGGATTCCATTTCCTATACCATGTTCAAATTGTATTTTTCTAACAACATCCTGATTTGTTTGAAAGCCTTTAAGTGCTATATTGGTGGAATAGCACTGTGCTCCCATAATAGTATTTTCTTTTTTTTCTTTTTTTTTTTTTTACAAATAGTTTATTGTCAAATTAGTTTTTACATAACACTCAGTGCTCATCCCCAAAGTGCCCTCCTTCATGCCCATCCCCCCCTCCCCCCCACATCCATCAGTCCTCAGTTTTTGTCAGCATTCAAGAGTCTCTCATGGTTTGCCTCTCTCCCTTTCCCCCACCATTTCCGCCCTTCTTCTCCCCCTTGGTCCTCCGTCAAGTTCCTCCTAATCCTCCTATACGTGCAAACATATGGTATTTGTCCTTCTCTGCCTGACTTATTTCGCTCAGCATAACACCCTCAAGGTCCATCCATGTTGCTACACATGGCCAGATTTCATTGTTTCTCATTGCCATGTAGTATTCCATCTACCCTTTACCTCTTTGAAAAAAGCTTCTTATCCCTTCTGCCTGTTCATTCTATTTCCAATTGTGTCTCATCCCGCCCTGCTTTCTCTGTTTCTCTATGCTCCTCAACCAGCACTGCATACACACGGCTATTTAACCATAATAGTATTTTCTATCAGATGGGAATGAAGCCAGGCCAGAGAGCCCCCATTGGAGGTTTTTTGGTTTGTAATTTAGCTACAGTAAGCTTATTAAAATCTGTTTGGATATCCCCCCTTGATTTTTGTATTACATATAATGTAAATATAAGTGCTTTTTTGTTTTGTTTTTGTTTTTAAACAGTGAGAAATAAAGCCTGTATGTCTGAAGGACAGGGTATTAGACTATGTTTACCATGTTAGTCTCATCTACTTTCAAGTTTCATTGCAGAAAAACAAAGTTCTATGAGCACTTCACATTAATTAAATTAGGTGTAGAGAACTTATTCCCACTTAAATTAATGCCACTTGACATTCTAAATTCTTCTACTCGTAATTGCCTCATTTTGCCATGATTTATAAAGTGTGAACTTGGACCCTTTATCCTACTGAAAACTCAGCTGTAAAAAGATTTATTCATGAGGAAGTAAAACTGCTTTATTTTCAGCTTTATTTTAATATAAATCCTGATATTAGACATAACATACTGAAAATTATAATTACTCTTTTTTTGAGAAAATTTTAATTTCATGATATAAATTTAGCCATTGGGGTGAACTGCAGGTTAGCCAGGGGTTCCTAGGCCCTCTTGCAGAGTCGGAACCCCCTCCGCCCTGTGGCTTCCCCACATTGTGGGCACAGATGGGCACCCTTTGTCCCCTCTGAGGCCCAAACTCAACCACACCAGACCTAAGGGTCTGACCCCCCCCCTCATCAGTTTTTGTCAAATTTTGATCTGTGAAAAAAAGGAGACAGAAGACAGAAAAAGCCTGCAGATAAATTCACTTTCTGCCCTTCCATCCCACCTTCTCCTTGTGTCCTGCCTCATGGATTATTCTTAGACATTGTGGTTCCTATGGCCTCTCTAGGAAATCCCGCCTTCCATGACCAGCAAACCAGCTGTGCTCTCTGCTAAAGCCACCTTGGCAACCACATCCTACTTTATGTTCCTTCCTTCTTTCCTTCCTTCCCTCCCTTCCTTCTCTCCCTCCCTTCATTCTCTCCCTGCTTCCCTCCCTTCCCTCCCTTCCTCTCTCCTTCCTTCCTTCCTTCCTTCCTTCCTTCCTTCCTTCCTTCCTTCCTTCCTTCCTTCCTTCTTTCCTTCCTTTCTTCCCTCACTCCCTGCTTCTTCCCTCCCTCCCTCTCTCTCTCTGCCCTGTCCCTCTCATTTTGGCTTACCTGAGATTCCACCCTAAAATACATAATATACTTGGCATATAACTTTTTAAAAAATGTGCTCTTACTGTTTGGATAAGCCAATCTAAATGCATTTTGAAAACATACTTTTTTTTTTCATTATTTTGTGTAAATATGTATTAGGTAACTAGACAAATTCAGCAGACATAGGCCTTTATTCTTGCTGAGGTGCCACACTTTCTTTATCTCTTGAAAACAAAAATAGCCTTTTAAATTATTTATATATATGAATATGTATATATATGAATATGTTTATATATGAATATGTATATATGAATATATATATACACACATATATATTTAAGGTCAATGTAAATTAGTTTTTAAATGTGTATTTTGAGAGAGAAAGAAGGTGCAGGTGAGATGAGGGGCAGAGAGAGAGGAGAGAGAATACCAACGTGAGGCTTGATCTTAGGAACCATGAGATTATGACCTGAGCTGAAATCAGGAGTCAGATGCTTAACTGACCAAACCACCCAGGTGGTCCATAAATTATTTATATACATATGAATTATATGAAATCTGTATAACTTTGTGTTGATTATATTATTGAATTTATACTATTCATTATGCAGTGTGTAATGAATCATCTTAATGAAAAGTAGGCTTGCTATTTTTTTTAAGTGGTAGGATTTTAGGATGTTATTTTATGACCAAATCAGAGAAAAAAAAAATCACACGGAGAAAGGAAGATACAAAATAACCCCCTAGCATTCCCCCACCCTCTCCTCTCTCACCAAGTACTCTTCAGTTGTTTGAAAATGTATGAAACACCTTCCCCTTCCTCCTAATGTTCTGAACATTAAGAACTAAAGTGAGTCCCCTTCACACTTTTGGCCTTTATTAGATCTTTGGGCAAATGAAGATTTGATTCTCTTACCCAGTAAGCTAAAGTTGGAAGAGTAAGTGCATGCAGAATATCTGGCATAATGGCTGGCTAGACCATAATGTGGCTGTCCCTCTGGATCAGAGCTGTGCCTGGCTGCCCTCATTGTATAATGAGACTTTGAAGAGCTCCTGTCTTCTCTCTCCCCAGTCCTGTCATTACTGGAAGAGAGAGATCAGTTGAGATAGAAAGAGGCTCAGATATAGCTTCCGTGGCTGTAAGATTTTTGCTCTGAACATTAAAAACAAAAATATTCTGTAAGGTCTCCACTGTTTGAAATGCCACCAGGGTTTAAGTCTCTGTGTTATAATAACCAGACGTCTTTCATTTAGCATTTATTAGCTGTGAAAAGTTAATATTTAAAGCAAATTTTCTTCTCATGTGTCTTCTTTTACTTAGTGTATTTTTTTTTTTTCCTATTTGATGGTTCTACTTAAGACTTATTAACCAGATTGTGCTTTGGGTATCCTAATTATTTTTGTAATGAAGAGCATACGTTGTATTGTTGTTCGGTTTGTTTCCACTGCATTTATTACTAATATAAAAAATGTTAAAAAGATAAAAAATCATTCTCGGTTCTCCACCGGCTCTCATCCTTCCCTCACATCCTTGCCCACACAGCTCCTGACACATTTCTTCAGGACCAATTCAAAACTGAGCCTATTCACTGCTGTTTTCACAGAAAACAACCAGTGCCAAGGATGTAGGGAAGAAGGTTAGACAGGGGCGACAGTACTGTCCAGGTTCCACTCACAGGTAAACCAGGTGGAGAGTCACAGATTTCAGATGAAAGGGCTGATGGCCTCACAGTGAGGTAGTCTAACTGAAGTAGGCTGGCGAGGAGACAGGGTAGCCCATCAGACTTTAGAGGACAACTCATAGGCTTCTAAACTGGAAAAACACCAGGAGGGGGAGACCAGGGAGGCAGTCTTGTGGAAAGTTTCACAAGTCTCCCAAGTTAGGAAGTGTGGAATGTCTAGAGGGTGCCAAGAGCCTCCCTAATTTTGGCAGAAAATCTTTAGTGTTGGGAAGTCACAGAGATGCTACAGACACTAGAAAAGCTATGTATAAGGGGACACACAGTGTCACAGTGTCACAGTGGTCACAGACCAGAGTGGTAGGATTGTGCTACTGACACAGAAACTACAAAATCCAAAAGCAGGTCGAATGGCATTTCAGGAGGTGACCCTACACCAGTCATCCATACTTGACACCAAGTTAACCTGGTGAGTTCCACAGAGCAACTGGCAACTTTGGGGGTAGGGATTGTCACATAAAAAGGACTTAAGCCAAGCACCTAGAAGAAGGCAATGGTAGAAAACTACTCCAGGGGTCCCAGGAACCAAGGGCAGTACCAGGGAGTGGATGGATAGATACACAAGGAACAGCACCAAAGAGGTTTTCTGTTCAGCAGTTAGTTGGTGAGGGGGAAGAGGATCCAGGAGGCAGTTAAAGGGAGTAAAGACGGGGAGATGGGGCTCTGAAGGCGGTCTCTGTAGGCTGTATCAGAAGAAAGAGCACACACTGGGCACCAGTGATGAAACACGACTCTACCCTAAATGGAGGGGGTGGCAAATGGGGGTGGGTGTTACTGACTGAGGGTGGTGGGTGGAACAGCCTCACAGCAGCAGTCATAGGGCCACATGGAAATGTGTGGCCAGTCCCAGAGGAGTGAGAAGGCACAGTCTCACAGAGGAGGTCTGTTGACATTTGGGTGGTAGAAGGCACAGAGGTCCTCATGTCACTAGTGACCCTTTTTGGCAAAGTGTCTGCAGACAAAGTGGTTGGATCTGTCTTTTATAACTTGGGGGCCATCCTTGGAGACATAGGCATTTTTTGATAAACGACCAACTCTTGAGCCTTTGAGAATTTCTCTGCTCTTTGTGAAAGGCTCCCCTGGAAGAGCCCCTATGGCCTGGTCCAGGAAGAGAAGGTTCAGTATTGGCACCCCACCAACCATGACCATATGGGCCACACCTGGGGCCTAGGTCTCCTTTAATTGGGCCTCTGCCCCAGGGAGGAGCTGGGAGCCTCAACAGTGATGGAATCATTGGTTTGCTTGATCCTGGACGACCTGTGTGAAGAGAGTCTGGTCATTCTTTTCTGTCTGGTTCCTTTTGCTCACCATCATGTTTGTGAGGTTCATCCAGGTTGCCTGTAACAGGAGTACTTCATTTTCATTGCTGTGTAATATCCCATTGCACATACACTCAACATCTTATTCATTCGGCCTACTGGTGGAGGACATGTGAGTGGATTCTCTTTGGTGACTTGTAGTCACCAGGCTTCCGTTGGCCCTGGGGGAGGGCCCCAAAGGCTGGGTGGTCCACTGGGGGTCCGATTGGCCATGGTAGAGGGCCCCAAAGCCTGGGTTGTCCCCTGGGGCTCCCAAATCCTCGTCTCTGAGTCTTACCCCTCTGGCAGCGGGGACTATTGCAGTGGCAGCAGCTGCTGCTGATTCGTTCTGCCTTCTTTGATTTTGGCATCATGGTTGCAGAAGTGTTTGCCGCGGGATTTGGAGGGCATTCCATACCTGGTATTCTTAAAAGTCCTTTTATTTATGACTTCAGCATGACTTTAGATATCTCAGAGAAGTACTACTTGTTTATTTTATGCTCAGCATGGGGTCTTTTCTGACTAATTTTTCTCAGAGAATTTGTAATTATCTTCTCAACTGCTTACTTCTTTACAAAGTGAACTGTACTCTTAACTGCTGTAGTTGAACTTAATTCTTTCCTTGTGCTATCCAGCTGGGTCAGGTCAACCTGTAGAATTGTTTTCATTTGGGTGGTTGATCAGCTTGAGATTTTTTTTTTTTTAATCGCTGTTTTGGTATTGATAGTAAAAGTTCATTTGAACAATTTTGTTATCAAATCTCAGTGAGAATTGAATTGTTCAGGTTATGAATCAAGTCAACCTGTAGTATTTTCTGTCTTCTCGACTTACCTTGCTTTCTCCCCACCAATCCACTTGGCCTGAGATATTTAATTGACAGAGTGCAAGTAACTCTCAAGTGAAATTCTCTAAAATCAACAGTTGGGAAAATTGTGATTCTCAGTAAGGTTCTTTGAGAAGGATTCTATTTTCCTTGATATAATCTCCATCTTACATAGCAGAGCAGTTTCTCAAGCAGAGGGTGTTCTTGACATTTTCCCAGACGGTTGCAGCTCCTGGGAATTTAAATATGTTTATCTAAATTCATCTATCTATTTGCTATTTAAAGAGAATGTTTCAACACATTTGTGAATGGGAAATACTTCTTAAAACTGTTCGGTTCTGAATCAGGAAACTTTCTTAAGGCTCCTTTTTTTCTATAAAAGTTGTACAGATTATTTACTGGTCCATGTGAAATGTTATTGTCTTTTGCTTTAAGCAAATCCTATCATACTGTAATTTGTCTTTCCCTTCAAAGAGGGTCTCTGGGTTCTGAATGAACAGCTTCTCTGCATTCTCAATGAAACTGTCACACAGATAAGATTTGATCTTTGGGTTCTTGGGGAAACCTGTGTTGAGGAGTTCCTTCTAGTCATCACTCTGTTGATTGACGAGTAATTATGTTTACATAGTTTTATAGTCACATCCACACAAACTAGTGATAAAATAGCAGGGAAACATGTCTTTTTTAATATATCCAGTAAGCTATAGTTACTAGAAAGCCAGGGTAAAAAGGGCTCAGAGGTCCACAGAAGTGGAGACCCAATTAAGCCCTCCTTATGGAGTGGCCTGATGGGAAGTACCCCATTTTTCTAGTTCATTTCATTGTAGATCAGAGAACAGCTACCCACAATCCACTAGACAGTTGACTTCATGTCATTCATTTTCTTCAGTTCTGTCTGGAGGAAATTATGTGTTTTATCCTTAAATTCATTGTTAGTGGAATAATTTTGGTAGTTTTTTGAGATCAGATGCTTGATATTGGGTTGCTTCTCATAGGTTTCATGGCCGTTTTTCTTTTTTATAAATTTGTTTCTTAAGCAACATTTTGGAGAAACGCTTTAGAAAGCATAATTTACTCATTGCACATGTACCATTCAATGGCTTTGGTAACTTGGTTGACTTCTGCACCCATCATCATAAGTTGTAGAGCATTTTCATCTCCCACCCCAAGTAAGATCCCTGATGCCATTTATAGTTGATCCTGTTCCCTACTCCTAGCTGCAGGCAACCCCTAATATACTTTTTGCCTCAGTTTGCCTCTTCTGGATATTTCATATACTGGAATCATATGATGTATGGCCCTTTGTGTCTGGCTTCTTTGCTTAGCATGTTTTTGAGGTTCATCCCTAATGGCATCTATCAGTAGTTGTTTCCTCTGAATCACTGAATGGTGTTCCATAGAATGAATGATACTACGTTTTGTCTATCCATTCACCAGTTGATGGACATAGATATTGTTTCAGGTTTGGGGCCATTATTGTTAATAATGCTGCTACATGAATATTCATGTTCAGGTCTCTGTGTGGACATGTGTTTTCATTTCTCTTGGGTAGATAGGTAGTATTGGAATTGTTGAGTCATATGGTAACACTGTGTTTAACTTTTTGAGAAACTACCAGATTGTTTCTGAAAGTAGTATACTATTTTCCATTTCTGTCAGCAAGGCAGGAAGTTTCCCATTTCTTTATACCCACACCAATATTTGTTATTTTCTGTCTCTTATAGTACAGTTATTCTAGAAAGCATGGAATGGCTTCCATTGTGGTTCATTGTGGTTTTAATCTACATTTTACTACTGACATGATGTTGTGTCTTTTCATGTACTTATTAGCCATTCATCTAAATTCTTTGGCAAACTGGTCATATTTTGGACCCATTTTTTAATTAAATTTTGTCTTTCTTTTGTTGTGAGTATTATTTACAAATTAGGGAGCCAAGTCCTTGTTTGCAAGTTTTTTTTCCTCCCAGACTATTTCTGGTCATTTCATTTTTCCAGTGTTGCTGTTTGAAGTGCAGAGGTTTAGAATTCTAATGAGGTTCAACATAACAACTTTTTTCTTGTTTGAATTGTGTTCTTGGGTGTTATATCTAAGACATTTTTACCATGCCCATGTCTCAAAGATTTTCTCCTATATATTTTTTCTAAATGCTTCTTTAATTTTTTTAGTTTTTTAATATTTTAAAATATCTTTCATATTTTAATTTTTAAAATATTTTTATTATTTTTAGCTTTTACATTTAAGTCTATGATCCCCTTTGAATCTGTTTTAATATATGGTGCAAGTTGAGGGGTCTAAGTTCATCTTTTTGCAATTGTTCCAGAGTCTTTTTTTCAGCAAACTATGCTTCCCCCAGGGAAATGGCTTGACAGTTTATTAAGAAGTCAGTTGGTAATAAGTATAAGGATTTATATTTGGGCTCTCACTTCTGTTTCATTCATTAGTATATCTTGTCTTTATATCATGCGGTAGGCAGTAAAACAACCCCCCAAAGATGTCCGTGATCTAAATCCCAGAACCTGTGACTGGGTTGCTCTATATGGCAGAGTGAACTTTGCAGATATGACTACGTACGAATGTGGATAAAGAGAATATCCTGGGCTCCTGCGTGTGGACTCAAGTACTTGAAAGTGGAGAACTTTTTCATGCTAGGTCAGAGATACAAGATGGAAAAAGGAGGAAATATACACTGGACTATGATAGGGACTTGACCCTCTGTTACTGGCTTTGATGATGGAGGAAGGCAGTCACCAGCTAAGGAATGTATGTGGTCTCTGGAACCTGGAAGCAGCTTTCAGCTGACAGGCAGCAAGTAAACAAGGATCTGAGTACTACAACCCCAGGTACTGAATTCTGTTAATAACCTAAATGGAAAGGGACACAGATTCTCCCCTACAGCCTCCACAAAAGTTACACAGCCCTGCTAACACCTTGATTTTAGCCCCTTAAGACTGATTAGGTAGGATATTTCTGTTAAGTATGATAATTGCTGTATTCCTGGATGTTTTAACCTGGAGCATGTACTCTGGTGCTGGGGAATGGAAAGCAGCTTACTCCTAAAAAAGCCGGTTTTACTACTCTGCGATTTTATCATTCATTGAAAGTGAGAGAGTACTTTTGTTCCTTCTTTAGAGTATGGCTCTAAACCAAGTTCTGTTGTCGAACAGTTATGCCCTGTATAAATATTATAAGAACACACATATTTTAATTTTGTGCAAGTTCAAGCAAAAACTGGTAATACTGCTGTTCATAAGCTAAAGAAAGAACCATTTTAATTATTCATTTATACCTTCTTTTATTCATTATACTTTTTCATCCATTTGGCCATCTGTCCATCTGTTCTCCCATCCATCCATGAGATGTGAATTAACACATACAGCATGCCATATGATAGGTTTTGGGGCCTGAGAGGGAAAAGTTATGCCCTTTGCATGAGGAATTCAAATGGATGGAAGGTGGTGGAAGACATGGATATAAAAGGAACGAATTAAGGTTTTTGGGTCTCAGATATAACATGCACAGGTCTGTGACTTGAATGATTTCAAATGCAGGAGAGTTGTAATCTTTTGGGAGATGAATCATACAGGAGGAATTCTTTGTTCCATGGACTGACCACTAGTGCCAGCTCTGGATTGCTTGGTTTATTGTCCTTTGTCATTATTTCCTTCATAACTCTTGTGTGTCATATAAACTTTGTTTCTTTGTAGAAAGCGGATACATGCAAAAGCTACTATGTGTCATGATGATAAGAATAGAGAAAAAATCCTCATGGGTACAGAAGACAAATTACGCACAGAAAGAAATTTTTAATTCCCTGTCAGCTTAGATTTATGACATCATGGAGTCATCTATCTGTTCTATAACAAATCAAGAAAACCTGATTTGTGAACCTGTTTTTACCAGTGTCTCAGTCAGCGCAAAAATTATTTTAAAAAATGGCTTTCATTATGCAGGAAAATTAAGTGGCATGGAGTGAATATTCAGCTAGTGGTTACTTTGGTTCAGATCTTTTGCTAACTGACTTTTTTTGGTAAACAATCCTCTGGGATAAATCCTATTGTTAGCTTTATTTTACAGATGAGAAAATTGAGGGCCAAAGGCTTGGAGGGCTTGTTTGCCCAATGTCAGTAAATGGTTTTTTGTTTTTGTTTTTGTTTTTTATGGAGGTAGCATTTGATCATTGGCACTTGGAATTTAGGGTGCTCTCTCCTCACTGGTTCTATAGATGTTATCTCATATCTGGGTGTTTTCCCAATGACGGTCAACTATATAATGCAGAGTGTCTTAAACTTCACACTATTTATATTTCAGGTGAGAGAATTCTTTCTTGTGGGGCTGTCCCATGCATCATACGATGTTGAGTGGCACCCTTGGCCTCCACTCGCTAAATGTTGGGAGCAGCCCTTAGTTGAGACCACCAGAAGTTTCCAGACTTTGCCAAATATCCTGTGAGGGACAATACTGCTTTGATTTCAGAACCACTACAGTTATCAGGTAGATTAGGATTATATATTGTGGTCCACTGAGAAGAAAATCATGGTTAAATGTTTCAGGTAGGTAGAAGAAATTACCACTAGTGATGGTAATATCTGAAATTTTATCCCTGCTGGAGTTAACCAGGCTATAAAGTTCGAGGGCACAGTCTCCAGGACCACCTTTACTTCTGACATCACTTCAAATTTGGAGGTTCCCTAGAATGATTCTCATGATCATGGTTGCTACAAGGACTCCCAGAGCTCACTGAAAGCTGTTATACTCATGGTTACAGGTTATCAAAAGGAAAGGATACAGATTGAAAGCAGCCAAAGGAAGGGATGCTTAAGGCAGGGTGTGGGAGTGCTCCATACTTGCATTTCCTTTGTCCCTTCCCTGTTGAGTCAGGACATATTTACCATCTCAGCGTTGAAGTGTGACATTACATGTAGTGTTGCCAGCCAGAGAAGCTCACCTGAGCCTCAGTGTTTAGTTATTATTGGGGCCTCCATTATATACGCATGGTTGTTTGATTTATTGCCTGTGTTTTGATTGCAGCATCTGTGTGACCCAGTGTCCCCACCCTAAAATTCACGTTCAAACTTTCTGACATGGCCAGCCCTTACCCTAAGACTATTAAGTATGGCTGGGCCCACCCTAAGAGCCCTTGCCCTAAACAAAGATGTTTTCTATCAGGAATGACACAGATTACTTCTTAGAAGTTGAGGACAAAGGCACTCTTTGGGCATGGTCACATTCTTTATTATACAAACCCTGAGACAAAAAACAGATGTTCACTGTGGTTGAAGGAGCATGACATGTGTCCTCAGCTAGTAGTAATTCAGCGATAGTGTAAATGGCAGACATATCAGTTTGCTAGGGCTGCTGTCATGAAATACCACAGATGAGGTGGCTTAAAGAAAAGAAATATATTTCTTACATTCTGGAGGCTAGAATTCCAAGATCAAGGTGGCAACAGGTTGCATTCAGTCTGAGGCCTCTCTCCTTGGCTTGCAGATGGGGCCTTCTTGCTATCTCTTCACATGGTCTTTTCTCCGTACCCACCCATCCCAGGTATCACTGTCTTCTTATCAGGACACCAATTGTAATGGATAGGGCTCCTCCCTAATTATCTCATTTGACTTAATCATTTCTTTAAAGACCTTATCTCTAAATGTGGTTATATTTTGTGGTCCTGGGGGTTGGGACTTCAACATATGCATTGGTTGGGGGTGGGAACACAATTCAGCTAAGGACTTTTCTCCAGTCTCCCTCACCCCAGTTCATGTCATTCTTGCATGCAATCTATACTCCTCTTCCCATAGCCCCAAAGGTATTAAACCAGTCCTGCATCAACTCTAAAATCTCATCTAAATCAGCCATGGATGAGGCTTTAAGTATGATTCTTCTACACCTCTCCACCTGTGAACTTGTGAAAACAGACAAATTATCTGTTTCCACAGTGTAGTGTGGGGCCAGACATAGCATAGAAATTCTCATTCTAAAAGGGAGAAGTCAGAATGAGGAAAGAGATCACATGTTCTAAGGTAGTGTAAAGTAAATTCTTTTAGATTTTAAGGCTGAAAAATAATATTTTATTTTATTTTAGAGAGAGAGCATGTATGCATGAGTGAGGGAAGAGGGGGGAGAGAGAGAGAGAGGGAGAGAGAATCCCAAGCAGGCTCCATATTCAGCATGGAGCCCAGTGCAGGGCTTGATCGCACAGCCTTGAGATCATGACTTGAGCCAAAATCAAGATTCAGATGTTCAGCCGACTGAGCCACCCAGGCACCCTTCTTTGTTGTGGTGATGCTCTGTCCTCTAAAACTACTGGGGTGCTAGCTCTTTCTTCTAGGCCCACTGGGGCAGCAGGTGTTGCCACCTCAGCCCCTGAGGGCAGCAACCTCACCTTTACAACTCCTGGACAAAGTTAAAATGATTATATAAAGTAATAAGATCCAGAAAGAAATATTAAGTCCTACTGGATCCTCGTATTCTTACAGGTTACAGTCAAGCTGCGGAAACAGGGATCTATCTATACAAATAATTTTAACAAACTAGTGTAATAAACAAATAGTTGTAATAAATCATAAATTCTATGATTGAAGGAGCGCCTGGGTGGCTTAGTCGGTTAAGCGTCCGACTTTCGCTTAGGTCATGATCTTGCGGTTCGTGGGTTTGAGCCCCGCGTCGAGCTCTGTGCTGACTACCAGCTCAGAGCCTGGAGCCTGTTTCAGAGTCTGTGACTCCCTCTCTCTCTCTGACCCTCCCCTGCTCATGCTGTCTCTCTCTCTCTCCTAGAACTAAATAAAACATTAAAAAAATTAAAAAAAAAATTCTATGATTGAAGAGATTATGGTTCTAAGACTTTAGAAATTTTGATCTGGACTATTCCTGAGGGATTTTTTTAATAATATTTTTGGCCTCATATCTTAAAAGAAGTTATTGAATTAGTAAATCATAAAAGAAAATTAGTGCATTTACTTTAGTAAGAGTGAGAATTTCAAGATTCTAGATAGGATTGGGCATCATAATTGAAAAGCTTATCAGTCCAGTCATCATCCCAAAATATGCTTCTACTGTAGTTTTAACTTCCACAGATAATCCTAACTCAGATTTAGGAATGATTTCCCCAAATACCTTTAGCTTTGTTCTGAGAGTTTTTAGTATTTATTTTTAAAAGCTTTCTGCTCTTGGAAGAATGAGGCATGCTAATTTGGAGGACTCATAGTTTGTGTTCATAAAATATTTGTGACTTTTCTTTAAAAAATAAGTCACTTGTCCACACACAGACTTGCACACAGACATTTATAGCATCTTTCCTCATAACTGCCAAAACCTGGAAGCAGCCAAGGCATCCTTCAGTAGGTGAATGGATAAGTGAACAATGGAACATCCAGACAATAACCAGTAAAGAAATTTGAATCGTGGAATATTTTTTAAAAAGTGACTAAAAAGAAAGGAACTATCAAGCCATGAAAAGACGTGGAAGAAACTTAAATCCATATTAGTAAGTGAAAAATGCCAATATGAAAAGGTTACATACTATATGATTCCAACTATTTGACATTATGGAAAAGGCAAAATTATGGAGACAGTAGAAGATCATTGGTTCCTGGGGGCTAGAGGGGAGGGAGGGATGAATAGGTGAAGCGCAGAGGATTTTTAGGGCAGTGAAATTATTCTGGGGTCATTATACAAATATTATGCATTTGTCCAAACCCATAGGGTGTACCATACCCAGAGTGAATCATAGTGTAAACTCAGGACTTTGGGTGATTATGATGTGTCATTGTAGTTCATCAAGTAATAACAAGGCTATCTTCTGGTGGAAGGTATTGACGATGTTGCGGGGGAGGTAGGGTATACAGGAAATTGCTGTATCTTCTGCTAAGTTTTCTTGTGCACCTAAAACTGGTCTAAAAATAAAATTTATTAAGAAAAGGAAAAAAGAAGTCTCAAGTTTTAAGACCAGTTTTAAGCCTTAGTTTTCTCACATTTTTCTCTCTGATTTGTCTCTTTCTGCGTTGCTATGGAATCTCAGGCTTACATAGGATCAAAGCATCATACTGCTTTTCAGTCTTTTGTTTATTTTTCATCCTTACATTTCTACATCTAAAATTTATTTGATGCTTTTCCTTCAGAGTTGTAGCTAGCTGGCTCTCACCATTTGATTGAAAACCACACCTTTTACTCTTTCCTCATTTGCAAGATCATCTCAAATTCTCCTTTTTCTTTTGCTTTTTGCGTAACATGAATCCCCTTTTCTTCGGCACATTTAAGCCCAACACTGAATTTTTCTTAAATTGAAAAATGTTCAGTGACTGAAATACTATAGTTCTTTTGCTGTCGTGGCCTCCCCCTTGGGAGCAACAAAAGTCATGCAAAACTGGTCTCCGTGGTGCCCGTGTTTTACATTTTGGTAGAGTTTTATTTCTACCAACTCTTCTTGAGAGAGCTAATCAGCTCCAATCTTTATTTTTTGTTGATACAGCTAATAGGGTTGTCATTACCATCTTTTATTTCCATCTCTTTTTGGGGCTACATACAATTGAATTAACTTTCCAGAGCAATAGTTTCTGGAAATATTTTTTGAAGAACAAAAAGACAGATTTTCTTTGTGTATAAATAAAGAGGACATTCTATGCTGAATGAATGAAGAATCTTTTAATAAAACATTGCCCCTCCTCAACTTTGGTTCAGCTGGGAAAAAAAATCAATTTTATGTTCTTCAGGTACAAAGAAAGATCAAAAGGAAAAGCTGACAGTCTCAACAGAGGGCAAGGTGGGATGCCTGACTTGGGCTCTGTTTCTCTGGTGGACTTTAAGCAGCCTCTTTCCACATAGAACAAATTAGAGACTCAAGTTTTCTTCTGTGGCGGTGGGAATGAATAGTAAACAGAATCAAAAGATTTTCAAAGAAGTATAGTTCTACCATATTAGAATGTAGCATACCTTATCTTTAAAAGTATTTTGTTAATTAGGGTTCCTGGGTGGCTCAGTTAAGTATCCAACTCTGGATTTCACCTCACATCTTGATCTCAGCAGTTTGTGAGTTCAAGCCCTGTATTGGGCTCTGCACTGACAGCTTGGATCCTCCTTGCGATTCTCTCTTTGCCCCTCTCAGTCTCTTTCTCCGTCTCTCAAAGTAAATAAATTAACTTAAAAAATGTATTTTGTTAATTTCCAGTGATTTTCCCCCTCCTTTTCAAAGGAGGTTAAACATTATAATTATAAAGCATTAAAAATGGAGAATGGAGGGACGCCTGGGTGGCTCAGTTGGTTAAGTGTCCCACTTCAGTTTAGGTCGTGTTCTCATGGTTCATGGGTTCAAGCCCCATGTCAGGCTCTGTGCTGACAGCTCGGGTCCTGGAACCTGGTTCGGATTCTGTGTCTTCCTCTCTCTCTCTCTGCCCCTTCCCTGCTTGTACTCTATCTCCTTCTCTCTCAAAAATAAATAAACATTAAAAAATTTTTTAATGGAGAATGAAAGAAATCCATAATTATAAAAAATGGAGAATAGAAGAAATCCACAGTTATAAATAACCATTATTCTTTAAAATCCTAGATGACTAGATCTTTTAAATTTCATAAAAGTTAATTTGTTTATGGAGAAAAACACAATGGCTTCTCTTTACTTCTGGTATATATGTTTTTAATGAATACAGTTCAATTAAAAATAGATACTGTGTTATTAGTGGGAGGTAGTGGAGGAGTTGCTGCCTTGCAAAATCTCCAAAATCTGTGAAGAAAGTATGCTTTTTATTTTTAGAATAAACCCCATTATTTTCAGAATTCCTGTAAGTAATGCATGGTCATAGTAGAAAGAGTTGAATTGAGAGGGAATTATAAAGAAGAAAGTAAAACTCAAATACATGATTTGTCCCCAGAGAGAGAATAATTTATACATTACCTTTATTTTCTATGTGCCAATATATATATTCACCATTTCGTATAGCTTAATTTCATAAAATTGAGATCATACTTTATGAAGTTGTAGTCTGCCATTTTACATTAACATGGTAGGTAAAAAATTTTTCATGTAGTTAAATTCCCTGCAAATATACTTGTAATGATTATATTAAAACCCATCATTTGATGAATGAGAATTTTTTAACAGCTTTTCTCTTGTAGGATTTTCAGGTTGATTTCTCTAAATTTGGTCTAAATTTACAATCTGAGAAGTTAAAGACAGATCTTTATAACGGAATTTTCACCATCTTGAGAGAACCAAGGGTTCACAGAAAAGGCCCATCAGCTCCTGATACTTATGCATCCTCCTGCACCTTCTTGTCTTTGAATATAAAATCTTGTCATAAGTGGACAGGTGTGCGATTCCTTCCACTGTCTTGTACCCTCTCTCTGATTGAGCCTGGGCCACCACCACGGTGACTGGGATAGAGTGCTCCACGGTAAATCAAAGAGGAAGGAATGATTTTCAGATATGGTAGCCTACTCAGATGGACAGGTGTTTTTGGGAATTTCCCATTTAAGCAGTTGAGTATGCTTGTGACTTTGAGTGACAGCTGTCTTGTCATGTTGAGTTCACCCTATGTCACAGAGGCTTTCAGCTGTATGGGCAGCTGCAGTGTGCCAGGTACTGGGGAAGGTGTGCATGATAGGTCATCAGGAAGACGTGGTTTTTGCCTGCAAGGGGCTCACAGGTTATTGAAGGTGACCAGTAACTCTAGTACAAGGTGATAAACACAGTAGTAGAAATATAGATAAGTTATTGTGGGGACAGAGAGGTTACAGACCTTACCTAGGGAGTTGGGAAGGCTTCTCAGGGACAGTGGCGTTTCTCACACTGATGGAGTATGGAGGCAGTTTGTGATTGTAGCCAGTGGTAAGCGGTTTGGATTCAAACCAGTGACCAGTGAAAGGTATTACATTTTTAAACACATGGCACATTCATATTCTAATAGCTAATATTGGATTATAGAGTTAGACTGAAATCATAAAGTATCTGGTTTTTTTACATGAAACCTCTAGGCCATCATGTAATGCTATTGTACATGTATTAAAAAGACTACACCATATTCAGTAGAGTTTTTATTGCTCTTCATAAATCAGTAAGATTTTTTTCTTAAAGTATATATGACTGCAGCAAGTGGTTTATGAACTTATTTGTGGAATGACTTTTTCCCTTCCTAGACATATGCCCAGGGAAAGCCAGGACCCTGTTTATTTACTTTCATATCTCCAGCACCTAGTACAGTGCCTGGTATAGAGCATCTCTTTAATAATGTATTCATGTAAAAATTCCACTTAAAATAAGGTTTGATTGATATTGTTAGGTAACAGAATTGCCCATTACTTTGGTTTTCATATGCCAAAGACTGAAAATCTAATATATGTTTCATTATTTAAAAAATCCAGCTGGAACAATAGAAGTGCTGCTACAATACACGGTACAGGAGAAATGCTGCTCTGAGATTACAAATAGAATATGTTTATGTCCTTGACTTTTGAAACACATTCTGATACTTTTCTGCTAGTGTACTAGGGTTTCAAGCTCTAAATGTATTCTGTAGATTCTAAAACAGACAATAAGACAGGCATGCAAAATACCCACAAAAGAATATTTCCTTTAGGAGTTCTTGCCCATTGCACTGAATGTAGAGATTATAATTGTGACATTTTGTTTCCATCCAGTTTCACCATTGTAGTGTGCCATTCTGGCTTATTTCCTTCCTTATTTCAGTAGACTGCTTTGTCGGTTGCTGAAAATCTAAATCAAATTCGAATATGAAATAAAGATTGGAGTGAATACTAGCAGGAATATGCTAGGTCTTGATTCTAATATGCTAGAATATATGCTAGGATCTAACTCTTCAGATACAGTGTTCCAAGGAGAAGAAAGCTGTCCTACAAAATGGAGAATGCTTAGTTCCCGTGTGGACAGCTTGCTCTGTTTATAAAAAGAAAGATCATATTAGGTTGTTGAAATTACATTGATATTGCAGATACGCTTAACTTCTCTACAATGAAAAAAAGAAAATAATCTTGCAAGTTGTTGGTTTTTTTAAATTCCTCCCCCTTTATTCCTTCACACATGTATTAATTAATTGGCAGGAGAGGGCGTCAAGGACAAATAGTAATTTTCTTTTCTAGTTAGCATCTGCTAATAGTTCAAATGCAGGTCCCTTAAGAACTTCAGTGAGACTTGATCAGCTCAACAGGTAATGGATGTTCTGTTCCCTACCTTGCCATTCTTCATTGCCCAGTGTCTTAGAGGTCTATATATTATATAGGGAACTTTGTTCATTTATCCCAGGTTGTGAGTACATCCTATTTACTTAACCATCCCTGCTGGCCCTGTCTCCCCCACTGTTCTTGTTAAAGGCCTGAAAACATTGTTCTGAGGTATCTGAGGACTTGAAAATCGGGGAAACAGGAACAACAGAGCATTTTCCAGATGACCCAACTAGCTCAAAGTAGAAAAGGAGACTTGGGTCTGTCTACAACACATTCTTCTTTACTGTTCACAACAGAATTCTAGAGACTATACCCTGAGAAAGTGATTTCTGACCTAGTCTTTGGGGGTACCCAATGCATTTCTAGTCTGTTTTTGTGGTATTGAGTGATTTTCAGACAATATATGTGACAAAATTTGTTTTATGTATATTCAAGTATAATTATGATTATAAGTTATTAACTATAACACACATAAATTTAAAATAATAGTATAAATTAGATGAATTATAAATTATATATTAGTGTGGAATCATTTGAATTTAATAAATAATAAAGTATCTATTTTAGAAATATAGTATTAAAATATGTAAATATGTTTTTCTTCATATGTGTGTATACATACACAGCCCACTAATGTTTGCATGAATCAAACTTTTTAGCCTTAATAAGAATAATATTAATAGGAGTAATAGTAGGAGCCCCTACCTATTGAGCATTTACTTTGTGCCAGGTGTTATAGTAGGGCATTTTCTAAAAATCAGCTCATTTTAATGCTTCAGCAACCTTATGAGGTGAAAGGTGTTTTCTATATCATGGACAATGAAATTGATCTTAAGAACGTTTATATACTTTGCCGTACTCTTGATCTTCAACATCCTACTACTTCTTTATGCACATAAAATTGAAGGACTGTTTTGCTAAAGAGGATGTAAATTGGGGAACTTGGCTCTCAAGTTGCATTTTCAAGGGCAGGCACACAAGGAAACCATGACTGCCTGCAGACTATACAAGGTAGAGCCCACAGTGAAAATGTGCCCCATTCATCTGCCCCTAGGGAGAGATTTTGCAGGGGCAGTTGGTTGCTTTAAATGATCCGTGGCTCTACATCATCTGACTGACCTGTTCCTCTTTTGCCTATAAAAAAAAAAAAAAAATTAAAATAGGAATGGAACCAGGGGTATAGGAAGAGGGGCCAGAAGTTTGGTGGAAACCAGTTAAACCCAGTCTTTGAGTCTAACTCTCATCTGAAAGCCTGTGGATGACTGATAACTATAGGATGAACCATAATTTAAAACATAATAGGTTGGGTTTTGGAAACCTCCAGTGTAATGTGATAGCAGACAACCCTTAGATTTATTTACACGGTACATGTCATATGTGTCTTTGTATTTTACTGCGGTAATGACAGGAGCACAGAAATCTAGGATGTACAGGATACTCACACCTGTTTCATTTCATCTCAGTTTTGGATATGCACGATTAAAAAGTGAACCTCTAAGAATTTCTTTTATTCATTTTCACATGGGAATAGAGTGGGGGAAAAAAAGAAGCTGGAGGGGATGATTGAATGCTGATTGAATGTTGAGGGAAGAAGTGTGTGATCAAACAATTGTCTTTCCATATATTTATTTTCACTGAAATCTGGAAGATGCATAAAATCTTCTAGCTCATTTTTGATTGTATAGTTAGTTGGCAAAAAAAAAAAAAAGAGAGAGAGAGGGGATATTGCAGCTGCTAAGCTTTGAGCTTTTGTTTTCACAGATAAGAGGGGATTTGGGGAGGGTGACTTGTTGAGAGCATTAATATTTGCTTCATGTGGAATGCCAAGTGTATTGTCCCAATGTTGGGAATGTTTAATCAAAAATTAATGCAAGAGAGTAAAAGAGATCAAAGAACCCACTTCATTTTCTTGGTGTTCATCAGTGTCCACAAACATTGGTATGAATAACTACTACGTTCAGTGGTCATTAACTCTTTACTGTAGAAAGATAATAGACAAAATGCTTATTGCGTTACTTTTGTTTAGCAGGTTTGTGGGAGGCCTTTAAACAAGATGCAAGTAGCCTTTGGGAATAAGACAGAGGGAATATAATGCTAAGTGTCTGCCAGAGTTGTGTTGCTCCTTATAGAAAAGGAAGTTAGTTATCAAACAGGATTTTTTTTTAATGTTTTCCAAGCATCTGGCAGGGTTAGAAGCCTAACATTCTAGATGAGCAGAATAGAATATACAGCTGTGTTAATATTAAGTTGCTGATTTTATGTTTGTTGTGCTTCTTTTTTAAAATTTACATTGTAAGTGGGGCTGAGGAGGAAGGGATATAAATAGGGGCAGGTTAGAGATCAAGGGAACTTGTCTGCTTAATATTATTAATAGAGATCACTGCCAACTTTGACATCTCAAGGCTGGGCAGAAAGACAGGAATATAGAGATTTTGCTGTCTAGTAACTTGAAAGAAGAGAGGAGTTTGTCATTCTAGGGGTTTAAAAATAGAGACACTGTGTGATGATTGGAGTTACTGGGTGGATGTGCTAGAAAAATGACCTGAGGTTTCCCCATGCTTGCAGAGGTCAAGCTTCGTCTCGGAGCAGGGGCTGGTGGTGTGTGGGCACCGGGCACTCACCTGCATGCCAAATGCTGTGAGGAAGGTATTATTGTCATGCAGTTATATGGGAGAGGAGATCCAACTTAGAGAAATCTCTTACCCATAGTCACAGAGCTAAGAGTTGGTAGAGTTAGGGCCTGAATAGAGAGAGAGAGAGAGAGAGACACAGAGAGAGAGAGAGAGAGAGAGAGAGAGAGAGAGAGAGAAACATGGGTGGGGGAGGGGCAGAGATAGAGAAGGAGACTCAATCCAAAGCAGGCTCCAGGCTCTGAGCCTGCCCCAGGCACAGAGCCCCATGCCGGGCTCAACTCCACCACCAATTGTGAGATCATGACCTGAGCCCAATTTAGACACTTAACTGACTGAGCCAGGTGCCTCCATCTTGTTTTTTTTGTTTTGTTTTGTTATTTTATTTTTCTTAGTCTTCCTGTGGACTGTGTTCATTTCCTCAGACTACTGTAACAAAATGACAAGGACTGGGTGGTTTAAGAACAGAAATTCATTGTGTCTCAGTCCTGGGAGCTAGAGGTGTGGGCAAGATTGGTTCCCTCTGAGGCTGTGTGGGAGACTGCCCTGCCTCTCCCTAGCTTCTGATGGTCTGCTGGACACCGCAGTCTCTGCCTTCCTCTTAACATGGCATTCCTCTACGTGGTGCCTGTCTCTAAATATTCCCCTTTGTAAGGACGCCAGTCACGTTGGATCAGGATTTTATCCTAATGAACTCATCTTAATGAATTACATCTGCCATGATCACTTTCTGAGTTCCTGGGGATAAGAACCACAATATATGTTGAGGCAGGGATACAATTCAACCCATAACACAGACTCACGGTTTTTCTTTATTTGCAGCCATTACAGTGTTTATTGATAGAATTTTTAATATTGATTTCACCAGGTTTTACCTCTGATACTTTTTTTTCTTAACAAAAAACCACGTAGATGATTTTTTCACTTGTTCATATGAGAATCTGATGAGCCTTCTGAGCTCTTCTCCCCGTCGAGGTTGTGTCTGAGACTTCTGCTCATATGTATTGGCCATCGAGGGGATTTGTTATAAAACATGACATAATGAGATTTCGTCATGTTTTCAGCAAAACAGTTAAGGTATTCTTTTTTTTAATGTTTATTTATTTATTTTAGAGAGAGAGAGAGCATGCGCACAAGTGGGGCGTTGGGGTCAGTGAAAGAGAGAGAGGGAGACATAGAATCTGCAGTGGGCTCCAGGCTCAAAGCTGTCCGCACAGAGCCCAATGCAGGGCTCGAACTCATGAACTGTGAGATCGTGACCTGAGCTGAAGTCAGTTGTTCAACCAACGGAGCCACCCGCATGCCCCAAGGTGTTCTTTAGAGTAGATCTACACTATGATATTATTTACTCTCACATAAAAACTGGACAAGTTGAGAGATGAAATCTTGTGAAAGTTTAATAAAAGCGAGCAGTTTTATTTTCTGTCACACTGTTTACCTTGAATTGAGTCTCGATATCAAAGTTTTGCTTTATTTTTTTTTAACCCTTCAAATGATAATCTGCGAAAGTTTGACCCTTGGAAATTGAAAAACTCATACACTATGATGAATATAAAAGGACTGTCCGTCCACTTAGCACACTGGTCAGACTGTCCAGAAGGGAGTGGTTTTCCTCCCAGCCTCAAACAATTATGTTCACTCCTTGGAAAACATGACTTGCTTTCCGTGGGACTGTCTGTTGTCTCCCTTGACCTGGGCACATTGCAGCATTGTCTCCAAAACTGCCTTTTGGAAATGGGTCACTAGAAAAGTTCTATTACCAGAAATCATCTGTTAGGAAAGGAAGCTATTCTTTCCACCCAGCTCACTACCGTGAGGACAAGCCCAGTGCTTTCTCATACCCACTCGAAGACATTTCACCAGCTTCACAGACGTGAGGAAGTAAGCATGCTAAAAGCCAGCTGGGATCTCCATCCTCACCCATCTACTGCCAAGCTGGAAGCAGGAGTATCGGGACCAAAATGTGAAAAGTGGGGTATCTTCTTTCTAGAGAGCATCAGTGGCTGTTGAAGTTTCAATTTTCTTTGTGGCATTTCAACTGTGTGATTTTTTTTTTTTAGTGTCAAAGAATAGAAAATTAGTTTTAATTGTTATTTATGAGGCACCATATGGCTGCTCTATAATTCTGGCTTCCCATGGAGCTGTATGTGCATATGGAAAATGAAATTAATTGGAAATCACACCCTGAAATCTATTATTAAGTTAATACAGCTAACAGCTTGTGGGGTGTCCTCATCCTCAGCATGATGTAATTGCATATAACAAGTAACTATAAACTCATATAGGAGACCAGGAGGGATAAGGAGAGGTCAAAGGGACAGGCTTGGGAAAGGAAGAGCATTAATAATGAATGCTGCGGCAAACATTTCAGTTCCTCACCGTCCACAAATCCAGGGTAGAGGAAAGTAGTTTAATCATACTCAAATGAATTAATCAGAAGTCTTATGAATTTCACAGCCAAGAGACTGATTTTTATTTTGCCAACTAGTGTTGTAGTATGCTAAGGTCACCGGTGGTAAAATTAGTGACAGTTAATTCAAATGAGAAGTTCTCAACCTTGGCTGTGCATCCAAATTCACTGAGGAACTCTTAAAAACACTGGATTCTGACTCTCATTCCTGGGATTTTGATTCATTACCTGTGGATTTCTGAATTATGAAGAAGCACTAGAAGTGTTTTAGCCATGGACCGTGGAAACAATTGATTTGAGTGGTATATAGGTAAATGATGCAATCCATAGCTAGTTTATGTGCAGTTTCCTTAACTTGGTTCCCACTTTTAAAATAGAATGAAATAAGTAACGGTAAAAACCTAGCTCAAGGTCTAAATGCTTCATTTGGTAAAACCTAGAAATAGTGGACAATTTGAGGTCATAAGTGCTTTTCATGAATGAAATTTGTTAGTTTACCCATCTTTCTTCTTCTTCAGTGAGGGAGCTGGCCATTTTATTCATGTTGCTGTTCAAAGCACAGCAGGGTAGGAATTCAGTAAATGCTCATGGGCATTTAAACATACAAGTTTGATGTGAAACGAGACAAAAGTTCATTTTTAAGATTAGTAACTATATTTTCTTCATTACAGGCATTGGGCACAGTCTCTGTTCATCTTGACTTGATGTTAACGACAGGGTTATAATGGCTCTTGAATTTGTGATGGTAGTATTTCTCAAAGTGTCCAACCATCTGTTAGGTCATTCAAGACTGAATCCATGGATTTGAAACTGTGAAGATTTTTCCTAGTTTTTATTCTTTTTCCCATAAGTGATAGGTCTGCAAACCTAATTGCTACTTGTAAGGGCTATGTCTAGAATTGTACTTGAGAGATTCATTGATCAGACTTTTTGGATAAATACCAGTCCAGGCCGGTCTTTGAGGTAATGGTGGACGGTCTTTGTGCATGGTATAAAGGTGCCCTAAGGCTGTAATTCAGAAACCTGCTCTCATTTTCTCTTTTATCTGCTGTTTGTGATGTCTCATGCTTCTCACAGTGCCTGGATATTATGTTTGTTCTCTAGTTTTCTTGGGGGTGTTACCTCCATTCTTCTCTTCCTACTCAGTTTCTGCCTCAGGGTAGGCTTATGTGCAGAAACCCTTAAATGCTGTGCAGGTACTGTGATGTTGAAAATACTCTGTTATCTATCCCAGAATGTGTTGCCTATGGTTACTGTGACTGGCTTGAACACAAGGCAGGTTGGCAATCTCCTTGATGGACCAGAGGAAAAGAAATGATGTTGTTAAGGTGAACAACTGGGGCAGAGACAGTGAGAAAAAGGGTTATTACTATAGAATTGAACAAAGCCAGGGAAGACATGCAGATACAGTTGTATGATTTGTGGCCTGACCCACAGAGACCAAGAGCTTTCTCTCAATTATCAGGGCTCCCCTTCTTTGTGAACAATGGAACCCTGAGTTTTTTATTTAATACTTTATTTTGAAATAATTTCATATTATGAAGAATTTCAATGACCATGTAATCAACTACCAAATCACTTTTACTTAGATTCCCCAGTTGTTCACATTAGAGAGCAAGCCTACAGACATGGTGGTGCCTCATCATCTAAAAGATCATGGTGTATATTTCCCAAGAAACAAGGAAACTCTCACTTCATCATGATTCAACCCTCCAAGTCAGGAAACAATGTTGACGTTGTCCTGACTGAACAGGAACCTGTCGGTCCTGAACCAGGATCCAGGTCAGGGACACACATTGCATATAGTTGTCATAGGCAGACTCCAGCTCCCTATACTCCAGAATATTTCCTTCATCTTTCCCTGTCTTTGAAGTCCTTTCTTGAAAGCATCCAGGCCTTTCCTTCTATAGATTGTCTCTGAGCCTCGGTCTGTCCACCATGTCTTCATGGCCAGATTCAGGTCCTGCATTCTTGGTAAAAATGCTGTTAACAGTGATGGTCAGCTGTTCACGTTTGGTCACATTAGCTAGTGTATGACCTGTCCCACCACTGGTCAGTTTGGTGTTTGCCAGGTTTCTCCACCTTACATTTGGTATTTTTTCCTAGTAATTGGCTAGAATTGTTTGGGGAGATGTTGTGAGATGACACCAATATCATGTTCCTCATCTGACTTCTACCCATCAACCTTGACCTTCATCGATGTTGCATGGGTCAGTTACCTGTTTGATGGTTTGCCAGTTGGTAATTCTCATTTCTATCATTTGTTCTGCATTTATAAGCCAGCAGGGCACCAAAAGAAGAGGTTTTCCGTCTCTATGTATGTAAGTGCATGTGTATGCATGTCAGCAAAGACCTATGAATTCCTGTTTTATTTATTGCATTGTCATCCATTCCTAAATCTCTCTGACATGCTTCATCATTTCTTTGAGCATTTTCTTACTTTCTGTCACAAAATGTCCTTGTTTCAACTTGTACTTCCCTTGTTCCAGCCCTCATACCAGCCATTTCTCTAAGAATCTGAAGTTCTTTCTAGTAGATATGGTATTTATAAACCAAGATCTGGGTGTGTGGTTGTGCTCATTATTGTTGAGGTGTTAATTATTTTTAGGCCATCTCAAGAGATAGTTGGATGTGTACACATACACACATGTGTATATATAAAATAAATGTTCATGCATTCTACTGTACATGTATACATTTACTTATACATAAGTATATCAAAAACCATTTCTTTGCATATTTTACAAAAACCATGTGTTTATATCAGTACTTGTGATTTCAGTCCTAAATCTCAGAGTTCTTTCTAGCCTCCCACCTTTCCATGTTGGGAAATACTTTTTCCCTCATTCAGAAAACTGGCTCTCATTATCCTCTTATATATACACACACTTCTATTTTATTATATAACTACTTCCTGAATCAGTTTACTATAACCTATCAATGTGACCAATTTCCCAATTATGCTTTCTGTGTACCACACATACCCCAGCCTCTTCAGTTTTGGGGTGCTGTCAGATATATGACGTTGTTGTGTATATGTGAGGCTCCTCCCTCTTTCCTGAGGTAACTAGGTATTAGGCTCCCCCAGGCATGGTGCGAGTACCCTCATGAGGCTTCTCCTTTGTCCCCTGAGCACCCTTTGTTCTCAGGCGTTGGGGCCTCCTAACTTTTTCACTAAGTATATATGGCTGCATGGAGGAAAGGGTGCATTTCCCGGTTTCCCTGTGGCTAGTTATGGACTTGTGATTTGGTCTTGGCCAATAGTAGCCAGTTTGACCATGAAATAGAGGTGATATAGTGAGGAACTGTGATGATCCTGGGATTAGTAAACAGGGTGAAGTTTCCAAAACCCGTATGATGAATCCTAATGAATTATTATTTTAAAAAAATTGTTTTAATGTTTTATTTATTTTTGATTGAGAGAGACAGACAGCATGAGCAGGGGAGGGTCAGAGAGAGAGGGAGACACAGAATCCGAAGACAGGCTCCAGGCTCTGAGCTAGCTGTCAGCACAGAGCCCGACACGGGGCTCAAACCCACGAACCGTGAGATCATGACCTGAGCTGAAGTCAGACGCTTAATCGACTGAGCCACCCAGGCGCTCCCCTAATGAATTATTAATTATCTGCACAATTTTCTAGTTGATGTGTTTGTAATGTTTAAGAGAATTTCACATGTTACAGTAACAGCGTAGGCCTTGATTCTACTTTATTTAATTGTGTGATTGACATTCCTGTTAGAAATTTTACGTGGAAAGATAAGGTTTTTGACAAAGATTATAAACAGGGATGTAATGCTTTCAAAGTTTACTATGTCTTTTAAGTTGGGAATTACTAGTGAAATTTATTATTAGGGAAGGTTTTTCTTGAGAGGTCACACCATGGATGTGCTTAAGAAAAGAAAATGGATGTATTTAATTTGTAAATTTAGTTTACAGTTTTTAAGAAAACTTAATTTTGTAAATGATGCCGATTGCTAAGAAGGATTTTAGTCTGTCCAACTTGAGTTGTTAAATGAATGTTAAAATTTTAAACTTACGGGTAGAATGATAAGAATTTCAAGTTGGACTCAAAGGCTTATAGGAAAAATGGATTTTTAAGTGTTTGTCACTTTACTAAATTAAATATTAATTTAGAACCATAGGCGAGCCCTCCTTGCAGCACAGCACCCCTGCCTGTCCCAAGCACAGGGACACACAGGGAGTGCTCTTGTGCTGCGGTGTCATAATCACAAATCCGCAGTCGGGGAGAGCGCAGTGCTGGCTGAGCCTGAGTGCCAGGCTGGTCGCCAGAGCCAACTGCTGCTGAGACCACCTGGGCTGTGGTGGGCTTGAGGGCACTGTCAGCCTTCAGCAAGCCCTGGGTGGCAAGGTAACATTCACATCCCCCTCTTGCTTGCCTTGAAAGGTATGATAGAAGAAACATTGTCCAGATGTCATAAATGTCAACAAGTGTCTTGTTGCCTTTTGAATTCCAGTGTTTTCAACTAAAAGCCAGGGACAAGAATTTCTTTATTTAATGTTTATTTATTTTATTTTTGAGACAGAGAGAGAGAACGAGCTGGGGAGGGGCAGAGGATCTGAAGCGGACGCTGCGCTGACAGCGGTGAGTCCGATATGGGGCTCAAACTCCAGAACTGCAAGATCTTGACATGAGCTGAAGTCACAGCTCAACTGACTGAGCCACGCAGGCACCCCTGAGGAGAAGAGTTTATAAATTGTGGGATTATTGAGAGAATTAGAGATACAGACATAAAGTCCCCAGCACATTGCCTGTCCCTTAGTAGGGACTCAAACAACAGTGGCATATGTTGGAAGAAGCTATGAGGGCTGGTGGATTGTTTAGGAACTGTTTGGGATGAAATCAGAGGATTTAAGGCATAAAGCCTATAGTAGTTCACATTCTTTGGTTATCTGCTGTGTTGCCAGGCATTGTGCAAAGTCTATATGTAGATCTCATCCTTGGATTCCCCCAGTAACCAGTGAGTATTTACTATTGTCCTCTTCATTTTACAGGTGAAAAAAATGGAGGTTTAGAGAGGTTGACTTTTAAATTTTTACACAGTGAAGTAAAATTGTTGAACTTGAATTTAGATCCAGGAACCTTAATGCTGTACAGGGGACCCCAGATACTCTTGCAGTCCGCGGTTGGAGACACTCCTGTCTTTAGTAACAGTGACAGAGAAGGTAGCTGCCAGTATTGCCTTTGACTTCACAGAATTCCTCTGTGACTTCTGTACCTCATCAATTTGGATTGCTGTCTTTTTTAATAGGCATGATAAAAGTATTGAGAGAATAATGGAAGGGCCTTTGTTTTATTACAAGATGATCAGGTGTGTTAGGTCACAAAAACATTTGATTGTGTAGACAATAAAAGGAATTGTCCTTAAAGCTGTTAATTCTTGTGAGCCACCAGGTGGGTGTAGCCTTTCCTAGCTCAGAACAGGAGGTTTTTGCTATTGATGCTCTTATTGGGCCATTATCTTTTTTCTTCCATTGTAATTGGCAGCCCGTTACCCTGGAAGCCATCATCAGGAACTCTGGTCCAGTTTGAAAGTGGATAGTTTGCCTTCTCTCTGACCACTGTTGCCTCACTCTTTTCCTAACCTTCTTCATTCCCCTAGAGTTGAATGGCTGAGGATAATGGACAGTTATCCTCAGATGGCATGGGTAGAGCTTCAGCTCTGGCTGCATCCTGTGCTCGAATTTACACTGCGTCATCTTAGACAAAGGAGTGACTTGGAGTTTCAGTGTCCTGATCTCTAGGAATAGTATCACCTGCAGAGGGCTAATGTGAAGATTAAATGAGATGTGGTGTATGAAGTCCTTTGAACAGTTCTTGGGACAAAGTCATTGCTGAATATGGAGTATCTTTAAAACACATAACAACAACCCCACCCACTAATATTAACAGTCGTGAGGACTCTAGAGGACACAGACTCACATACCCCAGAGCCAGCGTACAAAACATCAGCCAGTCCAGCATCTAGCCTTCTTCTCAGCTCATTTTCCCTCCTCTGCAGGCTGCCACAGGGCTGGAGCCGTCCCAGCATCTGTGTTGGGGGAGGGAGGCAGGCATGTGCTGGTACAAGCCTCAGCCTGCCAATGAGGCCTGAAGTTGAGCAGCTCCAGATGGAGTCGAGTGACGCCTTCTCTGCCAGGAAACGTGGTGGATAGTCAGGGCCATTCGCGCCAGGCAACAGCATAGATATATCAAAAGGGAGACAGGCAAAAAGTAAGGGAACATGAAGACCTTGGAACTAAACAAACTATGCAACCATAAATAAAAGCATGGTGCCTGTCTTTGGTAGGCAAATGCTATTTAGGATCCAGAGATAGTCACTTTATGTACAGAAGTGATGGTGCCTCTTGGTGGTGACAGGGCAGTGCTAAATGTCTATTGAATTTGGGCTGCTCTTGAAGGCACCTGACCTTTTCTTTCTTTCTTTTTTTTTTTTTAAGAGAGAGTGCAAGCAGGGGAGGGGCAAAGAGAGAAGAGAAAGGAGACAGAGGATCTGAAGTGAGCTTTGTGCTGACAGCAGTGAGCCCAATGGGAAGCTCGAACCCATGAACCATGAGATCGTGACTCGAACTGAAATCAAATGCTTAACTGACTGAGCCACCCAAGATGCCTCTTTTTTAAAATTTTATTTGAGAGAGAGAGAGCTGGGAAGAGGGACGGGGGGGAGAGAGAGAAAATCCTAAGCAGATTCCTCACTCAGTGCAGAGCCCTACTTGGGACTCAATCCCTCGATCCTGGGATCAGGACCTGAGCCAAAATCAAGAGTTGGACACTCAACCCACGCGTCCTTATCTGACCTTTTTGAATTAATATGATCTTGTATGTTCTCATTAACCATGAGCACATTTCATTTATCTTGTCTGAATGATTGGAAAAAATACAAGACATAGGTATCTTAATGTGTTCTTAATACTTATAAAAGTCAGTAGCAGTAGATTTATTGTTTATTATGAAAATTATTTTGCCCAGTGGATAGCATATTCATCATTATTATTATCACAAGCTATTAACTTGGTATTTAAGAGGTAAGTGTAATTATAAGCCAATATAAGTAAAGATACTATAAGTAAGTTTAAGCCAGGCATTGTGTAAAATATTTTACATAATTTATGTACAGTTTTTTTCTTCATTTATCCCTTCATATAGCAACTCTTTGAGGTAACTGCTACTTTTATGAGCTTTATCTTATAGATGAGAACATTGAAGCTCTCTTCCGTAGTCAAGGTCACTCAGCTGGCTAGTAAGAGGCAAAGCCTGAGTTCTGATCCAGAGCTTTCTGACCCATGAACTGATCTACTGTACTCTAATCACCTTCAGTGTGTTGTCTTCCTTAGGAGGGACTTAAGAGGAGTGGTATATTTATGTACCTAGAGACTAGAGGATTTAACAATTCTGCATGTACCTCTTAGAATGTTGGTGCTGGAGGGCTTCTCTACAGGGCACCACACCCTCTTACATCACCCTTCATGAACCTGGGACTTGAGGCACAGTGACTCGTCCTGAGTCGCAGAGGGATGAATCTTCATGTTTACTTGCCTGGACCAGATGCAGCTAATTCTGGCAAGCAGAGGTATATGTGCCCGCCAGGCCCAAGGAATGCTGGGACTGTCTTTGCACTAGAGCATTAGCTGCAGAATTGAGAAGTGGCAGTGTTTTGCCCCACTCACCCACGTGACTCAGTCCTCCCATGAAGTGAAGTGATGTGGTAAGGCCAGTATAGCTGAATGGCAGTGTTCTGGGTACATCTCAGGCACCAGTATAATCTAATGCATAATAAGCTCATAATAAAAATAGCTGTTATTATATATGGAATTTAAGAAACAAAACAGATGAACATAGGGGAAGGGAAGGACGATTAAAGTAAGATAAAAACAGAGGTGAACCCTAAGAGACTCTTGACTATAGAGAACAAATTGAGAGTTGTTGGAGGGAGTGTTGGGTGGGGGGGATGGGCTAAATGGATGATGGGCATTAGGGAGGGCCCTTGTTGGGTTGAGCACTGGGTATTATATGCAAGTGATGAATCACTGGGTTCTTCTCCTGAAACCAACACTACATTATATGTTAGCTAACTTGAATTTAAGATAAAATAAATAGCTTTTATTTTCTCCTATTTATAGAAACCCTACATGTTCCCTGTAGCAGATTTGTAGTCAGAAAGAAAAAAAAAGTTAACTATAGTCCTCCCCTCTAAATAGTCAGAGTTAATACCTTGGTATATTTCATTCCCAGTCTGCCCTCCGTATGTATGTTGTGTGTACACATGAACATATATTTAATGTTCTACATTTTGGGTTACAGCAAGCTTCTTCCCCTACCCTGGCCTGACCTAACAACAATACTCTTACTCTTCTTACCAGGTCAAATAAACATTTTTTTAAAAAAAAATCTGAAAGTAGTTTTTCTCTGATTATAAATGGTGTAAGAACTCACTGTAAGATGGGGGGCGCCTGGATAGCTTAGTGCGTTGAGCATCTGATTCTTGGTTTCAGCTCAGGTCATGATCTCAAGGTTCGTGGGTTTGAGCCCCAAGATCGGCTCCATGCTTTCTCTCTCTCTCTCTGTCTCTCTCTCTCTTTCTCTCTCTCAAAATAAGTAAATAAACTTAAAAAATAAAGAAGGAAGTGGAAGTCATTTGAATCTTTAACCCGTATAGATAACCTCCATTGATGTGGACTTTTTATCATTTCAGATTTTTAGGCATTTATATCTATATTTTCTAAAGTTCCCAAAAGGGCAATGTACTCTAGTTTGTGGCACAGATATGTTTTGGCTTTTATCTTCTAAATACTTTCTGGTGGTTTTCTTTCAAATATGCTGCAGGCTTATCAAAAGTCTGGAGTCCTATGATATTAAGCTTTAGGCAAGTGACAGTAACATTGGCAGTACGGAAAAACTTTGGCTTAGAGATTGTCATTTTCATCACTCCATCCCTTAAGCACCATACCAAGGCTCCAAGCATCATCCTGGCTTTTCAGGTGCAAGTATCTCCAGGAGAGCTCCCTCCTTTCAAAATGGAATAGCCACACCAAGATACCAGCAGGTGTGTGGGGCAAGGAAACACCTTCGGTGCAGCTAAATTATGGGTAGTTTTCTCTGAGCTTATAAAACATCACTGTTGTAAAAATTCATGTAATAATACAGTTGTTTTCAAAAAGTTACATATGCTCCTGGTTAAAAAGAAATCCCCTTTGAAATCAGTACTTCACATATCACTGAATTAGGTACATTTTGAACGAGGTTCTGATTTGGAGGTGGTAGGGGGAGGTGATTCCTTTTTATGCAGCCTTGACTAGTTGCAGATCTGTTGGGTGTTTATGATAGGCCAGGCATTGACCTTTCTGCTGAGGTGTATGAATTCAGTTTTCTACTACATTTAGTTAGCAAAGATCTAAGTTTGGTTAGCAAAGTCTTAAGAGACTTAAGGTCTCCATTGTCAGTACACTTCTATTTAGATATTTTGTTCTAAAGACACTCTTGTAGTATGTTCTCAGAAGTAGTAATGTATTTCTTGATTGGAATTTGGATCATACAGATATATGCATTTGTCCAAACTTACTGAATGGTACACTTCAGATTTGGACATTTCACTTCATGTAAATTTTCTCTCTCTGCAAAAACAAACTATAAACAAATATCAAACTTTAGCTATTGATATGCATGCCGAAGAGTTTAAGTGTAACTGTACTGAAGTCTGCAACTTTGAAATGCGGGAAAAAAATAAGATGGGTTCTGATGATGGAGAGATGAGTGATAAAGCAATTGTAGTGAGATGTGAGCAATTAAACAGTCCAAGTGGTGAGTATGTGGATGTTTACTTCTTGGTGTTGAAATTTTTTATGTGATAGGAAATTATCATAATAAAATGTTGGGGGACAAACCCAGTAATGAGGGTCTATTTGAAGGGGTTAAGGCATAGTCTCTAGAATTATCTTTCTGGTTTAAAAATTTCGACTGCTTCTTGTTAGCTGTGTGACTGCATGTAATGAAACCTCGGTTGGGTTATTTGTTGAATATTGGTAATGAGTACATTTAGCAAAAATCTCATTCCATAATAAGCTCCTAACAAATTGTATGGTTATGATTTCACAGATTAAAGGAAGTGATGATTATAAATGAATGACCATATGCTGAGGGCCCACTATGTGCCTGACACTCTCATTTGGGTATTTTCAGGGGATGAGGCAATCTCATTCTGCATCATGGTGTGTACACTCTTCAGTGGAAACTTCCACCCAAGAGGAGGTGTGAGGAATGTGACTTAGCATAACTGAGAGTGGCTTCATTAGGTTTGACAGAACCCCTCCCTGACTCAGTTGATCCTGCTTGGCCTGGCATCTCCTTTGAATTAGAAGGCCTTTCAGAGAAGAAGTGGCATCTGCTCTGTTAGACGCTGTAGCATTTCTGAGTCGATGTTAATTTAGTTCATCATAAAAATTACTCCCTTTGGGTGAGGCTAGGCCAGCTCCTATTTGGAGGCTTACCCTGTTTTTACTTTAAGGACCTGTGTCCTGGGAAATTCTTCTAGGGTGTCAGGATCTCCCTCCCTTCCTGGAGTCGAATCACGTTTATGCATTATGACAGCTTGTTCCAACCTTGCACAGGGAGGCCAGGAGAAAGGGTCAGGAACTGGAAAAGGCTGCAGCTGGGTCTAAATACACCAGCAGTAGTGGGGTGGAAGGAGAACATTTCAGATAATTCTGTGGATGTGCTGTACTGCTGGGTGTCTGATATTGTGCTGCTGGAAAGTCAGGTGGAAAACAGTGAAAACCATGGTGTTGAGGGTAAGTGTGGGATATAGAACAAATATTGGCTACATTCTGAAAGGAGAAGGAGCTGTTAGTGGGTAGGAGAAGTGGACTTGGATGCTAGCTTTCAGCTGCAGTGGAGAAATGTCAGTCTTCAGAAAAGATATTATGGAATGATTGGGATTTCAAAAGGTATCCTCATACTGGACTGCTTCATTGGTCAAGTATGAAACAGGACTCTATTTCTCTGCCACATTGATACCATTGGAGAACCACTTAAAACCTGCCAGAATTTTGTTTGAGTTTTATCATATATGGATGCTAGCTCTTGGGTATTTTTCTGTGTTGTTGTGGGTGTTGCAATTCCAAAGTCAACTCCAAAAATTTTATTATTTTTCCCCAGGCAGTAAATGAATAGCAGCTTTTTAATTCCTTAGTTTCCTATTTGTAACACTTAGCCTGGCTCCCTATGCTATGAATTCTTGCTCAAACTAGGCATTTGTTTTTAAAGATGCAACAAGTCCTAGCCAAAGAGACTATTCTAGCTTGAGTTTTTCAGAAATAATCAGAAAAGAAGACAATCCAAGAACATAGATCTAGGTTTTGTAATCTATGAGGTCTGGTATAAGACAGGTTCATATATCAAGCACTCCAATTCACAGGGATTTAAGGTTATAAGTCCTTATTTGGGAGTGATTCTGAGGAGGAGGTGATAGGAGGTGGAATTTGAAGTCAGTGCTGATCTCTAACTGTTGAATGGACAGACCTGTTCAAAATGAAGTCAGTTATCTCAGATATAGTTGAACATGCACTTGAGGAACTTGGACGTATTTACAAGGAATAGGGGAAAAAAAGAAGGAAGGAAGGAATAAAAGGATAGAGGAAGAAAGGAAGGAAACCAAAGAAAGCTGTCATAGAGAGAAAAGGAAAAAGTAAGTATTTCTCAGGCCTTCACAATCCTTGAAAATCAGCCAAATATTAAAACCTTCCCAGTTCATAAGAAATTGCATGCTTTCACCCTCCAGAATGCAATCTAAAGTCTTCTTTGTGTTTAACATTCAAGCAGTAGACTTAGATTTCAGGCACAATGAACAGATCAGGACAGGCAATAAAAGAGCAAGACACTGCAATTTAAAACTCAATGCAATTTGAAAGCGACATAACAAATTATGCTGGACCTCAGTAGATGTGTGTATCATGGGCAAGTGGTTCTGAGATCTTCCATCTCTCTTGGGGTGTGTCATTCCTGGCTTCTGTTTAACTCCAGCGTGTCTTAAACCACTTTACCACTTTACAATAGAAAATAAAAACCTTCTGGGTTCCTTTTTATGGCAACATCACCAAGCCGTTGTTCAGAATTCTGTGTCTCTAGCACTTGGAATTGTAGCAAATTTTAAGTCTGGAATATGTGTTTATTTGCAGGTAGGGAATGGGTAGATATCCTTTATCCTTTATTACTGTTGCTGTCAGTGGCTTAGTTTGAATCTCACTGACCGCTTGGGAGCTTTCATAGGATCCCTATTTGAGAGTTAGCTTACCTGCTTTTTTATTTTTTTTTAAGACCTCTGATAAAATTATGGGAGATCTTAAAAGCACTTAGGGCAAAATAACTAAATTTAACAAAGGCTATAAATGTGTTTTTCTATTTATTTTCTGTTCTTGAATATAGGGAAATAAACTTTAATATGGAGAGGTTTTTCTGAAGATCCGAAATAATAAATGTGACTCATCTGCAGTGCTGAATCTTGGCATAGCTTTACTGGTTTATTTGAGGTGGTGCTATAATGATTTCTAATCTAAATAGATAACTAAGAAGCCAAGTAAATACAGATAGAAGAGCAAAGTAGCCTTTTTCAGTTGTTGATCCCTTCAGGTCTTCTCTTCCCAGCCTTTGTCTGGAAAACAAATCTCTTCCTTGTGACGTCTGTCAACCCTCCTTCTTTATGGCTCTGCTGTTCTCTCTGCCTCGCTTGACTTGGCACCATTTTCCCTGCTCACTGCACTCCGTTCTTAATATTTATTATAGTGTTAATATCTTTCAGTAACTATTTGTGTATATCTCTTCTCTCCGGGAAGTTTTAAGTTTCTGAAAGGCCTGGACCCTGACTTCTTATTTAATCTTTGAATTCCCACAGAGTAGGTGCTCAGTAGCTATTTAAAATGGGCAGGACTTTTTCCTGCCACTGTCATTTTTCTTACATAACACTTTAAGAGGTCATGTTGTTAGACGTTGAGCCGTGTTTTCTGAAGATGTGTTCTAAAGGCCTCTACAGACATGACATCTCTGCCCCATATGATAAAGGTATACACACCGATACAGAGAGGAACACCAAAATATTCAAGACAAGCTATTGTGGATAAGTGTCTGTGGTCATCTCACATTTCAAACACTTATTTTTTATTTATTTTTAGTACAACATGTGATAATTGGGGGGGAAATGTAAATCATTACTGAAAAGATGTAATAATGCTCCACCCATGATCCCACTCCCTAGCGCCTTCAGATAATCTCAGTTAACAGTTCATTTATTGTTCACTTAGGTTTCATTATGACTATGTAAGTAGTCACAAATGTGAGTATTTATTTATTTATTTATTTTTAATGTTTTATTTATTTCTAGGAGAGAGAGAGAGACAGCGTGAGCAGGGGAGGGTCAGAGAGAGAGGGAGTCACAGACTCTGAAACAGGCTCCAGGCTCTGAGCTGGCAGTCAGCACAGAGCCCGACGCGGGGCTCGAACCCACGAACTGTGAGATCATGACCTAAGCGAAAGTCGGACGCTTAACCGACTAAGCCACCCAGGCGTCCCTAGTATTTATTTTTTTAACTATTAATCATTAAGATCTGTTTAGAGCATTTAGTGTATGTGGGTGTATTCTCATGTTCACACATAAAGATATATTAAGTCATTGTCAGTGGATCTATAGTATAGTATTATTTCATTATGTGGCTATGTAAAATTTACTTTTCGAATCCCTAATGTCCACATACTGTTACACAGTTTGGTTGTTTTCAAATGTTTCACCATTCTAAGTACACTGCAGTGAAAAATCCTTATTTCTGTAGTTGATTTTCACAGAAGTGGGATTACTCTACCAACATGTTTTCTATGAATCCTGGGTAGGTGGACCTCCTAACTGAGAACATCCCAGGTGCTTCTTAACCATCGTGACTTTTTCAGGAGCATGGAACAGGTAGTCAGTGATTTGCAATGGGCTCAGAGGTCTGAGAAGGATTTTGAGTGCACTCCCCAATTGGGAAATCAGATATAGTAGGCTTGTGTAGAGAACGAGTCTCTCAGGAGCGGAGCTTGTTACAGAGCAGAGGTGCTCTGTGAGATGATCTTTGTGAGGAAAGGAGGTGGCCGGGTATCCTCGAAGGCGCAGACATCATAGGTTTAGGGTGTGGCAGTGCCTGACTGCAGCATTCTCCCCTCAAGAGAGTGTGCATCAGAGATGGAGACTTCCTTGCCAAGGGACAAGCTGTGTCACTAGGGGCTCAGCTGCTCTCCTTGAGCACTCATGGGAAGCTGAAAGATCCTCCTTGATTGTGGTGGGGGAGAAACCTAGAGGAAACAGGCTGTGGTGTGACTATGGGCAGAATGACAGTAGACAGCAGAGCAGAGTCCAGACAACAGCACGTGGTGCCTCTCACCACGTGGAGGGCTATCTAGAGAAATCCATGTGTCCAGACAAAATAGAGAAAAGACATTTCCAATCAAGAAAGTGGTAGATCTCAGAATACTAGTAATATTTCTGTGAAAGAGAAAGAAACACCTTTAAATACAGGTGCGGCTGGGCAATGTAAATATTACACTTTAAATTTCATAGTCCTTCCTGTTGATTCTGAAAGTCAGATCTTCATTCTGTTATATCAGTTTATATTTATATCATTTCTGGGTATTACCATTTTTTCCCCTCCCCTTGTTCATCACTGGTTAAAGATCCACAAGAGGTCTGTTTTTTTATCTGTGTTCAAAGGTAGCTTCCAGGTGTGTGCTGCTGCAGGAGGGGTCCCCTAGCCCAGGATGCGTTCTCAAGGTTTAGAGGTGTTAATTCTGTAATTGCTACACTTGGGGACTCTGACACTTGTTACTACCATCTATGGTAATTATTACTGTGTTGGCTTGGTTAAGCTAGAACTACATTTCCAAGAATCCCTTTCTGTGTATAATTTCAGGTTAGAGTTGGCTAAATGGGGAGTTTGCACAGAATTTGGAATGCAGCCGTTACGCTGTGATGTACAGATGGACAGATGTAGAGATGCTGGCAACGGGGTCCCGCTCATCCTTGCGCTTCTCTGCTCTGTGTCCAGCTATTTTCCCATCCTCTCACCCTGCTGATTGACCCAGACCCGTCATGAGTCCTGTACCCACCCCGCAGGTCCTGGGTGTGCTTTCTCTCACTGGTGACCCCTGTGATCTTCTAGCCCTCACTTTCAGATCTTTCCTTTCACATCATCTCCCCCAATTTTGTCAGCTTTCGTTCCTTTAATAAATCCCTTATTCACAACCTATGGTCATTCTGCTTCCCTAATTGAACCCTGACTGAACATGTCTTTTCTTTGAAAATCAGAGAGAAGATGATTTCTTTTTTTTTAATTTGATTTTATTTTAAGTAATCTCTACACCCAACATGGGGCTTGGACTCATGACTCCAAGAGTTGTGTGTTCTACAGCCTGAGCCAGTCAGCTGCCCTGAAAACGATTTCTGATAGCTAGTTTTCCTTTTTCCTTCTTTTGCTTCAAGTACACCACAGAATACTGTAGAAATGCTATTGAGGTTCATAAATGCTTTTCATCTTCCATGGCTGTCTCCAAGGTCTGCTGAAGTTACAGATGTTACACAGAAATATTCATTATCAATGTATATCATAAATCTGTCTGTAATCTGTATAAAACACAGTATAGATTTCATCTGGAAATTTCTTCTTCTGAAGATACTGTTTGTTTGTTTGTTTTTTCCTGAAAAATTGTCATTATTTTTCAGGTGGCTTCCTTTGCAGAAGATCAGTTTCATGTCCTCTGGTTGCAATCTTATTAACACAGGTGTTGAAATAAGATCATATGGGTCTTTTTGCCATCATTGTTAGGAGGTTCTGCCTTAAAGGTTTCTTATAGAAATATATCTTTTAATTTAATAGGCAAAATGTAAGATTGTTTTATTCGTCTTAAACTATAGAAATAGCAAGATATCACAACTGAATCGAGCCTTTCTGAAGTAATTTTTATCTAGCTTTAAAAATTTTATCGCCGGGGTGCCTGGGTAGCTCAGTCAGTTAAGCGTCCGACTTCTGCTCAGGTCATGATCTCACGGTTCATGGGTTCGAGCCCCATTTTGGGCTCCTGTGCTGACAGCCAGCTCAGAGCCTAGAACCTATTACAGATTCTGTGTCTCCCTCTCTCTTTGACCCTCCCCTGCTCACACTGTTTCTCTTTCTCTCTCTCTCTCTCTCTCTCTCTCTCTCTCTCTGTCAGAAATAAATAAATAAAAAATTATCACCAACAAAGTCCATATTAATGGTTATGAAAATAATTAATAACATCAGTGACAAGATCAGAAGAGTAGATTAGTTTATCATTAGAGATTTTAATGAGAACTGTAATAAATATACAGTATTTTTTTAAGTTTGGCAATATGAAAATACAATGATTTGTATCAAACTTTAGAATTTGTATGGGAACTAAAATTAAAATTATTCACTTGAAAGCAGCAGTGTGTTGTCTTATGATGATATTATCTCCTTTATAATCAACAGTCTGTTCCAAATGGCAGTATCATGCCCCTACACTATCCAGATGAAGGAAGTACTTTGGATTAAGTGAAATTAATGGACTAGTGTGTTTCATAAGAACTTTAAGATTTAGAATTTACATAAAAGCCTTATCAGTAAAGGATTTCTTAATGTAAAATAGTGTCTCCTTGAATACCTTGCTAATTTGTATCATAAAGCCCTTATCCTAGAGATGGCCCTGCTTCCATCTTTTACTGTTAACAGTGACTATTTTGGGTGTGTGGGGTTTGAATCTTCATGGGGAGCAGTCTGGTGGGGTGCCAAGTATCTGTAATCCTAATTCAGTCAAAGGATGCAACCATTGATGAAATAGTTTATTCTCACGTCTTTCATGTTTGAAATTCTCCGTTCCAATACTGGGTGAGCCCACATGAGACATGTTGAAAGTTGAAATAATTGTTTTAGTTTCAGAGATGACATTGGGCATATGTCAGCAGCTATTACTATAATTGAATATAGGTAACTCTCCAGTTTTAGGTCTGGGTTCTGGGATCATAATGAAGTCACAGAAGTTAACTCATTTTCTTTGGGAAATTGGCACTTATTACCCTATAATTGTATATCCTTTATAAAGGTTCCTCTTTCTGTAGTATCTTTTAGCTCTTTTCATGAATTACCCTCCTCCTCCTTCTTGCCTTCCAGTAATAGGTCAATTTGAAATACATTGTAACTTTCTCAATTAAGAATCCTATCAAACCTCATGAAAGGTGATCACCGTGCTGTGCTGGAAATTATGCCATGCAATTGTGCTGAAAACTGGATATTCCAATTTTGCTCCAGTCAGTGAACCATGGAAATCATAGTTCCCCCAACAAAGCCAATGTTACTGACTTGAAATAGATGGTTACCTTAGTAGTTTGCAGGTGGACAGTGCTGCATTTGCATTTAGGAAGCTACTATACATTTTTCAAATGTTATTTATGAATTTTTGAGAAAGAGTGTGGGAGGGGTGCAGAGAGGGAGACAGAGAATCCTAAGCAGGCTCCACCCTGTTAGGGCAGAGCCCCAGGCCTGAGCTCTGAGCTCCAACTCAAAAACTCCATGAGATCATGTCCTGAGCCAAAATCAGGAGTGGACTGACACTCAACTCACTGAGCCACCCACATGACCTGGAAGCTCTTATAAGTTTGAAGAGAGCAATGTTGAATTCACTAAACTGTTTTAAATAGGTAGCTGAAAATACCATTCTTACTGATATTACTGGTAAACATTTTCAGACATTTACTAGGTCCTTTTGCAGCATGGTTCTGAACTGTTTCTTATAAGCACGATTTTGGATAAATATATTTTCAGAATACTGTCTCTAAAAAGTGCAGTGAACCAGTTTTACAAAGCTTGTCTAATTAAAAACATTTCTTATTTATTCTCCTTAGGTTATGCTTTCCTTAATGAATTTAATTTTTTTCCGTTTATATTTAATAATGCTTCTAAGTATGTTTGTTTTCCAACATAGGACTATAAAAATTGGTGTAAAACTTTGTTATTGTAATTAGAATGAAACTTGTAGTAAGAATTGAGAGGAAAATATTTAAGAATGTATTATTTTAATGTGGCTAATAGAGTCAAACAAGCCATGGTGTGGGTTTTTTTTGGGGGGTGGGATATGGTAGTTGAGAATCTTATGTATTTCTAAGCTTGTCAAATATGTCACAGTGCTTTTTTTCCTAAAATGTATATAAATCATAGTAAACTAGTTCCCAAGTGGAATTCTAGTCGTGAGCATTGTTCATTATCAGAAACTCACCAGAAAAGGAACAAAATAAAGTGAATGCATTGCACATTTAGGCTGCTGCATATAAGAGTAGTAGTTAAGGACAAGGAATTTGGAGTTATACATACCTGGGTTTTACTACCTTGGAGTCTAGTAATATGGTTATCAGTATAGAAGTGTAGTATACTTCCATGCAAAATCTATTAGAGTAGATGTTATTTCTCTCCTCCATCTTTTTTTTAGCTTGTTATCCTAAAGTGTGGTTAAATCATCTTATGGAAGACAAAAATTGGATTTCATGTCTGGGATATTCTTCTGTAATTTTGCTTGGGAGTAGGGAGGGAATGTGAAAACCAAAAAGCAAGCCAGAAACTTGTGTATTTAAAGAAATCAGATTTATTTTAAATAGAATGGAAATAGTGACTGTATGAATCAGCCTGGTTAATACTGAATGAAAAGAATAGATACTGTTTAGTAGGTTTTGACTGCTTAATTTTCTACTCTTTGAGTAAATAACTGAATTAAATTACTTCAAGTGAGTTTCAGTCAAGATGAGACAAACTTGCTTTCTTTTAGGCTATTGACGTACTATTACTGATTTAGCATTTTAGATCTAATAAGAGGAGATGATTTTAGTGAACTTATTTTTGACCTGGGGTTTCAGTTGCAGGAGATATACCTAGATGGGATACAGTCTTTTCCTTTGCCTTTTGCCATTTGTCCCAGTATGGCTTCACAGTCCCCAAAATGGTGGTTTGGTCTATCAGCGTGGAGGCATGGAATCCTTTGACATGTGGTCAAATGGTGACACACGTAATTGACGAGCACTTCACTGAAGCTACAACTGTTCCTTTGTCTTGATGGTTTATGCCTAAGGCTGATTTAATTAAGCCTATCTAGAGCCAATTAACAATGCCCAATTGGGTATTCTGTCTGGCTTTCAAGTATTGCTGCTGGAGATCTAGAGAAAAGCATCTCTTTCTTCTGGGTGACAAGCATGTGAAAATTGATACTGGCAATGGAATGCTGGGTATCCTTTTTAAAGAATTTGAAGTGATCACAATTAAAAATTTGTGTAGACAGTATTTTTTCTACTTGATGGCTCCAAAAGATAAATAGGAAATGTCTGCCTATATACCTTTATTTTTTTTGTAAATTGCTGAAAATAATTAGTGATGATAGTTTTCATATTTTGACTTCTTTTTAATGTGCCAGGCATTGAGATAAGCACTTTACTTAGTATATTTCATTTATGCTTCACATCATCCTAATACTATAGATTATTATAACCATTTTACTGACAGGCATATCACTTTTACCTTTCTGAGCTTCGGTCTCCTCCTGTCTAAAAAGAAAGTGATAGGCAGAGTTAGAGATACTAGGTCTGTTTAACTCCAGAGTCCCTACTCTTACTGATGTTCTTAGGCGCAGTAGCTGAAATATGAAATACATTCGTTCTACTTGGTTTCTTTCCTGGTGAGTTTCTGATAATGAGTTGTCATCCTACCTTGCTCTTTACTCAGATTGATGTGAGCCAGTTTATCATAAGACATGGGTTTGACTGATGTTAACGGTGGTTCATATCTAGGGCAGCACAGGTGGAGGAGGACATTGAGGGCAGGAGAGAAGAAGCTCTGCTAGCTTCCGGGAGAAGATGAACGCCGGTTTTCCGAGTGTTAAGCACATTTAGGGGAAGGGAAGACCAATGAATAAAGACAAAGAACCTTCATAATCGAACTACATCAGCTAGAGTGACTTTCTTACCCAGTGCTGTCATAATGTCAAATCTTGTTGTAGCTCCTTGTTGCCTTCATGAAAAAACCCTCTGTGGCTCCTTGTCTTCAAACCTTTGCCTGCTTGCCTTGAGTAATAAGAACAATAATAGAAATAGCAGAAATAGCTGACACTTGTGGAACCCTCACCTTCCATGAATGGGGGCAGACACCAGCAAACATTATCATCATTATCATCATCATCATTATTATTATTATTATTATTATTCTTTGCACCATCTGCCTGAGTGGAAATAATCCTTTTAATTCTTTATAAGATAGAAACGTATTAAAATGAACTAATTGATCATGGCAGTAGTCTTTCATTAATTATATGACTTTTCAGGTTCTTGTGATAAAGTATTTACATGTATTATTTAATTCTTAAAACGATCCTCATCATTTTTTCACAATTGGGTAAATGGAGTCTCAGAGACATTAAGTAACTTATCAGGTGCCGTCAGCTGGGTGAGGCACAGAGGCCTGATTGAAACCCAGTCTGCAGATTCTAAACCTGGTGTGCAAAACCAGAAGAACCTTATAGGAAGATTGATTTAGTTTTCTGATGTTAGACAAAGATCAATGACAAACAGAGGTGCCAGCTGTTGCTGAAGATGTGTACTATTTGCTTTATGAAACATGTTTGACTTGAGGGCTGTCTGGTTTTTTTGTTTTTTTGTTTTTCTTTTTGTGGGTGGGGATGCCAGTGTCCCTCTTTGCTCAAGGCCTCATTTCTCTCACTGGACTGCTTCACTCATTCAGCTTTTAAGCCAGGCCCATGAAGAAGATATTTGAGTTTATGACTCCGGTCTCAAAGGTCAAAAACAGGCAGCATCCCCGTTTCTTGAGTGTGTCAAGAAACGAAAATTCAACAGCCACCTTCGTTTAGGATGTTTTGTTACCCTGCCACCATTTCAGAAATACTGCTTGCTGGGGCGCCTGGGTGGCTTAGTCGGTTAAGCGTCCGACTTTCGCTTAGGTCATGATCTCGCGGATCGTGGGTTCGAGCCCCGCGTCGGGCTCTGTGCTGACTGCCAGCTCAGAGCCTGGAGCCTGTTTCAGTCTGTGACTCCCTCTCTCTCTGACCCTCCCCTGCTCACGCTGTCTCTCTCTCTCTCCTAGAGGTAAATAAAACGTTAAAAAAAAAAAAATTTAAAAAGAAATACTGCTTGCTTTCAGTTTCAATCCATTTCTTCCTCCCTTATCCAGTCCCATCAATATATAGAACAACTCTCAGAAATCTGGTGGTTTCCAAGAATACAGTTATTAACTGCTCCCTTTGCATCGTGTCTTAAACCTTTCCCCTATGTAATCCAGTCTTCCCTTTGACATCTCAGCTGGCTGACAGGTAGTTAGTTCTTCTGACTGGCAGATTGGTGCCTCTGCCACATGGGAGTGTCATTACACAGTAAAATTAATACCTCCAGCCTGGATTTATTTAGCATCTTCTGACACTCAAAAGAGCAAGGGAACACATGCCTTGCTTTCTCTTGGGATGGTTGAGTATTAGATTAAACTGGTAGGAAATATTTTAATGCCCTTGATAAAGACTTTGTATTTAAGTGCATTGATGTTATTTTTCTGGAAGTTCTTTATGCCTTTATTTTCAAAGTTGGTTTAAGAGAGCTTTTACCACTTTTGGAAATGATATGCATTTCCACATTCCTTTTTGCTCAAAAACAAACAAACAGACAAACAAAGATCCACTACCTACTCTGGATTTTCTTTTTTCAGATGCAAAAGAAATTGTTTTAAAAGCCCAGATCTTAGCTGGAGGAAGAGGAAAAGGTGTCTTCAGTAGCGGTTTGAAAGGAGGCGTTCATTTAACAAAAGAGTAAGTCTGGAGGTGTTAATTCGGTGTCTTTGGGCGAAGTGTTTATGGAAGATCTAACTCAGGATTGATGGGAGCATTGAGAAAGATGGCTAGAATGGGTTGGGAGCAGAAGGTAGCACGTAGAGGAAATGAATTACAGGTAGAGGAGGGCTCTGGCAGTGCTCCGGTTTTCCTTCTCCCACGAAAGGAGTTTTTCCTCACTAGTTGTTGAAAAACCTAACACTGCTTCTGCCCTAGACAACCAGTGATCCATCATAAATGTTGAAAATGATAACACACATTAAATGCTGCCAGCATATCGCCGCTTCCCTTTACCGAGTCCACAAGTGGCTCCTCATTACCGGTGGCTTCAGTTGTCCCTCCTGTCTGATAGTCCGAGTCTTCTCATTTCATGGCCTGTCTCCGTGTCCCGCAACCCTGCCCCTGTGCCCCTCTTCTGTCACTTGCCTTTTCATTATGTACTTTGAATCATACTTTATGCCCTCATTGGCCAATACTTTTCACATTATCCAAGTCAAGTTTTTGTTATTCAACTCTTACCTAAATCTGTTATGCATTTCAGTATTGTCTTTTTGCTATGAATGTAACTTATTTTGGGGAGAGGGGATAGCAGAGGGAAGCAAGAATCTCCCTCCCCCTCTCCTCCCCTCCCCTCCTTCCCTTTCTTTCCTTCCTTCCTTTACTCATATATATTGCTATCGTTGAGCCTCTGGTACCTTGCTAGGCACCTAGTATATTAACAGAAAGCCCTGTGGACTCTGTGAGGGTGGAGCCGGTCCTGGTGTAGTGTGGACATGAGAACATGACATGCACTCCACTTTAAAAGAATTTTCAGCATAGACAATGTGTTGTTCTTTTTTCCCTCCCTTTTCCCTCTCTCCTAGCCCTCAAGTTGTGGGACAGCTGGCTAAACAGATGATTGGCTATAATCTAGCAACAAAACAAACTCCAAAAGAAGGTGTGAAAGTTAACAAGGTAATATGAATGCTTTTGGTCATTTTCTGTATATGTGTTAGAAAGAAGAAGAAAAAAATCACATTTCAGTTTTGACAGTCTGATGAAGCAGTGCACTTTGGTGATTTGCCATTTTGCTTTTTAAACTTCATATAATCTATTTAGGTTGAGGTATGACTTTGAGGAGACATAAAAAGGGTTCTGTGATAGTATTATCGTTTATTATGATCAGCACTTAGTAAAAGTGGGCATGGGTGAGTGATCAAAACAACTGCTTTGCCTTTCAGAACACTGTGTTTAAAGCTGGAAAGGGCTTCGTGAGACAGCTCTTCCTACTCAGTGCAGGACCTTCTCTGCTGCTCTACAGCCCCATCCTCATCATGTGTCAAAGTTACCTGTGATGTTGTTTTTCTAAGCCATCCCTATACCTTACTTTGATATTAATACCATTGAAAGCCATGTTATCCCTGGAAGTATGGAGTATTAGTGGTCCATTGGGGTTCTGAAGTATAGAAGTATATATAGGGTACACATCATACACACACACACACACACACATGCAGAACTTGGAGCCTGCCTCAGTCATAAAATTGTGGGTGGTGGAGCCAAGGCCAGAACATAACTCTGCTCCTGTCAGTCTGTTCACCTTTGATGTACCCTCCTGATCAATAGAGGTGCCCAAACTAGCTACCTGATTTGCAGGACCCAGTGCAAAAACAAATGCAGGGACCTGTGTTCACATTTCAAGTCAATTACAACAATATTACACCAAGAGACCAAGAGAGGGACCGTTCTGAGTTTTGGCCTCTGTGTGACGGAAAGGTCACGCCCCAGCCCTGGGAGGCATAGATGGTTAGAAAGCCCTGTCATAACAGTGAACGGGGAGCCCAGCATATTGGGGAGCAGATTAGAGAAGATGAAAAATATACTCAGTTTCTGCCAGTGTGTTATGCTCAGAGAACCTGAGGCAGTACATTCTGTTTCTAATTTTCAGGGTGAGTTGTGTGGAAAATTGTTAACATGACAAAAAAAAAAATCGCCGATTGGTTTACTTAGCTTACCATGACAGGGTCTATCTTGGTCCTGAAGAGGAAGGTGGAAATACTGGTGGTCATTAGCTCCTTCATTCTGAGAACGTAAAGCTTTTATAAATGGTGAGAAAGAACACTGACAGAACTGGTTTTGCTCTTTTCCTTTTCCTACCACTTGTGTAAGAACTATTTAAAACTCAAAAGTGTTTTGTTTTGATTTTTGTTTGGCCCAACACAGTACTATTTTTTTGCTTTTCAAATCTGATTATGAGCCTTTGCCTTTGTTAACTTCTTCAAAATTTGTCCACAGAGGACATGATAAGTAAGTATTTTGTTTGTAGGAATTATTGTTTTATATGGATATATTTGTTTTTAGATTAGAGTTTGTGATACTTCTTAAAAGCATATAAAAATATTTAAAGCAGATTTGTATGTCAGGGAGTGCATAAAATTAGTTTGTAGATAGGTTTCTGAAAGACTAAAGTGCATTCCTGTACATTGAGTCATTGCTAGGAAACATCTAGAATGATTTACTTTTAAGTAGTGTTTTTATTTCCCCCTGATTGTAAAAGTGATTTACACACATAAAAAAATTCCAGTAGTACAGAAATAATAGAAATTAGAAAGTAAAAGTTCCTTGGATTCCCACCAGCCTCAAATATTGTCATATATTGTTTTGTCCTTCTTCTATGTCTAATGTAAGTTACCACATTTCTCTAATAATAACGTTATATTTTAAGGAACATGCACTTTTTTTTTTACTTATGAAATCTTAGATATCAGTAGAAGCCCCCCACCCCTTACAGAACTTTTGTTTATAAGGTTAATTGAGAAGCTGTTTAAACATACATATGTACATTTATACACATTGGATATTTTTTTCTCTAGTCTGTGCCAATGCATTTCAGGTGTGTTCCCTAGAATAATAATAGGGCAGGTGAGACCATGCTCCTCCTCATGTTCTTCACAATTCAGTACCAGCAACGCTTACTGCTCTACAGCGAGAGAAATTCAGATACTGCGTATATTTTTAAGCTTATCTAATCATGGTCCTGTTAAAATAGTTTGAGCACTGGTACTCATCCGCAGTTTCAACAGCACGATATTAAAAACAAAAGCAAAAACAAACCAACTAGGTTCCATGGTCCAGTAGGGTAAAGTAAGTGAAAAAGCTTTCTCTCCTGGAAGACTCTGCAAAAAAGGCTGTGTTGATGACACTGTTTTTGTCAGTCACAGATGAAGTCACATTTCTGAAATGTATCTGAGTTCCTGGTGGGATGAGAGTGTTCATGAAATTCATTTAGACTCTCTCTGTTACAGTACCTCAAATATTCTGGTATCGTGGGCCATAGGGAGGGCATGGTTGATGTCGAAAAAGTGGTCTTGATATAAAGTATCCTGAATTATCCCTTGATGATTATCATTTTCCTGGGAATGTTTTCTTAAAGAGTGATATATTATTTCCACCAAGAAGGAGTCAGTTCAGACAGCAGCTGGTCTTCACAAATAGAAATTTGATGGAACGCACAGCACATCTGTCAACATTTTAGAGGATTAAGAATAGGACTCTTGAATGACACTTATCCTAAAAAGTTATAATGTTGTGTTGCTTCTCAGAATAACTACTGAAAATCATTAAATCTTGTTCTCTAGACTAGCTCTTAGTAGAAAGTGAACTTGAAAACAGAATGCTTCTATGAAAATCCTAACACTACGTGCCAAGAACTATTTCCTACATAGTCACAATTTACCATTTATGATAAAAGAATCAGTATTATGCCTCTTATAAGGTATTTTGTTTTTAACTGGTGATAAATCCCACAAGTGTTTGAAAAGAAGAAATTCTGAATTCATTACTTTATAGCATTTTAAGTCATCGTATGTTTATGCCATTTCATGTGACTTAAAAATTGGTGGGTTTTTTTTTTTTTTGGCATCTGGGTAGTTAACAAGAAGTGCTGTTTAATCTATGACTTTCTTTTGTGAAACCTATTACTGAATGACTTTTAGGAAAAGTAATATAAGTACTATCCTTATTTTCACTGCCAGTACTGATTATGAATATTCTTTTCTTTTCTTTTTTTTTAATCATCCAAGACATCTTTTACCATTTTTGTTTGGAGTGTCACTTGGTACAGCCTCTCTCTCTAAGGCAGTTTGATAGTACTTGTCAACATCTTAAATATGAAGAGTCTAAAGCCTAGCCATCTTATTTCTAGGTACCTTATCTATAGGGATGCTAAAACAAATGAGTGAAGATATACGCACAAAAATAAGCACTCAGGTAGCATTTGAGAAAAATTGAAGTCCACGTAAATGTCTTGTCATTAGGGACATGGTTAAATAAATACTGACATATAAGTACCATCTAGTCACACTGAAGAGAGAGGGCATTGGAAAGATTTCCAAGTTGTAGTGTTAATGTTAAAAACCAGAAGAAAGAAAAGCATTGAAGTGTGTATAATATGCTTCCATGCACAGGACGGTTCCACTACTGTGATGCTTGTAGATGTGTAGGGAGGGGAGACGTCGGCAGCGATTTTTCCTGGTAGGCCTGCCACACACAGTTGTGTTGTGTGCTGAGCAAGACAGCCAGCCAAGGCCATGAGCGCAGCGTGAAACCCTTCCATCCCATGTGCCTCTTGCCCAGACACAGTCCTCGCATGCACGGGATGTATCCTCCCAAAGATGCTAACTTTTTCTGATGATCACAAAGGTTTCATATGGGCTCCTGATCACCCCAACTGCTAAGGCCCGAGGACTTGTATTATGTGCAGTTGGGGGCTGCTTTCACTGTCTCGTTTATATATGTCTAGTCCCTTTTGCATTATTTTTGAACACGTGAATAGTATATTTGTAATTTAAAAGGAAGTATAAATTGAATTAGCAATACAGTTGATCCACGAGATAGAGGTATATAAACATGTAAAGGATCAGATGTACGGTAAAAAGAATTCTTTCTTTGGCAGCAAGCTTGGTTTTCCACCAGTGCGATCTGAGAAAAATCAATGTGGTAATATGTATGTACCGTTAATGTCTCAAATTACAATAACAACTACTTCCCAGGAGTTTTTCTTAAGTGTCAGGGTTTCTCCAGGAAGAGAGAGAGAAAAAAAGAAAAGATTAAAGTGGGAAAGTTCCTCGAGGCAAACCAAATACCTGTCACTTGAGCAAGTTAGCAGGATCAATTAGGAAGGTGAAAATGGGCTTTCTGTACCATGAGAGCAGAACTCTCAAATCTCTGGAAGCTAACTCGCTGGGTTTAAAGTGCTCAGAATGAAGGTGTTTGATTTGTGTAGCAAGTTTATATAGATTTCCAAGTGGGAATGAGCTCGATGCTGAATTAATTTGACTTCCTGCCTATCGTGGTAGGTGATGGTTGCTGAAGCCTTGGACATTTCCAGAGAAACCTACTTGGCCATTCTGATGGACCGGTCCTGCAACGGCCCCGTGCTGGTGGGCAGCCCTCAGGGGGGTGTTGACATCGAAGAGGTGGCAGCTTCAAATCCAGAGCTTATTTTTAAGGTATGTTTATATTCCTGGCTATGCTTTGTTCATTGACTATTGTTGCACATGCTGTTAAAGATTTAATGTGCAGTCTGAGGCTGGTAGCAGCATATTCGTTTCTGGAATTTAAGGCATGAAGACCATGAGTCCTTTTTCTTACTGAGCACTAAGTTGAGGTTGGGTAGAACCAAGGTTTTCCCTATCTGAGGTCTTTTTCTTTGCTTTTACCCTCCCTCCCTTTATTCCTCTTTCCTGCCTTTTCTTCTTTTCCCATTTCTTCCATCCCCCCTGCCTCAAGAATTAACCAATGGGAGCGGACTGATATTTCCATTTCCCCTTGGTTAACTCTACCCTACTGCACAGTGTGCACGATCCAGAAATCCTCTCCTGGGAGACCAGCTGTGAGCTGGAGACTTCCTTGACATCTCTTCACAGCTTATGTAAACCAGAATCCTTCAGAGGTCCTGAATCCATCAGTGTGCTTCACTCCTTTAAAGCTTGCCCTTAGTATCTGGTCACAGATCTGGCTGAAGTCAAATCTTAACTCACCAGCAAGCATCTCAGTGTTTCCAAGTCTCATTGTTTTGAATCACTTCAGTGATTTCCATCCCATGGAACTGTGAGAAATAATGAGATGGTGTGCACAAAGTACTTTTCAACCTACCTTAGCTGTGAGAAGAAAACTCTATGGTCTTTAGAACTGTAATTCTGGTTTTTAGTTCTGGAATATGAGTGTCCAAAAAAAATCACGTTAGAAATTTTTAGCAGAAAGATTTATTATTTCTTTTAGAACGTGATTTTGTTTCCTTTCAAAAAGCAAGAATTTAGGGGCACCTGGGCAGCTCAGTCGGTTAAGTATCTGACTTTGGCTCAGGTCATGATCTCATGGTTCGTGGGTTCAAGCCCCATGTTGGGCTCTGTGCTGACAGCTAGCTCAGAGCCTGTAGCCTGTTTCAGATTCTGTATCTCCCTCTCTCTCTGACCCTCCCCTGTTCATGCTGTCTCTCTCTGTCTCTCTCTCTCAGAAGTAAAATATTAAAAAAATCAAAAAACAAGAATTTTATTTCTTAAACCTCTTTGTTTAAATCAGGTACTTTGGGTGATTGGTTTTAGAATATTTTCACCGACATTACTTCTTTTAGGTTAGCTACCTTGGAAGTTAAATTGGGACTTTACATGATGGCTTACCAATAATACCTGGGCATTTTCAAAATTGCTGTGATTTAAACAAGCCATTCCATTTGTGAAGAGAACACATGAAATAATATATATGAATAGCGCTTAGTATCTTGGAGAGAATGGCTCTTTGTAGAGCTCAGGTGTTATTAATAATTATCATCATCAATAGAGTGTTTAAATCATATGGTAATATTTAACCTACATATGACAAGCTCTAAACTTAACAGCAATATTAGGCAGGAAAACCTAACTCTGGAAGCCTTCCAAAAGATGTCATAAAAATTAACTGACTAAATATTCGTCAGTGCCATCTGTATAGTAATTAAAAGTGAAAACTGGCATCCGATTGTCTTGTCAGCATGCCACCCTGAAGAATTATATGGTTTTTGGAAAGGCTGTGTTTTAGATGGTCTGCTAATTAAAACATACCCTATAGGCAGCTGCAGTAGCCCTGCTCAGAGATCTCTGGAAAGATGCCACACTTGAATTACTCATTTGCAAATAAATACTGAGCATTTTCTTTCCTGGTTGTGAATCTTTTCATTTGCCTGTCTTGAATTTTCCTTATTTTATTCATTTTTACTAGGAACAAATTGACATTATCGAAGGGATAAAGGACAGCCAAGCTCAACGGATGGCAGAAAACCTAGGCTTCCTTGGGCCTTTGAAAAACCAGGTACCTGAGCATTTGGAGGCCACTGTGCATGCCTTGTTTGAGAAAACAGTTGCTACTTACTTACTTGTCTCTGATGTTTGTGATTCTCCAGGACACAGGATTATTTATTGTCCAACCATTTTTCCCCCAGTTGTTTATGATGGAGAAAAATATTTCCCTTGTATTCCAGAAAAGGATGTTTATGAGATGTGTTCAGATATATGTAGATATGTGGTTGGGTGTGAGTGTTGCATGCAGACGCCTGCATTTTGCTGTGTATGTTAGCCTCTTTGTTTTTTCTGTAGTGCTGCAGTGCCAGCCCATGAATTATATGATGCAACATAGTGTTTAGAAGGACAGGCTGTAGAGTCAGGCAGACCTGAGTTTGAATCCTGTACTGGCACCCAGCATGCCTGATTCACCCATCTGAATGTCACTGTCATCATCTGTGAAAGGGGGATAATGAGACCCTAAGTGAGAGGCCTCTTGTCAGGGCAGAGTACGCTCAGTACACCACTGCTTAGTCAGTACCCCAGAAAGGTCAGCTGTTACTGTTGTTAATAATACACATTACTTAACTAATTGCTATTCTTTCATAGCTAATGGGATTTGAGATGAATATTAATGGCCTGAAAGTGATATTTCACTGAAAACAGCTTAAATTATTCCAGTTTAGTAATTATATCCCAGGGCTTCAAAGACAGAAAAATTGTCCTCTGAGCTGTTAAAGGAGAGACTCTGTCTTGAGGTTCACAGCCCTGCATTGCCCTTGGTCCAGCCCACAGGGCCTGATTGGATGTTTACATGAGCAAGCTTCTTTGTCTCACAGTTAAATAAGAATTTACTGGCTGTTTATTCCTCCTCTACTACCAAGAGAAGCCGCCTTAATAACCCGAGGTACTATGTGTATGTGCCTGTGAGTGTGTATGTGAGTATGTGTGTGTTCCCCTGGGGCTCCCAATGGTTCCAGAGTATTTCCTGCAATTGAGTTGGGCAACATTCCTCTAATAAAACAGATTTCACACCCTTTTCTTTTTCTTGAGACTAACTCGATCTCTAGAAATTGAAGGGTGGCAGTAGGCAAGTCACAGAAGGGTAAAGCAGAGTAAGACTTTAAAAAATATATATGTTTAAATTAAGAGAGGACAGCACTTGCTTGAACTTGCAAGGAAACCCTCCCCTGGAAAGCAGAAGGTTCCAGATGGAAGAAGATGCAGGAACATCTGGGCTAAACCTTTGCAGGAGAGAGCACCAGGACTCTGTGGACAGTTACAGGAACTAATTGTCGCTTCTGAGACTGTCAAAGAGATGCCAAGTTAGTGATGTGCTGAAAGGAAGTTATCGTGGATTCCTGAGTAAGGGCTGCAGTGGTTGGAGTCACCTGCGGAGAATGAGGTCACGAATTAGCTTAGCTGTCCACTTGACATTTATTGTGGGGCTTCTTGTGTAGGAGTTGTGGTCACTGAGACCACTCTTCCATACTGTCACCATGTTCTAGCAACGCTGTCCTATAGTCAGCTCCAGAATGTGCTCTATAACCCTGTTTACTTTCTCCATGTACCTTTGCACATCCCTGTCTGTCTTACTTATTTGCAATCACCTTTGCAGATCTTCTTCTGTACCATGGAAGGGACATTGTCAGCCTTGCTCACTGCTCTGTTGGAAGTAAAGTCCTTGGCACATATGTTAGGTGCCCTGCAGACATTCGTCGTATGCATGAATAGGTGCTACAATAAGTCCAGGATGTCCAGTTTGAAGAGATTCTTAGGGAGGTGATGACAGGCAGGAGAATAAATCTGGAGTGGGCAATTCTGCTAATATCATGTCTTGACTACTCAGGTAAATGTAACAGAGAGTTCTAGAGAAGGCAGTAATAGTTCTAGAGACACCAAAAGATACTTTTCACCACTCTCCATATTATAAGAGAAAATTTAAGAGTCATAGCTCTTTTTTTTTTATATATATTTATTTTTGAGACACAAACAGAGCATGAAAGTAGCGGGGGGGGAGGGGGCAGAGAGTGAGAGAGACATAGAATCTGAAGCAGACTCCAGGCTCTGAGCTGTCAGTACAGAGCCTGACACGGGGCTCAGACTCATGAACTGTGAGGTCATGACCTGAGCTGAAGTTGGACGCTTAACTGACTGAGCCACCCAGGTGCCCCAAGAGTCATCGCTCTTTATATGGTTGAATCACATTTTTTTCAGTACCCCAGACACTCTGGGTTTTAAATGAATTTGCCTGTGGAAGGAAGATGAGCATGCAAGTTCCCAGGGGTCATTAATAGCTATAATGTCATCATATTTGTGACTTAAATGTATTAAAGAAAAGAAAGAAGTTTCAAATTCATTTTTTTCTTGTTTTTTTTTCCATTGCCAACTAAACAAAAGGCTTTAAATCTCCATTTGTTCAGCAGAATTGGAGGGAGCACTGCCTGGGTGCTGCTCACTCTGCTGGATCTCGGGAAACAGAGATGATGAGAAGTAGCCATTGTTCTCTAGGGGCTCCCACAACAGTGGTCAGGTTCTGGTAGTGATTATAGGGAGAGGGAGTAGGAAGGGGCGCGAGGTGGATCTCAGTTGTAGGTGTGTTGGGATTTGTTCATTTAAGGACACCTGATTATATTTACAGTAGGAAGGAGACTGTATGTGTGCTGGAGTGGTAGATTTGGGAACCTCTGCATTAGGATATGTCCTTAAGCCACAGAGATCAGTGAAGTGTTCCAGAAAGCCAGTGTCCAGTAAGCAGAGGAGGTTCCCAAGAAGAGAAAACATTAAAATTTTTTTAATGTTTCTGTTTATTTTTGAGAGAGAGACAGAGTATGAGTGGAGGAGGGGCAGAGAGAGAGGGAGACACAGAATCTGAAGCAGGATACAGGCTCTGAGCTGTCAGTGCAGAGCCTGATGTGGGCCTGGAACCCATAAACTGTGAGATCATGACCTGAGCCGAGTTGGATGCTTAACCAACTGAGCCACCCAGGCACTCCAAGAAGCAGAAACATTTATTTTATTTTTAATTTTTTAAATGGTTTATTTACTTATTCATTCATTCATTCATTCATTCATTTGTTTTTAAATGTTTTATTTATTTTTGAGAGAGTGAGAGACAGCATGAGCAGGGGAGGGTCAGAGAGAGAGAGACATAGAATCTGAAGACAGGCTCCAGGCTCCAAGGTAGCCATTAGCACAGAGCCCGATGTGTGGCTCGAACCCATGAACCATGAGATCATGACCTGAGCCAAAGTCGGACGCTTAACCAACTGAGCCACCCAGGCGCCCCTTAAATTTTTTATTTATTTTTGAGAGAGAGACAGAGACAGAGCATGAGCGGAGTAGAGGCAGAGAGAGAGAGAAACAATTTGAACCAGGCTCCAGGCTCTGAGCTGTCAGTACAGAGCCCGATGGGGGTCTCAAATTCAGGATTGCGAGATCATGACTTGATTTGAAGTGGGTCACCCAACTGAATAAGCCACCCAGGCGTCCCAGAAAACATTTAAATGATCATCTATCAGTGATCCTTTGGTCAAGAAATGATACCTTCAAGGCACCTTAGATTCAGTGTGACCTTGAAAGTTACTTAATTTTCATCTAGGGTATGGTTAGGCATTTGGAGGCAGTGCTTTCTTGGATGAACAACTTAGAAAATGATTATCTTGTAAAGTTACTACTATTTTTCCTATAACCCACGCTTGTTCTGTCTGAGCTCAGTGAGGTATTCACATTAGATTTAAAAAAAAAAAATCAGCTTGTACAAAAACTGCCAAGTATATGTTCTTGACACAATTCATTTCAGCAAGAATTGGTTGGAAAGATTAAAGCCACAGGAAAGCTGAAAATAACTAAAAATTCATAGATTTGTTAAGTGTATCTTAGTTATCCCCTATGCTATTAATTTCTGAAACATAAGCACCATGAATTGTCAATATACAACTTCAGTATTTAATCTGATGAAAAGATTTGATGGGCCCAGTTAATAAAAGATCACTTATGCCTCTGGGAATGGTTTGTCCCTCTGGCTAGCATTAAGAGCTGTGTGTGAACGTTTATGATATTAGTTCCTGGAGTCAAATGAAAATACTTCTAAAATTTTTAAGCTGTTCAAACACTTTTGAAGGTACCTGTAAATTTGTCAGGGTTTCGTACATATGGCCCAAAGGATATTTGATTTTAGGCATCGTAATTTTTTAAATTGCTTAGCAAACAACCTTAAAATAACATTAATTGGTGGCAAAAGAAGAGAAAACAAATAGTGTGTACAGTGTGGTTATGAACTGAGGAAGTAGGTGGCAGTAGCAAACTGGCTGCCTGTAAGGCAGACAGCAGAATGTTTCCTTTGACTTGTGTTTAATTTATTTTTTAAATTTGAACATGTTTAGAAAACTGGGGAGCTAACCTCAGCTTGCCCCAGGCCCTGCCATTTCCTATTATCACACCTGCTCAGACTGACACATTTCGCCTGCCTGCCTACCCTTTATAGCCATTTACTTGGGTAGCCTCTGGAATAGGGCACATTCTGTCTCCAAGCCAGGCTGGTTCTCCCTTTTTTAGATCTTACATCGCAGATTTTATAACACATATCCCTTAGAGATCTCACAACACAAATCTAATCATGCTTCAGTCCTGCTCAAAAAAATGCTTATGGCCTGTCTTTGTGTAGTAATGAACAGTTATAACAGTGAATACCCCCAGCTGCTGTGTTAGTATGTAATTACAGTGCCACTAATGTATAGAAAATTCAGGCTCTGTGGTAAGCTACATTGATAGAGGATTAAGAAGTGGTTTTTTTAAAAAATGTTTTTTCGGGGCGCCTGGGTGGCTTAGTCGGTTGAGCGTCCGACTTTCGCTTGGGTCATGATCTCACGGTTCATGGGTTTGAGCCCCGCGTCGGGCTCTGTGCTGACTGCCAGCTTAGAGCCTGGAGCCTGTTTCAGTGTCTGTGTCTCCCTCTCTCTGACCCTCCCTTGCTCACGCTGTCTCTCTTTCTCTCCTAGAAATAAATAAAAACATTAAAAAAATTTTTTAAAAAATGTTTTTTCATGTTTGTTTATTTTTGGGAGAGACAGAGCACGAGTGGGGGAGGGGCAGAGAGAATGGGAGACACAGAATCCAAGGCAAGCTCCAGGTTCTGAGCTGTCAGCACAGAGCTCGACGCGGGGCTTTAACCTACAAACCACGAGATCATGACCTCAGCTGAAGCTGGACACTTAACTGACTGAGCCACCCAGGCACCCTAAGGCTTGATAAGTTTTAAAGTGACCCAGGTATCCACTGGCAAATAAATGGATCAGCAATGGGAGGTTGTTTAGCCTTTGAAAGAGGAAGATTCTGACAAGGCATGGACGAACCATGAGGACATGGTACTAAGTAAAATTATCCAGTCACAAAGAGATAAATATGATTCCATTTTTCTGAGGTACCTAGAGTCATCAGATTCATAGTGATAGAAGGTAGAATGGTCATTGTCAGACTAAGGGAGGGGAGAAGGGGGAGTTGCTCTTTAACCAGTATAGGGTTTCAGTTTTGCAGGATGAGAAACTTCTGGAGCTTGGTTTCATGACATTGTGAATATACTTGACACTGCCAAACTGTACACTTAAAAAATGATTGAGATCGTGAATTTTATAGTATGTGTATTTTTAAAAAGAAGAAAGTTTTAAAGTAGCTGGTATAAGATCTTATATATGTATGTACCCAGAAATGTTTTCTCTTATGTAGTTTCCCCTTATTATTCAATGAATCATTGATTGAACCAGTATTTTATTGAGTGTTGACTCTGCGCAGAGGCTGTACGGGTAGAGCGGATGCCACAGTGTTCAGGATAGCCAGCATGCCTCTTTCATGCAAAACCTTGCATGCTCAGATGGCCTAGAAAACCCCCCAAAGTACAAATCTATTTGGCAGCAAGTTACATATCAGCTGTGCATTGTAACTCAAAATCCATTTGGATATAAAAACAAAAAGTACACATGAAATAAAAGAAATCTTAGAGTATTTGAAAAAATAATTGGAGAATCTGAGTGAGACCATCCTTCATAAAGTCTGACCCAAAGCTAAGAAGCTCTGAAAGAAGAGTGTCATTATTACTGTTCCATGTGGCAGAAGTAACAGACCCATGGGTGAAAGGTAAACTAATTAAAGGACAAAAATACTTGGCAATTTAATGGGATAAAGAGCTAATTTCCTTCATGTAAGAACTCTTATAACTCAATGAGACAAAGACTAAAATCTCAATAGAAGAATGAACAAAATTAACCGAAAAGGAAATACAGATGTCTTTCAAGCTCAGAGAATAATGCTCAAATTAACTAATAGTAAGAGCAATTACAATTAAAGACCTATATGAGACACCCTGGCATGGTGGCAAAGATTGATAACTTATGGTTGTGAGTAGAAACACAATTTCTATGATACTGGTTTGTGTAATGGGAAATTAGTGAGAGCTTCTATCAAGAATTATTTAAGATCATCTTTTATTATTTAAATAAAAAGCCCCCATACCCTTTTCTTTGCTCCACTCTGGGGAATTTATCCTTTAGATATACATACAGAGATGGATAAGACACATTTTAAGTAATGTCAAGCTATTAGAAACCTAATGGCTATTATTCAAGAGACAGGTAAACTGAATTATGATGCATTCATTCAACTAGATATTATGTAGTGACGCCTTCGTGGCTCATTCGGTTAAGTGCCTGACCCTTGGTTTCACGTCAGGATCATGATGTCACAGTTTGTGAGTTTGAGCCCCACATCAGGCTCCACAATAACTGTGCAGAGCCTGCTTGGAATTCTCTCTCTCTCTTTCTCTTCCCCGCTCACACACTCTCTCAAATAAATTTTAAAAACATTAAAAAATATATTATGTAGCCACTTACAAGAATGAGATCACTCTATTTGTGTGGCTAATGAAGGCTTTTTAAACTCTGTTAAGTAAAGAAACAAGGTATAGAACCGAGTTGGTTTTTGTTAATAAGGTGAATGAAGACAGTGTGTACTTGCACATACATAGACTGTCCTTCAGTGAAGCACCAGCTGGGAAGGTGACTGCTGCCAAACAAGACACAGGGAGCTGTGTGACTGGTGGATCTGGTGAAGGTTTAAAGGGTGACTCATGTGTACCTTAGGAATTTTGTCTCGTGTATGAGATTATCTAGCCAGAAAGAAATCAATATTAAGAAATATTCAGGCTTACTCATTATGTATGTTTGTTTATTTATAGCTACTGGGTTTCAAATTAGGATTTAAGAACGTTTATAAATGTATATAAAATAAATTAAGACCTTGTGAATTTTATTTCTAGGAGTTCTTCGGTCAATAGTGGAGCAAAGAAGGTAGTCTCAGTGTTTACCACAGTAGGACTTTATTCTAGGGAATTGGTTCCATGGTGATTCAAGAGTTGAGAAATTTCAGGATGGACAGAGGCAAGGTAGATCTAAGCCATAATAGGAAATTGTGGCTCCCTGTATCCTGGAGGAGCTAAGTGAGGCAGTGGTATTTATGCACCTTGGGATACAGAGGGTAGAACCCTAGAGGGCTTCCGGTGGTTGCTATAGCCAGCAGAGATGATTTTGCAAACCAGAAGGAGAGGGGTAGAAGTACCCCAGCTTTTCCATTCCCCTTACTTCTTGCCTCCTACAGCTGCCTCCCCTTGGCTGAACTGAGATGGAAACCATCTAGTCCAGGAGCCTTGGAAATTCAGCCTACAAGCGTCAGCTCCCCTGATAATACATAATAGGGATGGGGAAAAGCCGGAACTGGATCTGAGGGCAAAAAATTCAGGGTGGAACAATGAGCAAAAATGTTGCCAAAGGAAAATTATAGCTAGGCAATGATAAAAAATAATTTTAAAAATTTAATAATAAAAAGATGGAGCCAAGCATGAGGCTTATCCCCAACTTTCAGCCATAACTGTACAGTCTTGCTGTGTTGGATCATAGGCTATGGTCACTACAGGTGTGAGCTTTCCAGGCTGATGTCAGGCCTCATTTGTGATGTCTTCCCCTTACCCCTGTTCATACAGTGCCAGCATGCTGTGACATAGGCCATTAGTAAAAGTTGGTTGAAAACAATGAATGGGTGAATGAATTTCAAGCAGCTTGAGAAAAATAAAGTCAGGGCATAACATCAGGGAAACTTGGGATACTGTTGTTCTTTTTGGCTTATGCCCTTGGGACAAACTATTTAGTCTGAACCAGGCTATTCAGTAACTACTATGTAGGACTTTTGTCTGCCTGTCTTGCAACACTTTCCATTAGACACTCACTAATTGTTGTTTAACAGATTATGGGTTTGGGCCGATGAATGTAGTAACTGTCTTATTTTAGCATAATAAGGAAAACCTGGTCATTATAAACTCTCAAAATCATGTTTACCTTTTACTTAAATGAAGAATGTTTGTATTACTGATGGGGGCTCGTACTGCATTGTAGCTTGGCTAATAGGGAAATGAAAATTTATGAAAAGATTAACAACATATTTTAGGCTCTACTGAAAATATTTTGTTTTCCTGATAATGATCTTTCCTGGTGTCTTGGGGAAAGTTGAGCAATTCCTTCTAATGAATAGCAGAGGAAATTAAAATAATTATGCTTTTCTCTTTCTCCCTTCAGAAAACCTAACTGAACATAAAGACATAACTTAGTATTTTTAAGGTTTCATTAATCCAGCAAAATAAATGTTCTTTTACTGCTTTGGTGTAATTTCGTTGTACTTGATCTCATTTAGGCTGCAGATCAAATTAAGAAGCTGTATAATCTCTTCCTGAAAATTGATGCCACTCAGGTGGAAGTGAATCCCTTTGGTGAAACCCCAGAAGGACAAGGTAACCAAAACAACAACAACAACAACAAAAAGAAAGAAACAAATGAATGTAATTGTTTATGCCAACTGTGAATTAACTTGTACAAAAGATAGTAGTAGTAGCTTTGCATTCATTTCGTTCAGTAATTTAATTTCTGCTGTGGTTTCGATTGCTCCTGTGATACAGTTGAACATTTCAGGACTTGAGTTTGTTTGCTACCAGATGCCAGGCCTCAAGGGAAGCTCCTTCTTATTATATTTAGAAACATCCATCCACCAGCACCCCTTTGTTTTTTCAGGGCCATTCTTGCTTATACAGTGGTATAATTTTGGGTAGAAATAGGAGCCTCTGCATTGGGGTATAATGAATGCACCTGCTTTTTGTGGAGCTAGAAATGCTTGAAGATTTTTAGTTTGCCTAAATCTGTAAAATTTCACTTTTTGTGCCCCTGCTGGATTTACATCATCATGGTGAAACCGTAGTGCCCACCATCCAACTCTTTCACCTTACATAGTTACCAGCTTCTGATTCAGGAGGGAGAAGATTTCCCCCTCCTTCCCTTGTGGGGAAGGTTTTTTCCTACCCATAAGGTAATCATGAAGTATAAAGAACTGTTTTCTATCTCAGCATCCACCACCATTTCACTGTGTCTTGCACACAACTGGTATTCAGTGAGTTCTTATTAATTCAGTGGCAAAAGCTTGTGAATATGTGTGTGTTTAAAGGTAGAAGCTGTGATATCAGGTGGATAGGATATGGATAACCAGAATGTAAGTTCCACGAACCTTGTCTTTTTTTTTTTTTTAAGCAGTTTTCACCCCCAGTGTCTTGTATGCTATCTGGTACTTTATGGGCAGTTTGTAAAGGGGGATTTGTCATTGGGTTGCTAATTAGGTGATTTGTTATATGCAAATATAACCAACTTGAAAGCCAAGGTGGATAGTACACTATATTACAAGGGGGCCTGGGTTCAAATTCTGGGTCTGTCATATTCCAGCCACAGACCTGGGCTAAGCCTTGGAGTTTGGTTTTTGTTTTGTTTCTTACTCCAAAAGAGTGGTAAAAGTGGTAACTGTCTTATAGGGTCATTGTTGAATGAGGTGACAGGGTTTGTGTAAGTATCCACGGTCACACACAAAATAGACCAGCCCCAGACATTCATAAACGTTCCTCTTCTCAGGTAGTCCAGGGAAAACCCCCAACAAACACTACTCCAGGACCAGATGGCTTCACAGGTGAATTCTACTAAACATTTAAATAGGAGTTAATACCTATTTTTCTTAAACTATTTAAAAAAACAGAAGAGGAAGGAAAGCTTTCATATTCATTCTGTGAGGCCAGCATTACCTTCATACAAGAACCGTGATACTACAAAAAAAAAGAAAACCACAGGCCAGTATTTCTGATGAACATAAATGCAAAAATCCTTAACAAAATATTAGCACACCAAATTCAACAAAACATTGAAAAAATCATTCACTATGATCAAGGGAGATTTATTCCTGGGATGCCAGGTGGTTCAGTATTTGGAAATCAATCAGTATGGTACATCACATCAACAAGAGAAAGGATAAAAACCATGTGATCATTTCAATAGATGCAGGAAAAGCATTTGATAAAGTAAAATATCTGTGATAAAAACCCTCAACAAAGTAGGTTTAGAGGGAACATATCTCAACTTAATAAAGATCATCTATGAAAACCCACAGGTAATAGCATAGTTAATGGTGAAAGATTAAGAAGTTTACCACTAAGATCAGGAAAGAGACAAGAATGTCTAGTCTTAGCAGTTTTATTCAACATAGTACTGGAAGTCCTAGCCACAACAATTAGACAGAAAGAAAGAAAGAAATAGACAGAATTCAAATTAGAAAGGAAAAAGTAAAACTTTATGCAGATGACATGATACTATATATAGAAAACCTGAAAGACTCCACCAAAAGACTGCTAGAACTGATAAATGAATTCAGTAAAGTCACAGTATACAAAATCAATATATATAAATTCATTGCATTTCTATATACTGATAATTAAGTAGTAGAAAGAGAAGTTAAGAAAACCATCCCGTTTGCAGTTACAACTAAAATAATAAAATACCTAGGAATAAACTTAACCAACAGTGTGCAAGTCCTATATTCCAAAAACTATAAAACACTGGTGAAAGAAAGATGACAAAAATGAAAGATAGTCCATGCTCATGGACTGGGACAACAAATATTGTTAAAATGTCCATACTAACCAAAGTGATCTGTAGATTTAATACAATTCCTATCACAATACCAACAGCATTTTTCACAGAACTAGATCAAATAATCCTAAAATTTGTATGGAGTCACAAAAAGACTTGAAGAGCCAAAGCAATCTTGAAAAAGAGCCAGCAATCTTGAAAAAGGATTGAGGTATCACAAGCCTAGTTTTCAAGATATACTACAAAGCTATAATAATCAAAAAGTATGGTACTGGTACAAAAATAGAGATATAGATGAACAGAATAGAAATATGCTCCTGATTATAGGGTCAATTAATTTACAACAAAGGAGACAAGAATACGAAACGGGAAGAAGTTTCTTCAAAAATGGTGTTGGGAAAACCAGTCAACTACATGCAAAAGAATGAAACCGGGACAACTTTCTTTCACCATACACAAAAACAAGCTTGAAGTGTATTAAAACTCTGAATGTAAGAGCTGAAGTCATGAAAAAAATCCTAGAAGAAAATACAGGCAGTAATTTTTCTGACATTGTTGTAACAATATTTTTCTAGATATGTCTCCTGAGGCAAGAGAAACAAAAGCAAAAATAAACTACTGGGGTTACCTCAAAATAAAAAGCTTTTACACAGCAAGGGAAACAATCAACAAAACAAAAAGATAACCTGTTGAATGGGAGAAGATATTTGCAAATGATATATCTGATGAAGGGTTAATACCCAATATATATAAAGAATTTATACAATTCAACACCAAAAAGTCTTTAAAAATGGGCAGAAGACATGAACAGACATTTCTCCAAAGAAGGCATACAGATGACCAACAGACACAAGGAAAGATGCTTAACATCATTCATCATCAGGGAAAACAGTCAGAACCACAATGAGATAGCACTTCACAGCTTTCAGAATGGCTAACGTAGAAAACACAAGAAACCAGTAAATGTGAGGATGTAGGGGAAAAGGAACCCTTGTGCACTGTTGGTGGGAATGCAAACTGGTATACCCACCATGGAAAACAATGTGGAGTTTCTTCACAATTTTAAAAAATAGAATGGCCATATGACCCAGGAAATCTACTACTGGATATTTATTTACCCAAAGAAAATGAAAACACAAATTCAAAAGTATACATGCACATAAAATACATGTGTTTATTGTAGCATTATTTACAAATAGCCAACATACAGAAGAAACTCAAATATCCATCTATAGATGGATAGAAGAAGTGGTGTATGTATGTGTGGTATGAGTTATACACACACACACATAAATACATATACACATACATACATACAGTGGAATATTATTCAGCCATAAAAATGGATGAAATCTTGCCATTTGCAACATGGATGGATCTAGAAAGTGTAATGCTAAGTGAATTAAGTCAGAGAAAGACAATTACCTTATGATTTCAGTCACATGTGGAATTTAAGAAAGAAAACAAATGAACAACAAAAGAGGGAAAAACAAAAAAACAGACTCTTAAAAACAGAAAAAACTGGTGGTTGTCAGAAGGGAGGCAGGTGTGGCATATAAGTGAAATAGGTGAAGGGAATTAAGAAGACACTCATTGTCATGAGCACTGAGTAGTTGTTGAGTCACTATATCATATACCTGAAACTAATATAACACTGTATGCTAATTATACTGGAATTTTTAAAAAATACAAAATGGGGACAATAACAGTACCTACCTTAGAGGGTTGTTATGAGGGTAATGTTCTTAGAACAAAGCATAGCATATAGTAAGAGGTACAGAAACATTAGCTATTATTATTTTATAATTTTTTATCCTTCTGAAAATTGAACAAGATAATCGACATTGAAAGTAAAACATGATACAAAAACTACGACGTTTAAAATTGTAATTGTCATCAACTGTACTTAAACTAATGAAAAATAGTTCTCAATTCCCTCCACAAGTCTTGTGGAATTTCTGGTGGAGGATTCTGTATTCTTCTAGTTTTTGTTGACCAGAGTTAAATTAAGTGATAACTATGAAAAAAGAATAATCAGAAAAGGCATGTATTTCATCTTTTTACCTAGTTTTATTTTTTTTAAGATTTCATGTTAGGATAGACAAAAAGATGATGTTTAGGAAGCCATTGAAAATAGTGGTTTACACATGTGATGCACCAGATTTTTATTTGGTGCGTCATTTGTAAGCAAACTACCTTTATTTGTAAATATTTTAAAATTATGTTTGACTATAAATCATCGGTATTTAATACAGAGAGGAAGCAAATGGAAGAAAATTCTTTTTTGAACTCATGACACAGTGTGTTGTGATATACTTTTACATACATTCTTTTTTATTACTTACAGCAACTCTGAAAAATAAGGAGTTATTATCCCCATTTTATAGAGGATTGAAAATTAATGTGACTCCACCATAGATATCTAGTTACTAAAGTTGGGATTTGAACCCATGTCTCTCTCAGTACAGTGTATATGTTGATTTTGACATACCAGACTGCCTTATTTTCTACTTTTTTTTCTTTTTAAAATATTAATTTACTTTTATCAGAATGATCTAGATGTAGTCTCCAGTTTGGGCATGTTAGTCAAAAGTGGCTTTTAATTAAATCCAAGAAACAAAAGAGAAGGAAATTCAGTTTAAGTTTTTAAAGGTCATGGCTTGCTTTTCAAACTAGTATGCATAAGCAACCTTGTTATTTTGTATTGAAAAAATGTAAATTTAGCCAAGGATTAGATAAAAATCAGGGCATAATACTACTTTCATTCAACCCTTTGGTAAGTTGTCAGTCACAGGTTATAAGGGTGCAAGAAATTTTTCCTAGAGTATATTTGTAGAACCTCAGGAAATCCGAAGTTATTTTTTAATTATCAAGAGAAAGGAAAATTCTTGAACTGTTTAAAAGGAATCACCATAAAATATATTCCATGTATACAGTTCATTAAAGCATAAGTCTTATGTGATATTTTTAAGAGCAAAATTATCTTTAGCTATTAATTTCATTGTACCATAAAAGTTCAGCTTTTGAATTATAATCACAATTAAATGAGTATGTTGGTTTATAACTGTAATGAGCAGTAGTCAAATTAAACCCAATTAGGAAACGGTGATTAATGACCAAATGTACAAATTGATCTTCATCATTGTCACAATCCCCTAAAGCAATCCTTTATTTAGGAGCTGTAAAAAAATCATTTATATCCTAGCAGTATTAATAATCTTAATATTTATAATGTGAATATTTAATTTTTTTCAAGATCAGTAATGGCAGTCTATAACATTTCACATTAAAATTTTAATTTAATAATGACTCTTAATTTAGAAGTTTAAGGAGCTTGGCATCACACCAGACATTTTTACTTTAAACTTATTCATTGCAGAGCTTCTTTGTAAGAGAATTTCTTCCATCTTCCATTGGTTAATGAGGAAGAATTTTTAAAAATCCAGATGATCGGTCATATATTTGCACAACACATGATACCTGGTTGAATGAAGAATGGTGATCTTGATAACATCTATGCTGCTAGGTCACCTATGGGAAATTTTTAATGTGGGGGAAAACTGCAGTCCAAGAATTAGTTTTTCCATTGTGATTAATAATTTGAGTCAAAGAATATAATTTGGTATTATTGACTGTAATGTAGTTTAGTGACTGTTAACTAGGATTATAATCCTTGTTAGTGACAGAAACCTGTATCAGTCCGGTTTCTGTTGAAAAGCTTCCAGGTCAGGGAAGGATACTTATTTTCCTCATGTAACAGGAAAGTTTACAGAGTGGACTCATTTAGGGCATGAAGGGAAGCAGGGATTGTCTGATCTTCCAGCCCAGCTTGCTTCAGAATTGGCTTCTTTGTCAGCCGGGCTCTCTGAAGGAGCAGCCAAGATGGCTCCTAGTCTTCCATCATTCTCCTCCAGCAACCATAGCAATCTTTTCAAATGATTCCGAGAGGCCCTGCATGGGTCACATATCCATATCTAGACCAGTCACTGACTGGAAGCACATGTATAGGAGAAAGGCATTTTCTCAATGCAGGGACACTGAGTCACCACATGTCTACCAGATTGGCCTAACTTTTATTGACATGTAAGTAAACTGTCCGTTAAATAGTCAAAGAGAAATTAACTATTTTCCTTGCTTACCCAGTTGCATTGCCAGAATTAATTCCTTAAACACCTGGCCAAGTTAGAAGCATGGTTTGCTTTATCATTATTTATTTATCTACCTATCCATGCATTCATTCATCTATTTTGCAAGCTGCTGTGAGATTTTATGTTCTATGTCAATTCTTACCACTTTCAGGAAGATCTGTCTGCACACAGACTTCTTTCTTTAGTGTCTTTAATGTTTATCAGTGAGGAGAATGAGCATATTGTCCCCTCAGGAGATGTTTGCCCATGTCTAGGGACCTTTTTATTGAGATATAATTAACATATAACATTGTGTTACTTTAGGGTGTACAGCACAATGATTCCATGCAATCACCACAGTGAATGTAGTTAGCATCCAGTTTTGTTTATTACACCTGGGAGTTACAGGATGCTACTTGCCTCTCGTGTGTGGAGGCCAGAGACGTTGTGCTGTACACAGCACAGCACCCTACAATAGAAAATGATCTCACCTAACCTGCCAGTAAGTTACTCTCCTGTCTGAGAATTCCTGCTCTAAGGCTTTTTCGTCAGTTGGAGCCCAAATCCATTCACCAAGCAAAAGGGATGAAACCCAATTTGAAACAGGGACTACCTGGCCAAGATTCCATGAGAGCTAAGGGTGAGTGATCCAAAGTTAATTCCCACATCAAATCCCTTTCTTGCTTCAGATGAGTGTCTCTAAATAGCCACCCTGTTGCTTCATATTAGCAAGTGCCCATGTTGTTGGTGGGTGTTTCTCTCTGTTTCTCTCTTTATACACAAGACTCTATTTTCAAGAACATTTTCAGTTCTCTACCTTCACCCAAGTCCCCCTCCTGCCTCATATCTATTTTCTCTTTCACAGCAACTCCAGAAAAGTTCTAAAAAGTATACAACTCTTAGAACATCACTATTTAATGGAAAGTGGGACTAAATTGAAAGTATCAGCATTTTAAGGCCATCTTGGCAAGGTAGCACATTATGGTTACTTATCACAAATCAAATACAGTACATTGCTTGCAGACAGATTATTTTTCAAACTAATTATGACAGTCTCATTCCTTGCTGTTTTTATGTTTCTTTTATGTGTGAGTCTCCCCTCTGAAATGTAGTTTTCTTTTGTTTAATTCTGTAGCACATTCTTCTGTTGAAATTCTAGGGTCAGAGGCTACTAACTGACAGTCAGATTCTTCATCTAGGTTGGTGAATTAGCAGCTTGTAGAATCTCACAGCACTAAACAAAAAAACCAAAACGCCCTATGAATATAAGTACCGCAGCTTTCTTTGATATTTGTTCAGAAGGAAAATTCATTTGTATAATCTATCAAGCATGTAACAATGTGCTTTTGATGATGAAAATTGTTTTATAAATATTAATAGGTATGTTTTTTCACCCACTTTGTACACAGAATGGCCTTTGTTCGGGATGAATTTTCAATGGATTTGAGGTTTCATTAATGTGACACTCAAACTCTTATGTCTGAACCAAGATCAGTACCTCCAAACATACATTTTACCATAGTTTGTTGTTTTAATAAATGAAAAAGCTAAGGTTTGAGCAAGCAGGTTTATTTTATTGCCCTACTGTTGACATAGCCATCAATCCATTTTTAACATGCTCATTCTAAAAGTGCACTTGGACAGGTCTTACAGGGGGAAATAAGCATGTCAGAGTCCATCAATATTCAGGGATTAATCCACTCCTTTTGTGCAAGCAGCAAGTTTTTGTTTATTTTTCCTGTTCTGCTTTTTTGTTTTCATGCCAGATGCACTTTTCTAAGTTTCTCTTTCACTGTAGTAAGTATGGTACTTGTGGCTATAGCAACAGAAGTGTGACTTGGTGGTGATTGGCAGCATTTTTCTGTAAAGGGCCATAGAGTGTTGTAAGGAGTTAGCTCTGCTATTGTCTTGGGACAGGAGCCACAGACATATGTAAATGAATGGGTGTGGCTGCATTCCAGTCAAACCCTATTTACAAAAACAGTGAGTTGTCCCAACAACTGTACTTGGCCACCCTCTGACTTAGATTCTCATTTGGGACTATTTTATACCAATCTTTAGCCACACTGGCCTTCCGCAAAGACATGGTGTGATTTGAAGGTCACCAAAGATGGTGCGCCTGGGTGGCTCACTTGGTTAAGTGTCCAGCTTCAGCTCAGGTCGTGATCTCACGGTTCATGGGTTTGAGTCCCATGTCGGGCTCTGTGCTGACTAGCTCAGAGCCTGGATTCTGTTTCAGATTCTGTGTCTCCCTCTCTCTCTCACCCTGCTCTCTCTCTCTCTCTCAGAAATAAATTAAACATTAAAAGAAAGAAATTTTTGAAGGTCACCAAAGGCATCTCTTTCTTTAGACAAAAATCTCCTTTTTCATCAGTTGCAAAGCGTGAAAGGCCAACCATTAAAATCTTTTCTGTGGGAAATAACTTAGGTATTCTGAATATGGCCTTTCATTGAAAATCATAGGTAGATTGTACATCTGTAAACTCCAGTAGGCATTAGTTTCAGTTTATTGTAAATAGAAGTCTAGGGTTATAGGGGAATGGGGCCAAGTTACAGGTCATTTCTAGTGACTGGAAGAGGGGAGAATCTAGCCTGGGCTGCAGCATTGGGAGGCTGAGTGTAAGAAAGAACTGTGTGGGTGGAGTATGGCGGTGGTGATAATAATAACAACCAGTAAGTGCCAGCTGTCTGTGCTACTCAGTGCTTTGCACACAGTCTCTGCTTGCACTAACACCATCCAGGCGAAAATACTCTGGTCCCCATTTTATAGACAAGGCCACTGAGCTTAAGAGCAGTGATGATGGAAGTGTCTGACTAGGAAGTGTCCAGTTGTAATTCATACCTAGGTGTGGGTGATGCCAGAGTATACTAAGTGGTGGAGTTCCAGGAAAAATGTTCAGGTGATAACACCATTATAAACTGGGATAGTAAGACATAAAAGCACTTTGTATGTTTGGGACCACTTTAAGAATATTAAGCAGGTATAATAACTTTGTGTCTCAAAGAGTCTATGTACCACGTTAAAGTCCTTTTTTCTCCCTGTCCTCCACCCACAGAAAACAATTGAGGCTTTAGGGTGACAATTCAGTTTTGGGTCACCCTTCTTAACTCCTGAGTTTCACCTTCCTTCCTTCCCATTTATCTGTTATTTCTAACTTCCTAAAGCACCTGGTTATAACATACATTGACCTAGGTATGTCCTTAGTTTTCTGTACAGGGAGGGGACAAATGGCCTCTCTAGATAGGCCATTTATCCCACAAGGATGATACCTGTATGTACATCTTTATTTCTTCCTGTAGGTACCCCTTTTATCCCACAGTCACCATCTTCAGGCTCTGGTTTAACTCTATAACGTTTCATGGGGTGGTCTCCCAAATAGTGAACTCATTTCTGGACTTGGTGTATAAAACTAGCCCCCCACCCCCCAGGAAAGAGCATTATTTGAAAATCTGGTTTTGCCGAGGTTAGGTGGAACTGCCTTCTGAACTTTGCATATGTATCCATTAATTATGATCCGTGAAATAGCTTGGAACTGTAGTCTTTGTAAGGGGCAAAGATCAGCCTGGACCTATTTTGATTTACTAGTTTATTGATCTGGACCAAGAATTCTTTTATTTGAAACTTCTTCAGTTAGGAAGTTAATTCGATAGCCTTTGTCCATTCATTTTGAAGGTGTCAGTTACAAATAGTCTTGCCAGTGAGTTATGGAGGAGCTAAAATTACTAATAAATTAATTAAAATGTGTTTATAAGCCTAGTGGAAAGCCAAGAATGAAGTTTCCAGTCATTAATTGCTGACAAAATGCCATTGTAGCAAGCAGAGAATGTTGGCCAATTCCTCTGGTAATTGTAGGATTCCATCATTAAGATTGCAGTGTTCTGGACAGTAATTACTCATTTGCTCCATGTATTCACAGTGTGTGGGTAAAGCGGTTGGACATTTTGTGGCAAGACTAAGGATTCTGACAGACATTAACTTCTATAAGATTCTCTCTTGTCACTCAGTGCTACATTAAATAATTTGTGGTTTGAGCTTTTATTTATGCTAAGTATTCTTAGATGTTAATATGCTAGTTCTGCATAGACTTGTATCAAAGTGCTTGGTTTTTGTGGTAAAGAGACCCTTGTACAAAGCCTCTGTGTAGGGTCTGTAACTCTAGGATGTTGTAATGTAACAATATTTTCTTGTTAGCAACTGGGAATAACAGCCTGTGGTCATTGCTTTTGAGTGAAATATCTCAGGGTGGTTGTTCCCCTTTGAAGAGGTAGGTGCCTGTTAGCAATGCTGGGGGAGAATGGGTAATTTCTCTAAAGTCTAGGTCAAAATTCCCTGCCTATCAATGTCTCAAGTAAAGTAAAAGAAGGTTACAATGGAATGTCATCATAGACAACTAATTTCTACCCTAAGAGATAGAATAAGAGGGGTTAGGGGCGCCTGGGTGGCTTAGTCGGTTAAGCGTCCGACTTTCGCTTAGGCCATGATCTCGCGGTTCGTGGGTTTGAGCCCCGCGTCGGGCTCTGTGCTGACTGCCAGCTCAAAGCCTGGAGCCTGTTTCAGTCTATGACTCCCTCTCTCTGACCCTCCCCTGCTCTCTCTCTCTCTCTTTCTCTCTCTCCTAGAAATAAATAAAACATTTAAAAAAAAAAAAAAGAATAAGAGGGGTTAGATTCCAGGAAACCTGCATTTTACCCCTCCCCATTACAGCTTCTCCCTAAATGTTCATATAGAAGATACCTGTAAATCAATGAAAATGCTGTTACCTTGGTCCATCCATATCACCCAGTGAGTTTTAACTGATTCTAACTCTCTTGGCCTTTGAGAGAGTTGGAGGATTTCTACCTGCACCAGAGAGTAGAGACAGTAGTGCTGATAAAGCCTAGTCACCTTCCATTATATCTGATCAGTTTTGGTCTCCTAGTGTTTTCTAACTTGAATCCAAAGAGTCATATCCTGCATATATCAAAATGATGGTCCTGGTTTGAGCAGACCCCAGAATAGGCATATCAGCAGTTTAGGGATTGTTATTTCCATTTTCCAGATAAAAAAAACTGAGGCCCAGAGAGGAAGTAAGTTATTATTATTATTACTATTATTTTATCAAGTTACAGAGTTAGTTAAGAATCAAAAACTGTTGATTCTGGGACACCTGGGTGGCTCAGTTGGTTAAGTGTCCGACTCTTTTAAAAAAAATTTTCTTAGCATTTATTCATTTTTTTGAGAGACAGAGAGAGAGTCAGTGAGGGAGGGGCAGAGAGAGAGACACACACACACAGAATCTGAAGCAGGCTCCAGGCTCTGAGCTGTCAGCACAGAGCCCAGTGCAGGGCTCAAATTCATAAACCATGAGATCATGGCCTGAGTGGAAGTCAGCTGCTTAACCCACTGAGCCATCTAGGCATCCAGGTGTCTGACTCTTGATGTGGGCTCAGGTCATGATCTCCCAGTGCATGAGATTGTGCCGGCAGGCATCAGGCTCCACACAGACAGCAAGGAGCCTGCTTGGGATTCTGTCTCCCTCTTTGTCTACCCCTCCTCTGTTCATGTGTGTACATGTGCTATTTCTCTTTCTAAATAAATAAACATTAACAAAAAACAAACAACAAAAAAAAACCCTGTTGATTCTCACTGAGTGTTCTTTCCAGGAAATCTTTCAGAAATATTAGTGAGGATACGGATTAAATAAAAATTTCATTTTGCAGCATCAGAAGGATGAAGGACAGTGGGATTAAGCGTAATAATCTAGTTTCTTTTGCAAAGAAGGTAAAGGTGATGATTAGTGGTTAAATACTAAAAACGAATGTAATAAAAATGGCAAATGAAATCTGTATGTATCTGTGGCAGTCTATAACTTGTACTGGGTAACCACAGTTTATATTACTATTTTATTAAACCGAGAACAACAGGTATAAATTACTGTGTTCTTTTATAGAATGTAAATCCCTTGAGAACAGGGTCTGTGCTGTAATCCTCTTTGTAGTCCTAAAGTTTAAGATTAAGAAAGCCATAACCACTTGTCCTACCTGTATCGTGAGAAAAAAATGACAGTGTTTTATTTTTGTTTCTCCTGTGCTTGCTAGCTTGGGGAGCTAATTTATGGATTCTTATGGGATATTCGTGTGTGTGCCTTGTTCCCTTTAGTTGTCTGCTTTGATGCAAAGATAAATTTTGATGACAATGCAGAATTTCGACAAAAGGACATATTTGCTATGGATGACAAATCAGAGAACGAGCCCATTGAAAACGAAGCTGCCAAATATGATCTAAAATATATAGGACTGGATGGGAACATTGCCTGCTTTGGTAAGAAAGTAGTTCTGTCAAAAGAATGATTTGTAGATTTTTGCAGAATTTAGGAGTTCCTGATTTCTGAACCTTTCTGAGCTGTTATTTCCTAATGGCCAAAAGTAAGAGGTGCTTTTTTTTGTAGCCCCAAAGTCTTAGGAAACAATTTGGAGTTTATTCCCAAAGTGCATTTTGCTCAGTGGTCCTGTTTCAAAATAGGGTTTCTCAAATCTGGCACATTTTGACATTCTGGGAAGGGGGGAATGGGGCTGTACATTATCAAATATTTAGCATTGTCCCCTGGACTTTTGGTGCCACTGACAAGCAAAAATGTTGTGACAGCCAAAAATGTCTCCCAACACTGCCAGATATCTTCTGGTCAACAAAATCACCGCAGTTGAGAAATGCTGTGTTAAAGCATCTCAGTTAAATTTTGCATCATAAAAATGGGAATCTTTACTACTCCAGCCAGTGTTAATATGCTAGGAACTATTCTTGGAATTTGGGTTTAAAATAAAATTTCTCAGAGGAAATGGAAGAGAACATACACTTGAGTCATTATACTCCAGTTTCAGCTTTTATGATCACCAAATGATAAAATGTTTAATCCATTATCCAGTTTATTAATAAAACAATTGATTTTATCATACTCATCTACATTTGTGAAAATGGCTTATTCAGCTGAGATAAGAATGGGTCTATAGAGGCAATACAATTTCTGTTATTGTCCACAGCTTATAGAACTGAGATTTATACGCATCTGTGTTTCTGGTGGAATCAATTCATTGCACTGGAAACTGAGGTCTTAATCTTAATGGAATTAAAATAAAAAAGATTTGTAGCTCATTAAACCAACAGTGTTATTATATTCAGAACTGAACAGACCTCATCCAGCAGTCTGCTGTGCAATACAATAGAAAACGACATCTAATTACAAGTGGTACCAAAAGCACTTGCTTTGTATTGGAGTAATAACTGTAATGTACCAGATCACGCGCATTGTTCTGATCTTGATAAGCTAATGCGCTCTCAATATTTGTAGGCATTTAGAAAGGAGAATGATATAATGGTGTATTTAGAACAAATTAAATACAGATTCTTTGTAGCCTCTGTGGGAGTATGCACAATCTGACCAAGTTAGCAGCCTCAAAAAACTACGATTAACACATTTCAAATTGTTTTAAGATACTATATAAACCATTTTTATTGTAGTTGCCCCAGACTTAATTAAATTAGTCACAGTTCAGAGGCTTGTCTAGGGAATTCAAGGGTCAGAAAAAGTGAAGTATAATTTTACCGTGCGAGTTTCTGCTGTGTTCTGGAGGTTTTCTTTTCCCCCCCAGCTTTCTAAAATGAGGAAAGTAATCTCATATAATTAAAGATTAAGAAGCAAATAAGTACAATTGGTTATAAAACTCAGTTCTGGAAAATAAAAATTGCTGTGTTAAAACTTGTTTTCTTTAAGAAACCTCCTAAGATGTTAACACATTTTGGTTCTAGTTTTAACGATCAGGTTGCTAGTGAACACTTCTCATATTAATTTAAGAGAAGGAACTAAGGGATGGGAATATTATTTTGATGCTGTCATTTGTTCATTTGTTTTGTGAGTTTATCCACATAACCTATAAACATGCATGGTTGCACTGAGTGTAAAAAGCATGGAGTCCTATTGAAGTTGGGACCCCTGTGGTTCAACCCCAGAGGGATGCCACATTCAAAGGACCATATTCTCAGCAGCAAAAAAAAATAAACAAATTGCATTTTTTTACTCAGATCTCTTAAAGGATATTAAAGAGAATGCAATTCATAGACCCAAGCAACTTCTTGTAGCCTTTCTTCCCTCTTTCCCGGTTCATTTGAGTTCTTTATTTTTCCAGAACCAAACAGTCCTTTCTTCTTCTACTAGCTCAAATTAATTAATTATGCAAACTCTTCCCTTTTATCTGTTTCCCAGATTGGCTTAACTTATTAATCCATCTTCATATCTACAGGTCTTTTTTCTTTTCTTTTTCGTTTGTACACTTCCTGACTCTTTATCCTAAAAGTCTATGAATTTATGTGATTGAGCAGGATTCTAGGCAGGACAGATTGGCCTGGGAGTGACAGGGCTCTCTCTATGGCAGCGTGAGAGAGGGACACTGTTCATGCACCCTTTCATGTTGCTAAATTTATCCTGCCATGTGAGCCCTCTTCATTTCACAGTGAATGGTGCTGGACTTGCCATGGCTACTTGCGACATCATCTTCTTGAATGGTGGGAAGCCGGCCAACTTTTTGGATCTTGGTGGTGGTGTAAAGGAAGCTCAAGTATATCAAGCCTTCAAACTGCTCACAGCTGATCCTAAGGTAACCTGTCTTTGTAGCAAGATCATGTAATGTTCTGATTTTTCACCAACAAGAACTGCTCTTCCTACTGCTGAAGGATAATAAGCCAAACATTTACTTTGCAGTCCCAGATGCAAATCCTGCCTTATATCTGATTGTAGTACACCATGATTCAACTCATTTCAGGTGAAAGGCTAGTAAGTGGTCCCAGGATCTAATTTCAGATTCTGTGCTTCCAAAGTGCTGGGAGATAGGAGGAAATAAAAAGGGGGTAGTGCACAAGATAGTGAAACACTGGTTGGTGTGAAACGTTGAGTAGTTTATACTGAAGCAATTAGTCCTGTTCTTAACATGACTTAAAGGACTCATTCTCAGATTCCTTCCATAAAGATGCTGCAAGTATTATCATATGATCAGAGACAGAAGAAAATTATAGGATTATAAAAGTGTATATCACTAGAAAATAATGACTACATTCTTCTGTATGCATTTTAATTTTCATCGCTGACAGTTACATAGTTTATAACATGCGTGCTAGGTAGCATATAATGTTGCTTCATGAACCTCTTTTCTTAACTAGAGTATAGCTATCACACCAGTGCTAGTGCATAGTAGGTATTCAGTAAACATATTTCAAGTTAAATACCAATAGGCTTTCTTTCAACTGTAGGTACTCAGTAGTCTATGACAACAAGGTTTAGGTGGACATTTTTTACATGGAAAAGACTAACATGTTTTGAACGTCTGATACATACCATTTAATTCTCTTAACAATTCTGACTTTAAACTTTGAGAATCATTTATCTTGATACTGTTAGAGTATCCGATACATTCTATTGGTTCTTTTGTTTTAATGTTTATTAATTTTGAGAGAGAGAGAGAGAGCAGGGGAAAGGCAGAGAGAGAAGGAAAGAGAGGGAGAATCCTAAGCAGGCTCTTCCTGGTCAGTGCACAAAGCCCAATGCGGGGCTCAAACATACAAACCATGAGATTGGGACCAGAGGCGAAATCAAGAGTCAGATGCTCAACCAACTGAGCCACCCAGGTGCCCCCATATTGTTTTTTAAGAAATGTGGTATGAACTTAATATGGAAACTTCTCAGTAAGTGTACCAATAATAGCTTTTTGGTTCACACATATAAAATTTTGTCTTCTATTTTCATTATGACTCAGATAGTTGCTAACCTTATGTTTTTGCTAAGTCTTACCCTTCTGATTCATGAAATAAATGGTAAGGTATTATTGGCTACTTATTTTCAGTTTTCCTGTGCTGTCCAGGAGTAGTAAAGTCATCAAAATCCAAAATCACCCAGCCATGAAGAATGTGTTTGCAGTTGATTTTTCTGTTTATATAAGTACCTTGTTTTCATTGGTTAAGTAGGAATATTGTCAATGGCTTCCTAGTTATTAATTTATTTATCCCTTCTTCTTATTGTCTAAGGGAAGCATCATTTTCCTTCCAGAGATTTTCTTATCAGTTGAAATCTGTAAATGTCATGGATATAACTCATACACAGCTTTTTAAACTGCTTGAACCACAGTGTATTCAGAGAACAGGGCAACTGTAATAAAATAGAACTTTTAGTGTCTACTGAAATTCAGTGCTAAGAATAATAGAGAGCTATTGAGGGAGTAAATCTACCAGGACAATCATTGCATTTTCTTTGGAATATCTTTTCTTAGTAGCTGATCTGGAATTTTAATTTTATGACAGTGCAAGAGGGGAAGGAAAAATCACTTGCAGATCCATTTTTTAAAACAGTTTCTTAAAAAATTTTTTGAGTTTGCCCTATGTAATATTTTCAAATGCTTGGAGTATTTAAACTTTTTTGAGATTGCCTGTCATCTTGGGTAGAGAAAGATATGTGGGAGTTATTTTATTTTTCTCATGCTATATCAGGAAAATGAATGCACAGCCCATCTCACTGTAAATTTTCCAAATCTTGAAATTTCAAAGACAGTTAAAAAGCATAGAAGTGTAATGGATATTTTCAATCCTGGCATTGTTTCCCAGATTTTAGAGAACAGAGGCTAAAAAATAGTACAGATGAATTGATTTGATTTTGCAAGGAACCTGATTACAGTTCTGGCTGTAATTATTTCAAGTAGAACCCCATTCATCTGCCCAGAAGGAAAGAATCCCAAAAACCCAAAGCTAATTATTACAAAGGTATTGATTTTCTTGTTAGATGTAAGGATTAGTCAGTTGAATATACTGAGACTCAAAATTGAAAAAGGCCTGTTATTGTTAAACTTGAATCAACTGATAGTAACAACTACTTGTTTGTCCTATGTATAAGCTAATTCTGTTGATCAAGTAATAAATGTTATCATTCAAAAACAATATTATAGGTTGGCATATATTTCTACACATAATGTCAGCCATAGAGCTGAAAGTTAAGTTTATTTTGCTTGACTATTAGCCCTAATGCTGATATTCATTGGGACTCAACACCATTGCCTTTATAACTAATGTGTTCTTTATTTGTTTGTAATATATATGAAACAGAGCTCCTTTGCCAAAACTGTCTAAAACAAGAGTCTTTTCAAGATAGCTTACAACACTGAATTCATATTAAATATCTTATATTTCTCTAATTTTCTAGTTGAGCTTGAGATGAGAGAAGGACAGTATAGTTTGTTCTGCTGGTGGTATGAACTGATTATCATTTTTTTAAATGTTTATTTTTGAGTGAGAGAGAGAGAGCATGAGCAGGGGAGGGGTGGAGAGAGAGAGATACACAGAGTCCAAAGCAGGCTCCAGGCTCTGAGCTCTCCGCACAGAGCCTGACGTGGGGCTGGAACCCATGAGCCTTTGAGCTGTGAGATCATGATCTGAGCTGAAGTTGGCTGCCCAGCCAACTGAGCCACCCAAGTGGCCCAGGTCATCATTTTTAACATCAAGTATTGTAAGCACTAGGATGCTTAAATCCTAAGTAGTAAAGATCACATTATATAGGAAGTAGAAGTAAGAGTTTGTGGTAATTTATAAAAAATTTGAACAGACTTAAGGGAAAACTCCTCTAAAGATTGTGTTATCCTTAAGTTTTTGTTTTCTTGAATCATACTTTGGCTTTTACTTCTAATTCTAAACTTAGAACTACAAAGGTGTAGAAAATGAATACAAACAACATCTGGAGTATGTAAAACATCTTGCATCAGTAAATAAAAGGAAAAGACAGTTGACAGGAATCTCAACTGTCACCCCAACTCTTTTGGCCAAAGTTAAGCCAGTCTGTTGCCCTCTGCAGGCCTGATTTTGAAACGCAGTATTGTGTGATTGACATTGCTGAAGGCTCCTCACTGGCTCTGTCCCTGTGCTTCCTGGGTTACATCCAGCTTAGTCATGTTTTCAAAGCTCTTGTTTTTTTAATTTTTATTTCTTTAAATATTTTTTTTTATTTTAGTATAGTATAATTAACATAGTGTTTTTCAAAATTCTTTAAAAATCCAGGAACGGGGAGCCCAGGTGGCTCATTTGGTTAAGTAGCTGACTCTTGATTTCCGCTCAGGTCATTATCTAGCATCTGTGTGGATCCTGTTTGGGGTTATCTCGCTCCCTCTTTCTGTGCCCCTCTCCTGCTCACCTGTGCATATGCGCATGCTCTCTATCCCTCCCTCTCTCTCCTTGAAAATAAATACATAACTGAACACTTTTTAAAAATCCAGGAAAAAATGTGCTACATAAGCACCAAGTACCAGTTCAAATAGGAAGGGAAGGATACTTAGTAGGGTTTTTGTACCAGATTGCCCAGGTTCCCACCCCATGTCCTATCTTTACCACTTACTGGTTGTGGGAACTTGAGCACATTATTTAACTTCTGTATATCTCAGTTTCTTCTTTTATGAAATGCAGTTATAATAGTACTTATTACCTCTGAAGGTTGCTTGCTTGCTTTATTTATTTAAGTATTTAGAGCTTACATTTCTTTAAATTTTTTTAATTGAGGTATAACTGACATGTAACATCTAAGTTTAAGATATATGATGTGTTTATGTGATATATCTACATGCTGCAGTATGATTACTGCTGTAGCATTAGCAAACACCTCCATCATGTTTCATAACTGTAATTTCTTTTTTGTAGTAAGAACATATAATCAGAGAATTGCTTATTACATTAATTGAGATTACACATAAAGATTTCCCATTTAGAGGAGGAATAATTTCATATGATAGTGTCACTTAAAATTTTTAATAAATTTTTGTTGAAGTTAACCTACATATAGAACAGTATACAAATCATAAGGATGTAGTTTGATGAGTTACCATGAAGTAAACATACAGGCAGCCAGATCATAAAATAGAACATGACCAGTGTTGGAGACTGAATGTTTTATGTCCCCCCCAAAATTCTTATGTTGAAATCCTAACCCCCAATATGATGATATTAGGAGTTGGGGCCTTTGGGAGATAATTAGGTCATGAGGTCATGAGGGTGGAGTCTCATGAATGGGATTAGTACCTTTATAAAGGAGACCCCAGAAAGCTCCCTCATCCCTTCCTCCATAGGAGGATAGATCTAGAAGATGGCCATTTCTGTACCAGGAAGGGGGCCGTCATGAGACCCTGAAACTGCCAGTGCCTTCATCTCGGACTTCAGCCTCTAGAATTGTGAAAAATAAATGTTGTTGCCTCAGTCAGTCTATGGTAATTTGTTATAGCAGGCCGAACAGACTCAGCCACCATCTCAGAAGCCAGTGATGCAGCCCCATGCCACACTTCCCCCCGAAAGGTGTCACAGCTTTCCCAACTTCTAATGTCATAGGTTTGTTTTCCCTTAATGTAGATTCCTGCTTAATATAAATAGGATCATACAGTATACACTGTTGTATGTTTGCCATCTTTCACTTAACTTTTATTTGTAAGATTGTCCCACATTTTATGTAGCAGTGGCATATTTCTAAAGCACAATGAAAACTCTCATTTGTGTTGTTTATAAAATTTTTTTAATGTTTATTTATTTATTAGAGAGAAAGAGAGAGAGAAAGACAGAACAAGTGGATGAGGGGCAGAGAGAGCAGGAGACACAGAGTCCAAAACAGGCACCAGGCTCTGAGCTGTCAACACAGAGCCTGTGTGTTGAATTTTTTTTGATGTTCAATTCCATTATCATTTCTAAGGCTTAGATTTATAATTATTGTTACAAGAGGATATAAATGTTCCTTTTTGGGATGGAAGGTATCTGAAACAGATCCATTGACACCAGTGTTACTGCATGTGTTGTTTTGAAGTTGATGAAATGGGTAACAATTCAGTAGTTTTGCAGTGATTCTCTGTTCAGACAACCAAGAAAACACAGCTTAATTGAGGGAGGATTAAATTCATGTCTGCAAGAACCACAGAATATCATTTGGTGTAAGTTTGAGAAGAGTCCAGCTATTTGAACTCTGTGGTATGTGATCCAAAAGTCTTTAGAATTTGAAGCTAGGAAAGTGAAAGTGTGTGCCATATTTTCATTATCATCTGCCTTTCAGCTTGCAAATGTCTTCACTTTTAATAAATTTATGTTGGTGTTAATATGTGCTAAATGCCTCACATACATAGTGTTGATCATTATACATTTAGAATATATTTAAAAACAAACCACAGTATCCTCTTCTTCACTTATTTACATGTTTGTATCAGAAGCATGAAGAAAAACTCTTTTATTACAGACTACTTGTATTTGCTGAATTACCTTATCTGCAGGGGAATATGTTGGGGGGGGTAGTAGAACTCTCATAGAGATTGATTTTTAAATATAATACCCAGTACTTGACACAACATGAGCATTATTTTTGTTTTTTGTTTTTTTTTTTAATATTTTTATTTATTTCTAGGAGAGAGAGACAGTATGAACAGGGGAGGGTCAGAGAGAGAAGGAGATACAGACTCTGAAACAGGCTTCAGGCTCTGAGCTGGCAGTCAGCACAGAGCCCGACGCGGGGCTTGAACCCACGAACCGCGAGATCATGACCTAAGCGAAAGTCGGACGCTTAACCGACTAAGCCACCCAGGCGCCCCATCATGAGCATTATTTTTGAAATAACTCCCCCATCCCTGTTCTTACAGGCCTCTTTGAAACAAATTTTAAAAGTTGGAAAGAGTTAAGTCCAGGCAGCTGTTCTTTATGGTGAAAGGCTGCCTGAGAGCCTAGTTGGAGAAGGATAAAATGATGCTGTGCTTATGAATTTGTAGCCTGTCACCTGGTTTCAGCCCTGTGCAGGGCAGCACTGTGTATCAGCTGGAGAATGGAAAGCTCGCTGCCTCGCTCTCATGTCTCTTTCCTCCAGGTGCTTTTCCTCTTGTCTTGCATTTGTTTCTATCATGTCCCGTTGAACCAGATTTCCAGATATGTCTCGCTGTCCTTGTCCACCATGCTCTTGTTCCATTTTATCTGCCAGCATTGCCCAGAAAGAGCTGGGTCCTGGCAAGGTCATCGGTTCTGTATCTTACACAAGACCAGTGTGTCTGATTGCTACACATTTTCCACGCGTCTCTAATGGAACTCCTTAAATCTGTTTCATGCTGCTTGCTGACATACTCTACAAAATAAATCAAAAGAAAGGTAATTCTTTGCTTCTCAAAATTCAAATCTGGATGTGCTTTGTTTTGTTTCATGGTAAGTAATTTGAAGAATTTTAACAGACTTGGGGATATTTTAGTAAATTTTATCATTGGTCCCAACATGCTCACTCATTGATTATGAATCCTGTATGGAGAAGCCTTTGGAGACTGTTAAAGAGAAATGAACCACTAATAAAGGCATAATGTCGCCTAGATTAGAAATAATATATAATTATTAGAAGAGTTAGGGATTTTTTTTCTCTTAATGTTACTGCACTGTGAAAAGACATGGTTCACTTCCAACAATTAGAAAATACTGCATTTTCTGATAATGCCAGAATTAGTGTCAGGTATCTCTGAGTCTTAAGAATTATCCTATAATGCTAGAGTGATCAAGCATCTGAAAGTTTTACTATTATTATTTTTGAGGTATTGTTTTGGAATCCAAATAATGTATGTTGGGAGAATCACTAGGTGTAGGGAGTAAACTTGGGAAAATAATTCAGGAGAACAAGGTAAAGAGCCTTTGAAGTGGGAAGGGTTCTGGGTTCTCTCCTTTGCAGGGGTGAGCTGTAGTCTGGTGGGATGAGCCTCACTGCCTTCAGGAGATTGAAGACACTGTGAATTCTCTCTTTTCCTCCCTCTATTCCGCTTTCCACTCACTGTCAGAGAACTAGGAATTAAGATGATTGTCTTGTTCCTAAATGAACAACATGTTCATGTGGGCTTGCCGAAGAAATTGGCCTGACTCATAGTGTCTTGCAGGATAGTGTTTTATCTTTTTTTAGGGTGTTTTATTAAGCAGCATCCCCTTTTTCCTAATTATTAAATTAGAGAAACATAAAATATAGAAAAGTACAAAAATAGGTCAGCTTACATTTATGTATACTTTTACATATACTTGAAGTGACTGTGCAGTGTAGTATTATTTTTGACAAAACTAGTATCAGTATGATTGACACTCTTATATGGTCTGCTTTTTTCCACTCTTTACTTACCTTTTCCCCTGTCCTTGTACAGCACTCTACAACACCTTTAGGAGCTGAATAGTATTCACTTATATGAATATATAAATTTACTTTACCAGTCCTCTGTTATTTGATATTGAGGGTGTGGTGTTTTCTAATTTAAAATAATGCTGCCATAACCTCTTTGCGTACACTTCAGATTATTCATATAAGATGTATGCCTTAGGGGTGTTTGGGTGGTTCAGTTGGTTGAGTGTCCAACTCTTGATTTCAGCTCAGGTCATGATTCCAGGATCCTGGGATCAAGCCCCATATCGGGGCCGCATGCTACACCCTGTTTGGAGCCTGCTTAAGATTCTCTCTCCCTTTCCCTCTGCCCCTCTTCCCTGCTCACCTATGCATATTCTCTCTCTCTCTCTCTCTCAAAATAAATAAAATAAGATGAATTCCTAGAAGTATGAGTGTAACTGTGAATGCAGATTTTAAGGTTTTCACACTTCCTGCCTATTTATATCACAACACCATGTAGAAGGATGTAGAATGCTGTCATCAACAAGAGGTGTGTGTACTTGGCTCTTTAAGTGGCCCCATGTGTAGTGCCAAAGTGCTGCCTGGTTTTCATAAGTCATGTCTAGTATGATGGATCTTACAGAGAAATTATATATTAGAGAAGCTTTGTTCAAGTGTGAGTTATAAATTCAATACGAATGAATTAACAGTATATATTAAGTAAGGTATCCTCAAACAGAAACAGAGAAAACAAGGTTATATATTGGTGTTTTGACAAAAACGGTGTGACCAGTGGCTTACAGGAAACCAGCCCTTAGTTTCCTCAGGAGCCATGGTTTGGTATTTGCTAACTCAGTGTTCAGTGGAAGTTTATAGACTGTGACTACTATGGATAATGAGAATTGCCTGAATAATGTTTTGGATAATTATGGATGGCTCTTCAGAGATTATGTGAAAGAGTTGCTCCATTTTATCTTTCTAAGAAAGGACAGTCAAGAACCAGTAGCCTGAATGTAAAGTAAAATATTCTTTTCTTTTCCTAATTTGCTTTTGTATGCTTGCCAAAGGGAAGGATTCTGACTATGAAAACCTTCAAAATATGTCGGTATGACATTTTAGACATATTGCCTTTATATTTAAGGATTAAATGAAAAAACCTTGAGAAAATTTCAACCTAATTTTTCCACTTTCCAGGTAAGAATGATTTCCTTATACATGTAAGTCCTTCGCTTTATGCTTTTTGAAAAGTTTCTTTACATATAAAAAATTGTCCCCTTTTAGAAATTTACATTTCCTTCTAAAAGTATGAGATTAAAAAAAAAATTGTCCCCAACTTTATTACCATAACATGGCCACTGTTATAATTTTGTTAAATTTCCTTCCAGCATTATCTATACGTATCTTCTTTATACAATTATAATTAGAATACCCACCCTTCCTTTTAATGGCTTTTAAAAATATATATATCCAGTATTACATGATATACATCTTCCAGTTTGTTTATGGGTCTCTCTGAGCATCAGTTTTACTAGCATATTAATAGTGGGCAGTGTGTTAAAGTCCTCTTGTTATTGAGGAGGTTATTTAAAGCTCAGCATTTAAAATCTCTTTCAGAAAATGTGTGAACTTTGTAAATCTGGTTTGCTAAAGCAGAGTACAGTATAGTTAACAAATGCAGTAGTAACAAGTGTGAAAAACATTGTGGTACAAAACAGACTTGTAGAACAATTTAAAAAAAAGAAAGAAAGAAAAGAAAATCAGCATTCTCTAATGCCCAGCTAGATACCCCTTTAACATCTTAAGCATTTACTGCCTCAGTGGACTACTGATCTGCCTTTGTTTTAATTATTACAGGGTTAATGAATCATTCTTTAATATTTGATACAGTCATTCTTAACTGCCTAAATTCTGAAATTCATAAGAATTCCAGACGTGGCCAAATGTCCCTTCCTGACTGCTCAGATACTTGAAGATCTTCCTGGTATCCTCCTAATGTATGAGATGGAGTCCAAAACAAAACTTGCCAGAAGTTAGGAGAATAAACTCACCTTTATTTTTCCTTGCTCTTTCTTGCCAGCATTCTTCCTAAGAGTTCATTGATTTCTCTATGCTTCTTCTGTCTTTGTAAAGAGCAAGACACTCTAGGCAAACTTGTAAATTATGTGTCTTTTTAATCTCTAGCCCTCATCAGATGCCACCTGAATGATAATACGTGATGATATGTCCCAGTCTCCCTTTTCTTTTCTATTGGGTATTTACAATTTACAGTCCCCACCACTTAATCATCTCCTTTGTTCATACATTTCTCTTTTTAAATCCTGTAAATTTGCCTAGAAATATTCTTTTCCCCCCTCCCCCTTCTTGCTGCTGTTTCATTAAACTTTTCATTTGTTCCATATTCTTTAAAAACAATTCAAAGCATAGTTTTGCCTTGAGTTCTTTTTTTCCCAGTCCCTGGTTTTGTGCTGTTCCATTATTATTAATACACTTCATTATTTCTAGCCACTTTAATGGTTCAGGGACCATAGTAGGTTCACCAAACATGTCTTTTCAGAGTAAATTCATATTGACAGTCTGTCTCTATTTCCATGGAAATCATATGGCTCAGTGTTCTCAGCCAGGAAGAGACGCATAGTAAATTAATGAGCTGTCCTTGGGAGACCATTTCCCAGCGTAGGTGCCAGTGCTCTGTGTCTGGCAAGACTCTAGTGGGATGGGGCAGCCTGCTAGGGACCATCGTCTAGACTGGACTGGCCCCTCAGGGCCCTGGAAACAGTGGAGGGAAGGTCCTCTCTGCACAGGGTGGGGTGAGGTCCTGTCCAGCAGCCAGACTCAGCAGCAGCAGGTAATAGCAATACAGGGAGAACTGTGAGTGGCAGGGACTCTTACCTGAAAGCAGTGTATTAGTAGAAGCTAGAAAGTATACAAACAAAGGGAGGCAATTTTAAGAAGTATTTAGGGAATTTTGTTAACCGGCAGCCAGTGCCACAGTCCCCAGGCTATAGTGCAGGGGCCACGCTGACTTCATACAAAGCATCCCATATGTAGAAGCTTGGTTCTAGGGAGACTGCAGGGCCAGGCAAGTAAGTAAGGCAAGAATTCATCCATAGTAGAAGTCACTGTGTCAGCCATGAGGTTAATAGACTCATCCATAGCAAGAACAACTTTATGGAAGCGGGGGTTCCTCCTAGCTTGTTGGGGGCAGCTCCTCAAAGACCACTTTATGAGGTCAGGACTAGTTATCCAGACCACAGAATGACTAAGATGGACGGAAACCCATTCAGTGGTATCAGCCAAATGATTGTGCATGGTGTTATATATGCCAGGCATTCCTGTGGACACTGAGTTATAGTGCAGTGAGTGAAATAGAGTCTTGTTCTCTTGGAGCTACCATTTCAGAGTGGGAAGATAGTTAAATCAATGAGTAAATAGATACACATCATATAAAACAGATAACTTATATACTGTGTGGTGGTAGGAGGTTAAAAATAAAATTGAGGATGCCAGAAATTTGTTATTTTTTATAAGTTTGTCCAGGAAGACCTCTGATAAGTTTACTTTGGAGAAAGACATGTCCTGACTGTTAGATGTGGAGTTTGGGTTTGTAGGCAATGACATGAATGCTCCCAGTGAGGGGAATCTCACCAATAACTGCACCCATTGGAGGTGCCCTTCTTTCCTTCGTGTTTACTCACTGCTTCTTTACCTAAGTGTTCTAAACCATCTCACTTGCTTTATTATCAACCTAAAAAAAAAGAGGTTGGTGCACTTGAATAGTTTATGCTGCAACTTTGCTCTGATTTGGGTGGCACTGTCTTGCAATTAGAGGTCCTTTGGAATATCGATGGATATTTTATCTGCAGCCCCAGGACCCTCTCCTGGGATGCTCTGCTTCCACCTTTGAGGTCTTATGAAATGGAGCACTTTGAACACACATAGTAGTTAACATTCCCAAGGGGCAGCTGGCACAAATCCAAGTTAATTATTTTTTCTTCCAGCTTATCTGTGAGTTCTTTCATTAATTGTTATCTGTAAGCATTCTGGACACATCCCTTTTTCTCAATTAGGACTCCAGTGGAATATTTTTGAGCAAACATTTAGGTGTCTGCTCTAATACTCAGAGGCCTCAGGATCATCAGTAGTGAACAGAAATCCATTTGGAGCTTTAACCCTTGACCTTCTAGATTTCACATGCTCGTTAATCCCAAATAGCACGTTCTCCTGAGTTAGAGATATGAGTGACCCAGAGTCTTCAGTGTGTCATTGTTATCCAAGAATGTGGCCATTTGGGTAGCAGGTATGAGGGGGAAATGCCCAAATGTAGACATTTCTGATTTTTTTTGTGTTTTATAACCTGTGAGTGGATCTTCTTGTCCATTAAACTGAACTGCCAAATAATTAATCCAGATGTAGACTCTGCTGACCAGATTCCGAAAGAGAGGTGTTTGATAATCAAATGAGAAGAGTAAATGAAGGAGAAGTAAAAAAATACAAAAAAAAGTAAAAAGAACTTTTACTGAAAGCCTAAATTCTGTGATTCTGTTTTTCTCTACAAATACATCCTTAAAAGCACTCCGTATTATAGGTTGCACCAATTTATAAAACAATGCAAAATGTCATAGGTAAGACAACAGGACTGAAATTAGAACCTCACCATCATCCTAGCTTCCTCCCCTTAATGGACATAGCTTGTCATTCTGGCATTTAGCGGCCGGTTCCTTGACCACCTACTCTGTGTCAGGTCCTGAGCCAGTTGAGAGAATGGGAAACCATTCAGCATTTGATGTCACTGCCTCCATTAAGGTGTCCTTATCAAGTCCTTCTGGTTGTAATTACCCCTTTAAAGCCAAAGAAGACTTGCACCTTGTTGACAGATACAGTTCTTTCTAAGCTCAAAGAAGGCCCAGTGTAAAACACCTCTTCTTATTGATGCTACATCCTTATCTCTGGGTTCATAGAGAAGAGTCTATGCTGCCTTACTACTCAAAATATGGACCATGCACTGTCAATGTTGACATTGACTTGAAAATCATTACAAATGCAGGTTCTGAGCCCTACCGCAGATCAGTGGGGTTTGGAATTCATGTTTTCACAGAATCCCCAGAGCATTCTCTGCACATTAGAGTTTCAGAGGCACTGGTCCATAACAGGGGCAGGCATACTACAGTTCACAGCCAAGCTCTGCCTCATGACTATTTGTATAATTAAAGATTTATAGGAACACAGCTTTGCTCATTCATTTCCTTAACTAGCTGAGCTGAGTAGTTGTGACAGAGACCTGGTCCACGGTGCTGTAGGGTCGGCATGCTTGGAGTGTGGTATTGGACCAGTGCCAGTTTGTATAGAAGCACCAGCCCATGAGCTGTTTTAGGTCTATAATAAGTACAATGCCTTAAACTTATGGGTAAGGTCTATAATAAGTACAGAGACAGAAGCAACATCTAGAAACTTTTATTTTTACAAATAGTTTATTGTCAAATTAGTTTCCACATAACACCCAGTGCT